>NC_083335.1:16140956-16452456 GCF_963455315.2 Globicephala melas | reverse complement strand
AATACATTTATTTTATTTATTTATTTTTGGTAACCAAAATGGACCTACCATATAAAACAGGGAACTCTGCTCAATGTTCTGTAACCTAAATGGGAAAAGAATTTGAAAAAGAAGAGATATATGTGTATATATAACTGAATCACTCTGCTGTACACCTGAAACTAACACAACATTGTTAAAATAAAAATTTTAAAAAAGAACAAAAAAATTAGCAAACCAAATCCAACAGCACATTAAAAGGATCAAACACCATGACCAAGTGAGCTTTATACCCAGGATGCAAAAATGGTTGAACAAAGACAAATCAATCAGTGATGGTCCACATTAACAGAAGAAAGGGAAAAAATCACATGATCATCTCAATAGATGCAGAAAAAAATATTTGACAACATTCAACGCCTGTTCATGATTAAAAACTCTCAACAAACTAGGAATAGAAGAAAAGTACCTCACCATAATAAAGGCCATATAAGATGAGTCCAAAGCTAACACCATACTCAATGCTGGAAAGCTGAAAGCATTTCCTCTAAGATCAGGAACAAAACAAGGGAACCCACTATTGCCACTTCTATTCAACAAAGAACTGGAAGTAGCCAGATTAGGAAAACAAAAAGGAAAACAAATAAAAAGCATCCAAATCAGAAAAGAAGTAAACTTATCCCTGTTTGCAGATGACATAATCTCATATATAGAAAACCCTACAAATTCCATTAAAAATAACTGTTAGGGGCTTCCCTGGTGGCGCAGTGGTTGAGAGTCCGCCTGCCGATGCAGGGGACGCGGGTTCATGCCCCAGTCTGGGAAGATTCCACATGCCGTGGAGAGGCTGGGCCCGTGAGCCATGGCCGCTGAGCCTGCGCGTCCAGAGCCTGTGCTCCACAACGGGAGAGGCCACAACAGTGAGAGGCCCGCGTACCGCAAAAAAAAAACAAAAAAACAAAAAAAACCAAACTGTTAGAAGCAACCCAATCCAAACATGGGCAGAAGACCTAAATAGACATTTCTCCAAAGAAGATACAGAGACTGCCAACAAACACATGAAAGGATGCTCAACATCTCTAATCATTAGAGAAATGCAAATCAAAACTACAATGAGAGGCTTCCCTGGTGGCGCAGTGGCTGAGAGTCTGCCTGCCGATGCAAGGGACACAGGCTCGTGCCCCAGTCCAGGAAGATCTCACATGCTGCGGAGTGGCTGGGCCCGTGAGCCATGGCCGCTGGGCCTGCGTGTCTGGAGCCTGTGCTCCGCAATGGGAGAGGCCACAGCAGTGAGAGGCCTGCGTACCACAAAAAAAAAAAAAAAACTACAATGAGGTATCACCTCACACCAGTCAGAACGGCCATCATCAAAAAATCTACAAACAATAAATGCTGGAGAGGGTGTAGAGAAAAGGGAACCCTCTTGCACTGTTGGTGGGAATGTAAATTGATACAGCTACTGTGGAGAACAGTATGGAGGTTCCTTAAAAAACTAAAAATAGAACTACCATACAACACAGCAATCCCACTCCTGGGCATATACCCTGAGAAAACCATAATTCAAAGAGTCATGTACCACAGTGTACATTGCAGCTCTATTTACAATAGCCAGGACATGGAAGCAACCTAAGTGTCCATTGACAGATGAATGGATAAAGAAGATGTGGCACATATATACAATGGAATATTACTCAGCCATAAAAAAGAAATGAAATTGACTTATTTGTAGTGAGGTGGATGGAGCTAGAGTCTGTCATACAGAGTGAAGTAAGTCAGAAAGAGAAAAACAAATACCGTATGCTAACACATATATATGGAAACTAAAAAAAAAGAAAAGGTTATGTAGAACCTAGGGGCAGGACAGCAATAAAGATGCAGACATAGAAAATGGACTTGAGGACATAGGGAGGGGGAAGGGTAAGCTGGGATGAAGTGAGAGAGTGGCATGGACATATATACACTACTAAATGTAAAATAGATAGCTAGTGGGAAGCAGCCACATAGCACAGGCAGATCAGCTCGGTGCTTTTCTTTTTTTTTTCTTTTTTTTTTTTTTTTTGCGGTACACAGGCCTCTCACTGCTGTGGCTTCTCCCGTTGCGGAGCACAGGCTCTGGACGCGCAGGCTCAGCGACCATGGCTCACGGGCCCAGCCGCTCCACGGCATGTGGTATCCTCCTGGACTGGGGCATGAACCCGTGTCCCCTGCATCGGCAGGCAGACTCTCAACCATTGTGCCACCAGGGAAACCCCAGCTCAGTGCTTTGTGACCACCTAGAGGGGTGGGATAGGGAGGGTGGGGGGGAGGAAGATGTAAGAGGGAAGAGATATGGGGATATATGTATATGTATAGCTGATGATTCACTTTGTTATAAAGCAGAAACTAACACACCATTGTAAAGCAATTATCCTCCAATAAAGTTGTTTTAAAAAAATAACTGTTAGAACTAATAAACAAATTCAGTAAAGTTTCACAACCCATAACACAAAAAAATCAGTTGTATTTCTAAACACTAACAAGAAACTATTGGAAAAGGAAATTAGGAAAACAATCCCATTTATAATAGCACTGAAAAGAGTAAAATACCCTTGACTAAGGAGGTAAAAGACCTGTCTATTGAAACTAGAAAACATTAATAAAAAATTAAACAAGACACAAACAAATGGAAAGACATTGCATGTTCATGGATTGAAAGACTTAATATTAAAATGTCCATGTACCGAAAGCGATCAACAGATCTAATGCAACCTTATCAAAATCCTGATGGATTTATTTACAGAAGTAGAAAGAAAAACCCCTAAATATCATAAGGAACTGCAAAGGACCCTGAATAGACAAAATAATCTTGAGAAAGAAGAACAAAGCTGGAGGCCTCATACTTCCTGATTTCAAAATATATTACAGAGCTACAATAATCAAAACAGTATGGCACTGGCCTAAAAACAGACATATAGATAAATGGAACTGAGCAGAGAGCCCAGACGTAAATCCACATATATACTGTCTACTATCTTTGACAAGGGTGCCAAGAACACACAACAGTGAAAGGATAGTCTTTTCAACAAATGATGTTGGGAAAACTGGATAGCCACAAGCAAAAGAATGAAATTGGACCCTTATCTTACACCATACACAAAAATCAACTCAAGATGAATTCAGAACTTAAACAGAAGACCTGAAACTGTAAAACTCCTAGAAGAACACATAGGGGAAAATCTTCACAACATTGGTCTTGGTAATGATTTCATGGATATGACACCAAAAGCACAGGCAACAAATACAAAAATAGACAAGTGGGACTATGTCAAACTAAAAAGCTTCTGTACAGTAAAGAAAACATTCAAAAGAGTGAAAAGGCATAAAATATTTTCAAACCATATATCTGATAAGGGGTTAGTCGCCAAAATATATAAGGAATTATTACCAAAAAAGAAAACAAAAAGTAACAACTCAATCTTAAAAAGGGCTAAAGACTTAAATAGACATTTCTCCAAAGAGGACATACAAAAGCCAACAGATACATAAAAAATGCTCAATGTCACTAATCATCAGGGAAATGCAAATCAAAACCACAATGAGCCATCACTTCACACCTGTCACAATTGCTATTCTCAAAAAAAATAAAAGGCAACAAGTGTTGATGAGGATATGGAGAAAATGGAACCCTTGCACATGTTGATGGGAATACAAAATGGTGCAGCCATTATGGAAAACAGTATGAAACTTCCTCAAAAAACTAAAAATAGAACTACCATATGATCCAGCAATTCCACTTCTGGGTATATAACCAAAAGAATTGAAATAAGGATCTCAGGGAGATATTAGCACTCCTATGTTCATTGCAGCAATAGCCAAGATGTGGAGACAACTTAAATGTCCATTGACAGACAACTGGATAAAGAAAATGTGGTATAGACATATAACGGAATACTATGCAGCCTTAAAAAAGAAGGAACTTCTGCAGTATGGGACAACATAGATGAACCTTGAGGAAATTATGCTAAGTGGAAGTAAGTCAGTCACAGAAAGACAGACAAATACTGCATGACTCCACTTATATAAGGTATCTAAAATAGTTAAAATCATAGAATCAAAGAGTGGAATGGTGTTTGCCAGCGGTTGGGATGGGGGAAATGGGGAGTTACTAATCAATGGGCAAAAGTTTCAGTTAAGCAAGATGAATAAGCTCTAGAGATCTGCTGTACAATATTGTACCTATACTCACAATAGGTACGCTTTAAAAATTGTGTACACTTAAAAAATTGTTAAGAGGGTAAATCTCATGTTAGGTGTTCTTACCACAATAAAATAAAAAATTTTTAATTAATTTAAAAAATTTTTATTTTATATTGGAGCACAGTTGATTAACAGTGTTGTGTTAAAATAAAATTTTAAAAACCTCACAAAGAACATGGAAAATTGAACTGCCTATCAGTTTCACACATAAATATTTTCTGAAACTATGCTAAGTAAAATACTAGTAAATGGAATCTAGCAGTATGTTAATATACTCATACCTTCACCAAGAGGGACTCATTCAAGATGCAAAAATAGCTTAATATTAGAAAATCTATTATTTGAATTCCCTTTAGTAACAGAACACTATTGTGATAAATGGTGAAGAAGCAAAACAATTCAACATCAATTTCTGATAATGCTTTTATTTTATTTATTTATTTTTATGCCTCACCATGCGGCATGCCAGATCTTATTTCCCCAACCAGGGACTGAACCCGTGCCCCCTGCATTGGGAGCGTGGAGTCCTAACCACTGGACCTCCAGGGAAGTCCCCCTGATAATGCTTTTAGAAGAGAAAGAATAGTGACAGTCTTCATTCATAAGTTAATTTATAGTTCAGCCTTACTATCTCTAACTTCGGGCATGTCATACATTTATGTGCTTCAGTTTCGTAATATTTTAAATAGTGATAATAATATATACTTCTCAGTGTCTGACGATTCAGTTTTATATATATACATATATATATATATATATATATATGAAGTGCTATCACAGTACACTCAGCTCCCCCTCCACCTCTTACTGCCTTTTTTCTCACCTGTGTAACACTCATTAACACTGTGTGCAGCACACTAAGGTAAGTGATATACTGTCAATTTTCAGTTTTCCTGGTTTCTTCATTTGCACCAGTGGATGTAGAATGTTTTTACTGCCGCTCTAGCTTGTTTGTTCATGCATGGTCTTGTAAACAAAGTAACACTTCCTGACTACCCCTCTATGCTAACTCCTAGACCCTCTTTTAAGAAGGTCTTTAGGAAGATTGTACTGATTGGCTTCACTGGTTGTATTAACCATTGGTTCCCAGCCCCATTTGCACATTAGAATCACCTGGGCAGCTTCCCCACGTGATGCTACTGAGTAGCTAGAATTGCAAACTGGTGTAGTAGTCACTTCACTCAAGTTACTTTTACTACCTCTACACAAATTGACATATACAGTCACTCCTCAGTATCCACAGGGTATTTGTTCCAGAACTCCCCTCGGATACCAAAACCCACAGATGCTCAAGTCCTTTACAGTGATCCCCCTCTGTATCCGTGGATGCTCTGTGGCTCTGCATCTGTGGATAGAGAGGGTCAATATTCGGTCAGTGGTTAGTTGAATCCGCAGGTGTAGAACCCTGCGGATTCCACAGATGAGGATACAGAGGGTCGACTGTACATCATTTGATTCTGAAATCAGCTTTGATTCATGACTAAAAATTAACTGAGTGACTCACAGTACCTAAAAGATCATTCATTAGAGTGAATGCACTTTCAGAAAGAAAGACAACTTAAAAAAAGAGAGGGCGGAGAGCAAGTAACCATAACTTGGAGGAATCTCACAATTAGGTACAAGAAAGAAGAGAAGCAAGGCAGGGTCAAAGAATAGAGACTCAGGATTGGGCAGTACCATAGAAACCAAAGAGGGGGAAAGATGCAAGAAAGATTAAGCTCAAACTTCTTGTTTGCCCTCAAGCACTGCCCACCTGCCCACCCAAGGAATGTTTTTCTGGGCTAAGCAGCTTGGTTGGACCCTCAGAACAAGAGCCACACTTCCTGGCTTCAAATCCCAACTCCATCATTCTCTAAGCACACAACATTGGACAAGTTACTAAACTCTCTATGCCGTCATCTCATCACCTGTGAAATGGGCCAACAATGGGTCTCTGCTCCTAGGGCTATTGTGAGCCCTAAACAGGGCACCAAGAACAGCACCTGGAAAACAGAACATAATGTGCTGAGTATTAGATTGTTGTTTCAAAGATCCCCATTGCAGACCCTCATAGCACCATGCGTTCCCCTCCTGTAGCATTTGTCCGAATTGTCATCTTACAATTTCTTTTGGTGATGCATTGTCAGGTCCACCAGGATAAACTCTCTTTTGAATAACTCAAAGCCAACTGATTTGGGACTTTAATTACATTTGCAAAATCCCTTCACCTCTGCAGTATAATGTAACCTAATCACAGGAGTGATGTCCCATCGTAGTCACAGGTCCTGCTGACGTGCAAGGGCAGGGGATTTACAGAAGGCATGTACACCAGGGCATGGGAATCTTGGGGGGCCATCTTAGAATTCTGCCTACCACCGTGATGATTTGATTGATCTTTCTTCCACTAGATCCTAAAGTCCACAAGGGCAAGGGCCATTTCTGTTTGGGGGGATGAGTGAGTGAATGAAAAATGAAAGAGAACTAAGGAAAAATAGTTGTGGGGATATGTGATTTGATTCACCAAAAACTTTACCACTATAGTCAAGAGGGAGCCCTTATAACTTCACAAAAAGTTGTGGAAAGTTGCAAAGCTGTATAACCCAGGTGAACATCAAGGCTGAACCCCTCTTTGGGGTTTGTTGTGTTGCCAGAGGCCATGGGGGAGCTGCCTGGGGCTTCTGTTGGCCCAAGTAGTTCCCAAACCCCAGGGTCTCCACAGCCCCAGCTAGCGCCCTGCCAGCACCCGGAACCTAACACCTGGTGCCCCTACGATCAGGGCACCCTCTGATCTCAAGTGTTTATGAAGAGATCAAGGGCATCCTGAGCAAGGGAAGGAGGGGGAGAAATGGCATCTAAGGCCAGACCTGAGAACTTCAGAGAATGAATTCAATACCTCACCTAGGAGGCACCCAGGCTTTTCTGCTTGGTGTGAGTGGTTTCGCAGTGGCGAAATGGTCTGAACGGTACCGCACTCTGCTGTCCTGCCGTTCACCTGCCCCATTCCTCTCCCAGCCGCTGAACCCCCGTCCTGGGCCACGACCCAGGATGGGCCCTGGGGTTTCAGTATTTTTATAACACCTTGATTCAGATATAATTCCCATAGCATATAATTGGGTGCATTTAACGTGTGTAGTTCAGGGCTTTCTGGTATATTCACAAATTGTGCAACCATCACCACCCTCAAATTCTAGAACATTCCCTTTAGCAGTCATGCCCCATTTTCCCTCTATTCTCCCCCACTCAATTTTGACTAAGGCGGGAGCCCTGCCCCCAAGGCTGTCCCAGTCCAAGCTTCTCGTCCTGGCTGTGCTCCTGACCAGTTGTGTCGCCGCGTGGCCTTCCCTTTCTGGGTCTCAGTTTTTCTTGATGTAAAATGAGAAGTTTGGACCACAGAATGTTCCCCGAGGGTCTCTGCTGTTCCTATATTCTACCCACCAACTGCTGCTGTAAGTAAGCTGTTTATTTAGGCCGACAGCCCAGCATCCCTCTTGCCCCATTGTGCCTTCACTCTCATTCACCTTACCTGCCATATCCCCCTCTCCTTTCACACCTCCTTCATACCCCTCCCTCCAAGAGCCAGCCCCAGCATTAGCTCCTCCAGAAGCTCTCTTTTCTCTAAACTCCATGGCAACGGAATCATCTACCACACAACATGGCCCTTCCTTACACAGAGAAAATCTGTGCTTCTTGTGGATGGCCAGGAAACGGTATCAAATATTTTCACTGCATCCCACATTGCCATCCTCTTTCTTCACCCGGTGCCTTGTATGGCTATGTTTTTGAGATTCTTTCCTCTTTGGCCCTTGACAAGATACCGCAATACTTCAGAACCTGGGGTGAGAGTGGGAAGGAAATAGGATGGGACGAACATGGGCTGACTACTTACTACATGCCCAGTCCATGCTGAGGAGTTGATGTGCTTTACCTCATTAGAAGCTCCCAGCAGCCACTTGTGAAAAGAATCCAAGCCGGGAAGGGTCCAGTTAACTGGCCAAGCTAGTAAGCAGCCCAAAGCAGACGAAAATCCAAATCTGTCTGATTCCTGGGTTTGTGCTTTTAACCTCTGTGCTACGGTGGCTCTCACTACAGTAGAGGATGCTGAAAGGGATGTAGTCAGATAAAATGCAAATTCCTCCTCTAAGTAGTGGGCGTTGGGTTCACTGACAATGGAGAGCAGAAACGGCAGCCCCAGCCCTCCCCATGCACTGCTGGGCACACAGTAGGCCCTCAGCTCCTGTTTGCTCAGGCCCTGGGCCCTCTGTCAAGATGCTCAGATACTAGAGCAGCTTTATGGGAGGGTGTGGCTGCCGCCCTGGATCTCTGGAAAAAAGTTTACCCCAAGAGGCTTAATCGCTGTTAAGAATTCATTTTCAGTTACCCAGGGATTTCTTTAAAATTGTTCTTAAACCCATTTTATTATTTTTCACAGACACCTCTACATTTTAGAATGCTTCACCCACCGATGCCTGATGGAGCTCTGGTTTTCTGATGAGAAAAGTGATAAGTGCTCATTGTGGGAAACTTTAAAATGCAGAAAAATATAAAGGAGGAAACAAGAAGCACCCACAACCCAAAGATAACCACTGATAACAGTTTGGAGTGTTTCCTTCCAGGCTCGCCAGCTTGCATGCTCTCTCTCTCAATAAAGAAATAAATATGCATACATAAGGCATCACTGGACTCCAACTGAATATGTAAGTTTATGACCCCTCTTTTCCCTGAACACTGTGTGGGCGTGAGCATCTTTCTACTTAAGCTGTTTCCCAATTTGTCCCTATGAGGAACTGATTCTGTAAATCATATGTAGAGGGCCCTGGCTCTCAGAGGCAAATTCCATAACTATCAAATACCAAAGCCTAATAATCAAATGAAATCGGCTCCAGTGCCCTGCGGGTGGCAGAGAAATTTGGAGGTTGTCATGGTAGCCTTGGAGTTCTCTTCCATTCATGTGGCACTTCACTCTGTAGCACCAGGCACTGGTACTTACCTGTTTCTTTTGTCCTCAGCAAGTACTAGGTATTAAGCTTCTTGGGTGCCCTGTTCCTCCACCCCTCATTTTTTGCAATAAACAATTGCTGGATTGATTCAAATGTATTTTCGAGATTTTTTTTTTTTGTCAATGTAGTAAGCAGCCCTCACAAAATATTTTGGTCAACCTAGATTCACTGGATGACCTGTGGGGACCGGGGAAAGCTCTAAGCGGCAAGTCCTAGCCACGAAGGTCATATTCCTTCCCGAGAAATGGAGGTACCAGCTCGCACCCAGCAGCCTCCACGTCCCTTTTCCCTACCTCAGGCCCATGCCCTTGGCGCTGAAATCAGGGGCCTCCGTCTGGACCTTATCCTCCTCCTTTGGCTCAGCTGAGACTGCACTGGCAGGCACATGGAAGAATGGGCTGCACCGTGACCTCAATTTAGAGCAACTGACGGGACTGAGGCTGATCGTCTCATTCTGGGGTGATTCAGAGTTTCTCTGAGCCTACTCATCGCCAGCCAAGAGCCCAGCGGAGCCCCTCTCCTAGGCAACCTTTTTAGGATGAAGCATTGCTCACCTCGCTGAGATTCTCCGTTTCTGGAAGACTGAGTTAGGCAAGAGAAAAAATCAACTCATGCTGCCAGCCTGGGAACTTAGCTTTACAATAACTGGACAGAAACCCTTCTCTTAAATAAAATGCTGAAAACACATTCTTTAATGATATTGCCAAAGAAAAGAAAGAGAAAAGGAATAAATGAATCACAAACCTGCCTTTCTTGCATAGCCATTGCTGTCATAGTTCCTTCATCTTCTCTTCACACAAAAATGTTCCTTGTAATTATAGAACCCACATGTTTGTATCCTGCTTTTTTAAACTTACCTTTGTTTTTTAAGCTTTATTGAGGTATCATTGACAATGTTGTACGATATTTAGAGTATATGTTGTGATGATTTGATATACGTATACCTTGTGAAAGGATTCCCCCAGCTAGTTAATTAACACCTCCATCACCTCATGTGTTTATCTTTACTTACCCTTTCCTAATAAGCATCTTTCTATGTTACCCCACATTTTAATAACCACCGTTTTAAAAGGCAACATAATAGAATGCTTCCTTTAGTAACATCACACCACTGTGAGACTGTGATTTTTCTCCTATTGCTCTGCAGTAGGTGCAGAGTTAAGAGGTTTAAGACATGGCTGCTGCTCTCAAAGCATTTCTATTCTCTCTGGTGGAGATAGTTATTTCTTCAAAGACCCTTAAGTTGGAGCTCCAAGGCCTGAGTAGCGTCAGGTTCAGGATTGTCTACACAGGTACCCCTCCATGAGCAATGGAGTACATGTGAGTGCCAAGGGACGAGTCATTTTCAGTGACCCACATCTGCCATCCTCTGTATTGGCACCTATATGACCTACTCCCAGCTAAAGAGCTGTTTCGATGGCCTTGATGCGGGGCTTGTATATGTGGACGCTTCTCCCACACCTTTTAATCTGGTTGGTGGGTTTGATGGAGAAGGTGACCTGATGGGTTTATACCCTACCTCCTCTGCGGTAACCAAGTGAGAAGATGCTAGCCTCTTGAAGGGTATCACATTACACCTTAAGGTGAGAAGCGGAAACTCTCTGACTCTAAGTGGCTCAGCTGATGGAGGTGTCATCCAGACTCTGTAGTTCTGATAAGGGTTACTGCATTTTGTCACGTCGCTGAAAACTTCCAACCCTACCTTTTACTTCGAGACCAGTAAACGTTTAGACGTTCTTGCAATCTATAATTTGTGTTTGTTGATTTCCACAAGCATTATCAATCCAAGTCATTTGCATTGTGGTCCTCTTGGGAAAAGTATGGACCCTCTAAAGTATCCTGAATTTCATGAATAAAGCATGACCTTCATCCAAAGAATTCTTCATCGCTGGCTGCCCGGACTCAGGAAGTAACAAAGCTTCCAGCGACAGTATTCTCAAGTGAAAAGGGCCATTTAAACATTTGGTGGCTTTAGCTATTCTGTCCTCTAAACAGCGTACCACGCCTTTAGTTAAAGCTCAGCTTGGCTAAAAATGAGTGTTCTGCACTCTTCTAGCTAACTCTACAGTATGTTTTTATACTGAGGCCAAGATCATGTGTATTTGTGATCTTGGGACTCTGATCAATAGTATGCTGGACCAGTTGAAATAAACATCTTTCCCTGAGTCACCAACCCAGGCACTGGAATACGGGCAGTGCTAAATCAACTGGAAATCAAGGTTTCAACTTTGAATTATAGAAACAGATGTTACAGAAGGACCCAGGGAAGCAGCCTTCAATGCCATTCCCTATAACCTGTGGAGAGGGAGTCTTGAATACTCATATTTTCTCCTCTTCTTTAAGAACATCTTCTGGGCCTCTCGCTGCTAAAAGGTGGCAGCTTGTACCCCATTATTGTAAAAAAGACCTTTTCCCATTCTAATTACCTATTTGGCTTCCTCGATAAAATATTTCAGTCGTTTTGTCCACAGCCATTGTCTTCCTCTAATTGCTCTGACTCAAATGAAAATTGACTTTGTGGTTGGAAATTATGTGACATTACCAAGAAAGCTCAGTCAGTACCAGGACTCTTCTCAAACTCCTGTTTGCAAACCCAAGGAAAGACCTTTAGCAGGAAAGGCCAAAATACTGATATGCAAAACAATTATGCGAGGTAGAACTCAAATGATTAGCGAACCTACCCTTCTCTCCGTTGTTTTTTCAGTCAAAGGAACCAGTTCAAGGAAATTTTTAGTGAGGCTACCTACTGATTATTTGTGTTCATGAAGGACAAACAAGTTCTGGAAAATTAAAAGCCAGACAATATCAAAAGTTTATGTTAACTTAGAAGTTTCGAAATTATTTCCCACCAAACTTTTATTTTTGCTTTTCTCCTTGCTCTGGGCCATCCTTTGCTGGAAGGAGAAATATGGCTTTTAGAGCCAGAAAGCACAATACTAGCTGCACTAAGGATCAAACCGGAAGCTAAGAGCAGCGAAGGGTCCAGGGAGAAAGTCATCCTGTTTCTAAAGGGATGATGGGGATGGTGGAGTAGGTAACAGGTCATAGACTCATGAGATACTGGGTTGAAAGAGACCTTGGAGCAATGGGCTAAAATGCAGATTCCAACACAGGAGATTCTGATTTGGTTTGTCCGTGTTAGGGCCCAGGATGCTATTGGGAACAGGTATCCCAGATGATTGGGCTGCAGCTGGTTCATGCTGATCCCACCTTGAGAAATCCTGCCTTAGCAGGAAGGGGGTACAACCCATTGATTTTTACAGATAAGGAAAAAGAGGCCCTGAGAGGTTGGGTAATTTGCTCAAGGTCCTTGAGAACAAGATTAAGAAGCCAGGTTTCTCAGTCCAGGGCCTTTGTCTCTCTGCTGTGGTCCTAGAGAGAGTTCTTTTCCTTTATTCTGGGCTCTTCACCTGAGTCTGTGTCAATGGCCAAGGCAATCAGGCCTATTGTTTCCAGTTGCAGCTGGTACCTCTTTTCACTACATGCCTCAGACTAGGTGGGCTGTGCTGGGAAGGGAGGGGCATCCACAAAATGGATGTGCCCCCCTGAGCTTCACTGTTCCCCATAAACTGAGTGGATCACAACATAGACTTTCCTGGGGCCAGAGTCCCAGGCTGTGAGGACAAAGTGCTGAGCTCTGCAGTCACCATTGGTTGGACCACAGCTATTTCACATCAGTGGCCCTGAGCCCTGGAGTATATCTGTCCTCTTGAGGACTTGCCCCAGGATACCTGGCCCCTTGGCATATACAGGTCATTAAAGACTTGGATATTTGATCACCTTACCTATCCAAAAAGAATAATATTAATTGACTGTAGACTGCCGTAACAAAGTACCACAGACTGGGCGATTAAACAACATAAATTTATTATCTAACAGTTCTGGAGGCTAGACATACAAAATCAAGGTGTCTGCAGGGTTGGTTTCTTCTGAGGATTATCCTCGTGGCTTGTAGATGACCATCTCCTCTCATGTCTCCACATAGTCTTCCCTCTGTGTGCCTCTGTGTCCTAATCTCTTCTCATAGGGAACACCAGTCATATTGGATCAGGGCCACACCCATGGCCTTTTTTAACTTAACTACTTCTTTAAAGACCCCCATCTCCAAATACAGTCATAAGTACTGGGGGTTAGGACTTCAACATATGAATTTTGAGGGACATAATTTACCCCATAGCATGTTGTCGTTATTTCTTTTTTTAAAAAATAGTTATTTATTTATTCTGGCTGCTCCGGACCTTAGTTGTGGCATGCATGCAGGATCTAGTTCCCCGACCAGGGATCGAACCCCGGAGCCCCTGCATTGGGAGCGTGGTGTCTTACCCACTGGACCACCAGGGAAGTCCCGTCTTTCTTTGTTTCTACAATAAACAGGAATGAGCAACTGATAGTGGAGTGGGATGGGAGCAGTGTAGAGGAGCGGAAGAGTGCAAACAAATCCAAGTATAGGGCTGCCGAGTGAAGGGAAAAGTGTTTGTTAAGTAAGAGAACTCAGATCTCAGGGAGGAGATCCATCAATTCAATACTAAAATCATGCACCATATAGTTCTATTTGCACAAAACCCAACATTTCATAAGAATAGATGAATGTTTCATGAAAACTCTCCACATGCATGAATTGATATTATATTTTACTGAAAATATGTGCTCTTCTGAATCCATGAAAAGATAACCATGCCTTTTTTTTTTCAATCTTTTGGAGCTTTCCAATATAAAATTCCCCAAAGCTCTTAACTTTCAGGGAAAAAATGGTAACAGATTATCTCAGAAATTAAAAAAAAGATATAATGGCAGCAAATATTTCACCACTGAGAACATAATAGAGATGTTATAGACGTCCTATTCAGATGCTCCTAAGATGTGGTTTGCTATGGCTGACCTTGAAAAAATAGAGGTCTTACCTATCAAGGGTGGACTGGCAAGAGGAAGGAGTCCATCATGAGGGGGGGATGGAGAAAAACAACTTGGTGATGACAAAATTGTCTTGGATCAGTCCTGCAGTTCACAAAGATTAGGAAGCTATTTTTTTAAATATTTATTTATTTAGGATGTGCTGGGTCTTAGTTGTGGCCTGCAGGATCCTTAGTTGCAGCTTTCGGACTCCTTAGTTGCGGCATGCATGTGGGACCTACTTCCCCAGCCAGGGATCGAACCCTGGCCCCCTGCATTGGGAGCGTGGAGTTTTACCCACTGGACCACCAGGGAAGTCCCTAGGAAGGAATTTTAGGTGGAGCCCATTTGTTTCGTGAATGCGGGGTTAGGCTATTTGAATCCAACTAGCTACTGGGGATGTAGGCTTTGCTCAACGAGGATCCCATTTGGGGAAGGTCTGGAGCCCTAGACCAATAGCCTGATGGGTGTCTCTTTGCAAGGAGCCCTGCCCAGGCAGGGTCATTACAAGGGCACAGAGTATCAGGGAGAATCGGAGGAGGGAGATGCTGAAGGAAGGAGTGAGAGGGGCCACCCAAAATACACTGCCAATGTCACCCACTGTTGTGGTTCAGGCCAGCCTCGGGTTTAGAGTTCTATGGGGGAATTAGAAAGTGAGTGCTGAGTCACCTAGGCAGAGTTGCTAGAAGGCGGAGGTGGGCAATTCTGAGTTTTGGTGTCACAGAGTATGGCTTCTGGTGGGGCACAATCTAACTAATACTCTGGAATTCAACAACAAACACTGGGAAGGCGAGAGAGAAACACGGTGCACGGAAGTTTTAACTCGCAGGCTTAACCTTCAGCTTGGCGCTTCTGCTTCTTTTATGTGGTGGTCTGTCGGCAGGCCAGTTCTTCATCACAGGATCGCTCCTTACTTGAAGCAGCATGGTAACTTATGGAGTGTTGCTACAGGCCAGGTTCTAAGTGCTTTACAAACAGTAACTCAGTTAATCCACGAGACAGAGGAGGAAATGGAGGTACCCAAAGGTGAAGTAACTTGCCTAAGATTATAGTGCTAACGAGAATCGGAGCCAAGAACAGAATCCAGGCAGCCTGACTGCAGAGCCTTTGCTCATGATCACTGCAACTTACTCCTGCTTAGTCACTGCATACAAGAGAAGACAGTGGAGGCAAGCAATCCCAACTTTCCAGAACCATTGGGGGAAAACTTTCCTAGAGAGGCTCCTTTATCGCACAGCTGAAGGCCAGCCCTTTATGTGTGGGAACTTACAAATTATACCTGCTGTTGGCTAGAAATCGTCATAAAATGTTAATTTCCAGCAGAAGACTCTAAACACGTGGTTCCATCTTCTCAAAGATTAAATTCAAGACCGACATGATTCATGCGTTCGTTCCTCATTTGAGCGCTTGTGCTGTTCATGCGGCCATTGAAGCCAACAGTGATGGTGGAGCAGCAGCTGAATGAGATTTCCGGTCTGTGTAGGATGACAGATTCCCAGTGCCCTGCCCGAATGCTGTAGCAAACCGGTTGGCATGTCTTCAGCTGGAAACACAGATGCCTTAAGGATGACTCCAGAATCAGGGAGACACGGTGATTCATGTTCAAGTGGCTCTGCCACTTACTAGCTCTGTGATCTCGGGCAAGTCAGTAAACTTCAGTTTCCTCATCTGTAAAAGGGGGATAAAGATACTTTATATCTTCAGGGTTATGAGAACCCAGTGAGATAATGCAGGGGAAGCACAGTGCCTGGCTCCAGAGTGAGCCTTGTGTTCATGAACCAATCAGAAGCTTCCTTTCATTCTACACAGGAAACCCACCACTCTTAAGCACTGTGTGTCATCTCAGGGGCTCTGGTCTTCCCGGCTCTGTTCGTTTCTGGCCGTATGCTCAGCTCGTAGGTTGTCAGAAAAGCCTCTTCCAGTCCTGAGCCAAGCAAGCCCGGGTCTGTCTGAAAGGGAGCAATAACATGGGTTATTGGTTAACATGGCTGGAGAATCATGCCTTGTACAAGGCAGGCACTCAATGAGCAGTGACTTGAACGGAGTACGCAAGAAGCCAGCTTGTTGATTCACCTCGCCCTGCCTTGGCCGTGCCTCACTTTCTCCACCTGCACATGTGCCTAATAATACTCGCCACCTACACACTTTATTGCTGTTGTGAGGGTTATTGTAGGCAAAGGCCATAGAGAGCGGGGGATCATTAGAAGATGTACATCTAACAAAGTGGAAACCTTTGAACTTTCAGCTCTGTGGGGTTGTCGTGTGGAGACCTGTTATCTTCATCTTTCAAACTCCTCTTCAGCCTTTCAATTACGTTAGAAGTGAAGTGTTACCTTCCAGCCCCAAGCTGGTGTGTACAGATCCAGGAGAGCGTTCTGGCCTCTGGCGGCCGGTACTCCAGCTTACCTCTCGCCAAAAGTACCTTGAGTGACGATGGTGACAATATAACGGGTGCTCCTTATCATAGCCACAGCCATATGCAATTTAATGTACAGGTGGGACAGAGGGTAGTCTTGTTTGCCCCGTAAAAAAATGTACGGAGTCTGAATTATCAAAGGCTATGGGGAGGTGAACAATTTATTTTCAGGAGAACTTTTAAAAAAATCATTTCAGTTCATTATTCTTTCACTCGCTTTCCAAATATTTACTGAGCACCTATTATGTGACAGACACTGTTTTGGGCCCTAAAGGATACAGGAATGAACAAATCATACTTGACAGGATAGGCAAACGGTAATCAAATAAATAGATAAATTATTAAGACGATTTTAGATAGTAATGAGACTTATGAAGAAAATGAAGAGGGGTCATTGGTTAGAGAACGACCAGGGTGGGGGAAATGGTTTAGTTGGGATCATTGAGAAAGGTCTCATCTAGACTAGCTCATGTCATTCTGGGGTTTGGGAACTAGAGGTCACAGAGGTTTGGGTGTCCACCACTAGAGATTCCTTAGCCTAGCTGGGATTCCCTTCAAATTGTAAACACAGCAAATTCCCTGGCGGTCCAGTGGTTAGGACTCCATGCTTCCACTGCTGGGGGCCGGGTTCAATCCCTGGTTGGGGAACTAAGATCCCACAAGCTACGTGGTGAGGTCAAAAATAATTTGTAAATCCTACCTAAGGGAGTCACACTTAGGACCACCAATACCTTCACGCGAATTTGGTGTTGAATCCTTTCTTCCTGTCCAGAGGGACGAAGCACACATGGGCCAGGGGAGTGAGTGGGACATAGGATGAGGTGGGGTAGAGAGGGAGCCCTTCGTAGTCTCTGCATCATCGTTTCCGCCTTCACATCAAGGTGCTTTACCCCTCAGGAACAATCTTTAGATGACGAGCAACTAGAAATTGGTTTGAGAGGTTTCCAAAGCCGTCGACATTGTGATCACTGTTGCCATATCTGCATTCTTCCCTTCCTATCAACAAACACTGGAAAAGCTCTGATTCATGGCGTCGGGCTTGCCATGCGGGCTTCTTGTTCTGAGTCAGAGTGGAAGAGCTCAGAGGCCTTCGGGTGGTAGGGCTTAGTAATGAGGAAGGAAACGGTTACTAGGAAATGAAGAGTTGCACTCATCAAAGTGATCGGCAACCGAAGAATGGTGACTTGGTTCTTTGTTACATGGTGGAATAGAAAAGAGTAGGTGTGTGACAGAACCAGACCCAGATGACCCCGCACTGCTCAAAGGGCCAATGCCAGCTTCCTATGAAGCTGCCTAGGAAGTAGGTGGGGGACGGCCCCAGTTGTATCTCCATGTTGTTTAATTTTGCTTTTCCTGAAATAAGCAATTTCAATCTTTAATTTCCATGCGGAAACACTCCCCACTCTCCCCTGCCCCCAAAATGTGGGTGTGTAGAATAAGACTTTGCGGGCGGTAATCGGTGACCTGAATTTGGAAGTTTTACTCACAGCAGCTCTCCTCTCATCCGCCTTTGAATTGCTCTGTTTGTAATGGCTGCTCACTAAACTGGCATAGCAGCCAAAGTCAGTTGAACATTCTAGAAACATTTGGAACTCAGAAACAATGATATAGAGCACTTATCATATGCTTAGCTGTGTTGGCATCATTTTCTATATAATAACACATTTAATCTTCCAATAATTCCTTAAGGTAGCTCTCCTCTTACTATACCCATTTTACAGATTGGGAAACTGAGGCCCAAGGAGGTTAATTAACTTACTGACCTATGGATAGCAAGGCAGGATCTAAACCTAGGCAGCCCCCTTCCACTGCCTATCCCTTAATCATTATGCTATTCTTGTTTCTCCCACTGTCTGTGACGAGTGTTACCCAGCTCTCAGTGTCTCTAGCTGCTCTTGCGTGTTTTTGTTAAACTCTACCTGTGACGCTCATTTCATGTATTATTTATCTTCTCCCCAGCTACTTCCAGAAAAGATTGGAGGTGGTGACTTATCCTC
The DNA here is from genome assembly GCF_963455315.2 of Globicephala melas. Lineage (NCBI taxonomy): Eukaryota > Metazoa > Chordata > Mammalia > Artiodactyla > Delphinidae > Globicephala > Globicephala melas. The sequence continues at coordinate 16,433,962 of NC_083335.1, read as the reverse complement.
TAAGGATTCAACACACCCAGAACAATAGTTCACCAAGTGTCTGGCTTATAATTATTTGTTACCCACCCACACATTTCCCCCAAGTGTTTTTCATACCTGCCTCTTCCTCAGAGAATCAAGGCTGTCAACTTCTGAAGGCCAAATGAGCACCATAGTACTATCTGGAAACTATGAGTTGGGTGGGCACCATGCCCAGAGGTGGCCCTAGCAGACACTTTACCTTTCAGAGGTGACTGATTTCATTTTCAGAAAAGCTGAGCCAAAGCAAAATTTTGCTGAATACTGGGATGAGATCCAGAGTTCGGCTATTATATAGAGGAAGAAATCCTACCTGGGGCTCTTAGGCAGGACTTGACGCCTTAGCTGGCTTAGTTGTACCTGGTTAGCTGGTTGAAGCAGTGTGCTTATAATGACAGGGTCATGAGTTTGCTACTAGGGGCAAAGATATGGTGGCTGGGTGTGGTTTGGGTCTTGCTCCTAGAGACACTTGCTGAGGGGGAGAATCTGAAATCTTCAAACCAAAGATCCATGTACCTTCCCAGAGGAGTAGGTCAAAGTGAAAATAGAAAGCAGAGAGGCACATCCTAACTGACCTTTGTAGCAAAATGGGATGAGATAGTCTCTGGGAGCTAGGTGCCAAACTTGTACTTATTTACAATAATCCGCAGGTCAATTTCAAGATGTCTCCTATAGGGGCTTCCCTGGTGGCGCCCCTATAGGAGACACGTCGTTAGGTGGTTGAGAGTCCACCTGCCGATGCAGGGGACACGGGTTCGTGCCCCGGTCCGGGAAGATCCCACATGCCGCGGAGCGGCTGGGCCCGTGAGCCATGGCCGCTGAGCCTGCGCGTCCGGAGCCTGTGCTCCGCAACGGGAGAGGCCACAACAGTGAGAGGCCCGCGTACAACAACAACAACAACAACAAAAAGATGTCTCCTATAAAAGAAAACGCAACAACAGTGCAACCTCGAATTCTATTTCCCCTTCCTCCACAGAGATGTCCTACCACTAGGGTCGTCCGGCACCTTTTTCTCTCCCTTCTTGACCACACTTTTTTTCTCCAACCCCTTCTTAAAATTCACTGATTCCGTGATAGTAACCCATAACAAAGGGTTTTTACCTTGGGGAGGATTAAAACCTTGTCTTCTATTCCACGGAGAGAACAGGAGGAAATAAGCTTGGGAGAAGCGGGTTTGTCTGCTTACCATGGGCTCACTCCCAACATCCCCTCTGGTCCACTTCAGCACGTGGATCATTAATTTCGAGTGTATTTCTTGGCATGGTCACCCATTGCTTCAAGATGGCAGTGTCTGTTTTCCATTGACCTGAGTATTTGTGTTTCCTAACAAAGCCCTCTGGGGCATCTCACAGACCTAAGTCAGGTTTGAAACATTCGAAAAAGGTGAACGACGTGAAACAAAAATCTAGAGGAGTTGTTTTCGAGTTTAAGTAAGCAAATGTCATACATTCCCATCTGGAACGAAGTTGTGCCTGGCATGGGGTAGCGGTGGTTCCCCGGGTGCCTCGTGGCCTTCGCTGCACTAGTGCTTTCCACTAGTGCTGCACTCTCTAAACTACTGGAAGAGTCTATAGAGCCTGGGCTGACTGAAGGGTGGCACTAGTTAAAGATGCTAGTCTTCACTGAGTAAGAACCACTCCCTTCACTGAACACTGAGGGGAAGGCCCATCATCTGAGCACACCAGGAGGTCAAATGAAAGATGAAAATGGTCTCCATTGAAGGAGCACTTGCTGTGTTCTAGGAACTTCCCATGGAGTAGCTCTTTTTATCATCACAGCAGCTCTGTGAGGTAGAAAATGTTATGAATGTCCTCATTTTATAAGAAGCCGAGGATCAGAGGGCATAGGGGGCTCAAATGCACGGAGAGGCCCCTGGCTGTGTCTTCTGGCACTGTCCTACACTGTCCCTCAGCGGTCCCCAGTGCATGAAGGTGGGGCTGGAATCGGACTGTAGGCACCATTTAACCACCACTTGGATTTCCTCGATTCTAAGGTACTATTGGGTAGCTTACGAGGCACCATTGGTTTAGAAAGAGCTCTGGGGAAAGAACATAAATCCCATGGTTTTGGTAAATTGCATGACAGTGTCGAGGTTAGGGTCGTGACTCTACCACTTAGTAGGTGTGCCCGTGAGACATCTTGGAGAACTGACTTCACCTTTTTGTGCCTCAGATTCGTCAGCTGTCAAAGAGGGGATAATCTAATCCCTAGGGTTATAAATGAGTTAATATAGATAAAGCGCTCAGAATGACACCTGGCACACATTAAGTTGTATATAAGTGTTAGCCATCGTTATTATCATCATCATCGTCATCACATCTCACCATCATCATAATCACACATTCTGATTTCAGAAATGATGAAACGTGGAAACGTACTTTTTAAAAGTGACAAAATAGAGAAGATATTGATCTGATTCAATGACTGCTGCCATGGATTGTGTAAGATGTCTTCTAATTTCATCAGCTCTGTGTCCTAAGCATTAGTCACTTCTGCCACCCCCAGGATCACTTTTTTCCTAAAGTCCGAGGAAGAAGCTTTGCCCCCTCACGTTTGCTCTTCAGTCGGATGTCCATTGATCAGCCACTTCTCTGGGTGTGGGTCAGCCATTCTCCCACATAGGCCACTGCTCACTGCTGAGCCTGTCACCACGTGGGGCTCTTGGACAATGGTCCTTCCCAGTGTGCTGCCACTCTTCTGCCTGGGCCCGAGCTCAGAGCTGAAAGTGGAGCAGACCCTGTTCCCCTTCTAGTCCTCACGAGCTCCACCACGCAGAGTTCTGTAGGAGTATTGGAGGGTTGGGGATGAGGGTGACTAGACAGATTACAATGATGGAGAGAGGATGCAAAACTATACACTAAAAGTGGCTTTGGCCTTTGTGGTGTTCAACAGAAAAGCATGAAAGAATTAACCCCTCCATAAGGGTCCTTTGTGGACATGTCCCGGTTCCTAGTCTCACTCTGCCCTATTGAAGGCTGTGGGCTTCCTTTCTAAATAAGGCCCCCATTTTCAAGACGGGAATGACTATCTTCCTGGAGATTCCACCCCGTGATAGCAAACTTTGAGCACCTCCTATAGGCCAAGCACTGCTGTAAGCACCTTCCCAGTATTAACTGTGGACTTCAACAATTAGGAAACGTGCGCATTTCACACGCTAACATTTCTGCCACCAGGATGTCTCAAAATCAGTGACGTATGGGGTCTAAGGGGTAGTTTGGTTTTTTCTCTTTTAGTAGCACATAAAATAATGGTCTATCCTACAGATGATGATGTCTTAGTCTCAGTGAGATGGAAATTTAATCCTTACAATGACTGCATCATGTAAGGACTATTTTTATCAACATTATACAGGTGACATATTTGAGGCTCCAAGTCACACAGCTAGTGAACGGTAATTGTGAACCTAGGCAGGCGGGTTCAAAAGCCTATACCTTTAGGACGTGATCTGCCCCTCTTGGGATCAACATAGGTCCCCATTAATTATCAAGGACGGTCCAGTCTAATTCAAACTGAGGAAGAGGAACATCTTCCAAAGGTTCTCGAAACCTGTCCAGCTGGCCCCGCCAACTTCCACTGTCACCCAAAGCGAGTGCCTGTGTTTTGTTTCCCCTTCTGCTTTCAGACTGTGCAAACCTATCACAGAGCCACCTACTCCAAGAGCTGGTAGAAGCTTTGAAATGGAAAGTTTTTTTCTTTATTTTCGAGGCTGGGTCAAATTCCAGGGCAGGACTACCTCCTACAGTCTCTGAAAAGGGAAGCTGGGTGAGGATTTACTAATTCTTCTGGGGTGTAGAGGTGACAGAACGGGCAGTGTCTGTCCTTCCGGTGGCATGTATTTGTGATATTATTATTTATTATATCTTATCTATTCGATGTGTCTATTTCATCCGCTCATTTCCTGTGAGCTTGTGACAGAAAGAAGGAAGTTTGACACCAGAAGCAGAGATTTATGTCTTCAGACTGTACCTGCATCAAGCAAATAAGAAGCCGGAATACTTCAAAGTGAGGATGGCCCATCCCAACCCAATTTCTAAAAATCGGAGGGAAACAACTATAGCATACCAAACAATTCATGAATGTCAGAGCAGTCTATTCTAAGCGTTTCCAAATGCTGCCAATTTGTGTACTTTCTTTTGCCAGGCAGACCTTTGTAAAACAGGATTTTCACATCACCAGGCAAGAAAACAAGTTCAAGAAGAAACTGAATATTTTATTATTAACATTAATATACTTAACACAGGGATCATGGGACTTCATTCCTAATATAAAGTGAGTGTTGTGGGGAATGCTTTAAAAGAATACCTCACTGTTCTCATGTTTAAATATCTTGTGATATGTATCATATTTTGTACAAAAATGTAAATAAGTATTGCTTTTTCTTGTTATATGTTGTACTTTTTAGTGGCAAGTAGAGTGATTTAGTTTCTCCATTTTCAAATTTTGTAATAATGGCTAAATCAGCATATAAACCATATAAATCATATTTTTCATATAAATCAGTTTTTTTAGCACCAACTAATTGTGAAAACCACGTAATGTTTTCTACTATTTGCATGAGTGATCCGTAAGCCCATGTTGGAGTGCTAGCTATAGGTTATCATTTTCAAAATATTTAATGGTTAAATACGTTTGAAAACTTCTAAAGGAGACACTGAACTTTCAAAAGGAGAGCTGAATAATATAAATTAGCTTCTATGAAGGTCAGCCTTGAAAAAGCTTGCCCTACCGTTGGTTCTTTCCTATACGGCTGCACTGGTCTTTTCCCTATGTTTCTTTACGCTATTAGTTTTGGAAACATTTTACTGCTCTGTTTATCCTTTAAAATACTTTGAGATAATACCCTACAAGTTCTACAAATGCAGCTGTGATACAGAACATCACTTGTGGGCCCATCAAACAAGCTGGGCCACTTTCGAGTTTCCAAAACTAGTTCTGACTTACTGGCCGCAGCCTGTCCCACATCTAAATGTGCCACTTCCCACAAACGACAGAAATTGCTCTATTAAACTCTAACGACTCCTTGGCAGAATCTAACGCCATCATCCACGCATGTATCCCCTTATGCTTTCATTCTTCACACTCGTGTGGGAAGACCAAGCGCTCTGGGATGGAATTTCACTACCACGCTTGACTATCTTTTGCTGGGATTTGTATCTTTGTGTATTTCATGACTCATCTCGTGATGAGGCAAAGTTAACTGGAAGTTAGGGTGTCTAATATTTTTCCCTCGTTTGAACAATTTCTCACTAGTCCAAGAAAAAGTCTTTCTGCAGTTCTGCCACTTTGAGTTTTGGGGAAATGTGAATTTTAGTAGATTCACAGATATGGGCCACTATCACCACAGTAAATTCTAGAATTTTAGAAGTTTCAAGACCTCAAAAAGAAACTCTGTACCGTTTAGCTGTCACTCCCCTACCCCACCCCCGCTCCCAGTCCTGGGCTACCACTAATCTTTCTGTCTCTATAGATGTCTCTATTCTGGACTTCCATATGAATGGAATCATATAGTATGTGGTCATTTGTGATGGGTGTCTTTTCCTTAGCATAATGTTTTCAAGGTTCCTCCCTGTTTTTGCACAGGTCATTACTTCATTCCTTTGTATGGCTGAATTATATTCCATTGTATGAATATACCACATTTTGTTTCAACAAAGATGCTTAAATAGAGTCAGTGTGGGACTGGTGACAGGGGCTGGGACAGGTATTAGTAGGCCTGATGGATCTTAGGACAATTGTAAGAGTCTCTGAAAATAGACTGGGCACAAGAATATCATGCAGGATTTGCAAGTCCCTGCAGATAGACAGAGCCCTTTGGTCTAGGTTATCATCAGAGCACAGTTTCCAGGCTTGCTGTACTAGAGATGCTAATAATTTGCCTGCCCACCCACAGGGAATCTGCCCAGCCCATCGCTCCTGTGACCCTAAATGTCCATGAGACCACACCCTTTCCAGTCTTGTCTGATTGCAGCTGGATTGGTGGGCATTTGAGCAATGATGGCCTCTTCATAGGCAGGTTAGTGCCCTATTCAGGACTCCTGTGGCCTGGCTGAAGAAGATGAACTTGAGCAATCAGATTCCCCTCTTGGGAATATGGTATTGGGGAGCCAAGAGTCTGAGCCATCATCTAAGATGGTACCTAAAGGCTGTAAGGCAGACTTGGAGCTGGACCAAATGTGAGGGACCATCCCTGAGCAAAAGTTAGGAGGAAACAAGTCAAGAGAAAGAGAAGAATGGAACAGATATGCGGAGAGGAGCAGAGACACCAAGAGAGACAACGTAGGCCTCTGGAAGGAAAGTCAAAAATTGCGGCTGCCTCATTTCCTATCCCAGGTCCCACTGTGGCAGCTCTCTTGGGAGTGCCATGAGATCTGTGTCTCCTCACAATAACTTGTGCCCACCTTTCTGCTCCCTCACACACTTTGTTGTTAAACCAGCTTGAGTGGGTCTCTGTTTCTTGCATCCAAAGGAGCTCTGACTGAAATATTAATACGTGAAGAATGGTATGGATAGAGTGAGGGGCTGGGAGTGGGAATGGAGGAGGGTTGGGGCCGTGGAAGTTCAATAGGATGATGGACATTAGCCAGGCAGCCCTGGGGGGATCCGGCAGCATGAGTTGGGGATGGAAGAGGTGCCTGGTAACAGGTGAAAATACAGAGGGGCAGAGGTGCCTCATGTGCTTCCTGTCCAGAGCTACGTGTTTGTGCACTTGCACGTGTGTACACATGTGTGTATGTCTGTGTGTGGTAGGTGTACAGGGGTAGGGCACTAACAGCAAAATCTTTTTTTTAATTTAATTTTTATTTTATGTTGGAGTATAGCTGATTTACAATGCTGTGTTAGTTTCAGGTGTACAGCAAAGTGAATCAGTTATACGTATACATATATCCACTCTTCTTTAGATTCTTTTCCCATATTGGTCATTACAGAGTATTGAGTAAAGTTCCCTGTGCTATACAGTAGGTCCTTATTAGTTATCTATTTTATATATAGTAGTGTGTATGTGTCAATCCCATCTTCCAATTTGTCCCTCCCCGCCCCATCATTCCCCGGTAACCATAAATTTACTTTCTACATCTTTAACAATATTTCTGTTTCGTAAATAAGTTCACTTGTATCATTTTTTTAGATTACACATATAAGTGATATCATATGATATTTGTCTTTCTCTGTCTGACTTACTTCACTTAGCATGATAATCTCTAAGTCCATCCATGTTGCTACAAATGGCATTAGTTCATTCTTTTTTATGGCTGAGTAATATTCCATTGTGTATATATATACCATATCTTCTTTATCCATTGGTCTTTGAATTTGAATCAACTTTGTGTTCTTGGATTAAATTCTACTTAGTCTGTTCTCCATATCTATGAGTCTGTTTCTGTTTCATAGACAGATTCATTTGTGTCATGTTTTAGATTCCACATATAAGTGATATCATATGGTACTTGTCTTTCTCTGTCTGACTTACTTCACTCAGTATGACAGTCTCTAGGTCCATCCACGTTGCTGTAAATGGCATTATTTCATTCTTTTTTATGGCTGAGTAGTATTCCATTGTATATATGCACCACATCTTCTTTATCCATTCCTCTGTTGGTGAACATTAATGTGTACAGGGCTGGGGTGGGGCACTAACAACAAAATCTTAAACCGAAGGTGAAATAAGCATGTAGACCCTGGAGGTCCAGTGATACAAGTGACGGTCACACTTAGCTGGCAGCATGAGCACTGCCTGGCCCTCCTGCCTCTCGTCTCAGCCACGTAGAGCTGCACACTTCATTTAATCATTGGTTGATGTTAGCAGGGACAAAACCGTGCTGCTTAGAACTGCCTCTGGTGAGAACAGCTGTTCTAAAGCAGAGAAAAGCTTGGGGAGAAGGGTAAGGGAAAAGTGTCTGATGAAAACATTTTCCTAGATTTTCTTCTTTAGATATGTATCTATGGAAATGTACACAGGCTGTAGTTGTGAACCTATTAAGGCTTCAAAACAATAACTCCAAACTCCTCAGCTAAGTCCTGGGAAATTTTTAGTAACTGGAAGCAGAGGTGATTCCTCAGTCTACTGACATTGATAAGTTTGAACGCCCAGCTTATTGTTCTGAAGTTAGCTGAAGACACATCCTTGGTGCTCTCATGGGCAGGGCAATGCAGTAGAAGAGTCGAAAATCTGGGCCTGGGGAAGCCTCCTGCTTGTGGAGGCAGGACTTGACATCCTTTAAATTTTTTCTTTTAAAAAACGAAGTGCTAGGGCTTCCCTGGTGGCGCAGTTGTTAAGAATCCACCTGCCAACGCAGGGGACATGGGTTTGAGCCCTGGTCCGGGAAGATCCCACATGCCACAGAGCAACTAAGCTCGTGCGCCGTATGAGCCTGAGCTCTAGAGCCCACAAGCCACAACTACTGAGTCCACATGCCACAACTACTGAAGCCTGCACGCTTAGAGTCCATGCTCCACAACAAGAGAAGCCACCGGCAATGAGAAGCCCGTACACTGCAACGAAGAGTAGCCCCCACTCGCTACAACTAGAGAAAGCCCACACGCAGCAACAAAGACCCAATGCAGCCAAAAATAAATAAATTAATTAAACAAACAAAAAAACGAAGTGCTTTTCTTTTTCATATTCCACAAGTACTACATGTCCTTATGGAAAAAAATCAAAACATACACAAAAACGTAAAGAAGATTTAAAAAAATATCTGTGGTAACCCCACACACAGATATAACCACTGGTCACATTATGCTGTATGGTAATTGCAGCCTTTTTTCCCTATATTCACACCACTCTTACTGGCATTCTGCCAGGAGCAGCCCGGCACGTCTGTGGGGTCTGATGCACAAAAGCCTGGCAGAGGGAAGAAAAAGTTGAAACAACTCTGCCACCTGCTGCCCGACCCGTTCTCCTAAGCAGCTTTTTGGCTTTTTAAAGCTCTTGTTCTTTTTAAAATACCTATTGTTTGTATTTTTCTAATTACAAAGATAATATGTCCTGGCTATAAAAATTCAAACAATAGAGAAGCGTATGAAGTCAGACGTGAAAGTCCCCCTTCCATAATCCCACTCCCCAGAGGTACCGCTATGATCAGTTCAGTGTGTATTCACACAGATTTTCTTCTATGCCTTTATATACATACATGATTCATTCATTCCATCATTCAGAAAAATGTTTCTTTAGGGCCTCCTATATGCCGGGTTAGACACTGGGCTTGGAGCTGTGAAAAAAACAAAACCTCTTCCTTTTTGGAGCTTGCATTTTAGTGCAGGCAGACCGGCAGTAAACAAATTAACAAAAAATTCATAATATGCAAGGTGATGATATGGAGAAAGTAAGACAGGATAAGAGAGCTGGGGAGTGCCCAGCAGGGTGGAGGCGGGTCGCTAGTTTACAGACGGTGGAGAAGCAAGGTTCTCAGAGAAGGTGACACTTGGGAAGGGCCCTTAATTAAGTGGAGGCAACCGATGTGGTTATCTGGGGCAAGAGTGAAGACCTGAAGCAGAAACAGACTTGAGAAACATCAAGGGGACTTACTGGCTGGAATGGAGTGACCCGAGGGGAAGGGTAATAGGAGACAAGGCCACAGAGATCACAGGGATGGGGTAGGGGCAGGTGACCCTGGGCCTGAAGAAGCAAAGAGAGGAAACAGCATTACAGGAGCCCCAAGAGAGCTGGAACTATGGAGGAAGGACCCTGTGATAACAGCCACTGGAGGGTTTTGAGGAGAAAAGAGGAGGAACATGGTGTAACTTAAGCATTTTAAAGGCTCACTCCAGCTACTGTTTTGAGAATAGACTGTATGAGGTTAGAGTAGAAGCAGACAAGTGAGTAAAGGTAGAAACAGAGGTCTGAGGCTGGGGGCACTCCAATGTTTAAAGGTGGAAGGTGAGGAGGAGCCAGCTAAGGAGACTAAGGCATGGCCAGTGAGGTAGGGAAAAAAAGCCAAGGGGAGGGGGGCGGAATGTTGATTTGGAAGCTAAGGGAAGAAAGTCTATCAAGGAAGTGAAGTAATTCACTGTGTCAAATGCCACTGATGGGTCAAAGAAGATAAGACTTGAAAACTGACGATTGGATTTGGAAACATGGAGGTCACTGGGGAATGTGGAGGCCGTGGGAGAGCATGGAGGTCATTGATGACCTTGATACGAATATGGAATGTGGGAGCAAAAGCCTGATCTTGGTGGGTTCAATAGAGAATCATGGCAGAAATTGGAGACTTATTTTTGCAAACACTAGAAAAAGAGTAGAATGAGAGGGAAAAATGTAACAAGAACTCCACCTGTAGAGCAGGTAGTTCTTCCCCAAATATGGAACTCAAAAGGTAGGGAATGAAAGGGGGTGGAGGACTGTTTTACAGGAGACGAAAGAGACAACTAAATGCAATACATGATTCTCGACTGGAGATCAGAATGAAAAGATAAGAAAAAGTATTATGAGACAGTTTAGGAAATCTTAGTTTGGACTGTTTGTTATTAATATTTCATCAATGTTAAATGTTTCAGGTGTAATTATAGCACTGTGCTTATGTAGGAGAATATCTTTGTTCTTAGAAGATACATGCTGATGTATATAAGAGTGAAGTGCTGGTAAAATGTCTGCAATTTACTTTCAAGTGTCCCACAATTTACACCCACACGCACCCACATACATAAAGAGATAGACCAAATGTGTCAAAATGTCTTGGGTCATCTGCATCAGAATTCTCTGGGATATTTCTTGAAAATACAGATTTCTGGGATCCTTCAACTCTCTTTCCCTTTTTTCCACTTGCGTATTATTGCAAATATTTGTATATATTTAACTCTTTAAAAGGCTTATGAAGATTACAAAAGTAATACCTAGTAGCTGTAAGGAATAAAAACCCCTCAAACATTAAAGAAGTACAAAATGAGAACATCTCTATCCCCTCAACCTCCCCAGAGGTCATACCCACTGTCAATGGCTTCTTGTGTTTTCTTACAGACTTTACTTGTTCACATATACATATCTTTGACTTTCTTTCCTTTTTTTTCTTTTTACACAAATGGGATTATAGTATGCATATTGTTCTGTGTCCCCCTTTTTTCTTCACTTAATATTATATCTCAAAGATTTCTACATGTGTTAAGATAGGCTCAAGGACGTATTGTACCATGCAGGGAATATAGCCAATATTTTGTAATAACTGTAAATGGGAAGTAACCTTTAAAAATTGTATTAAAAGAGACTTCCCTGCTGGTCTAGTGGTTAAGACTCCGCACTCCCAATGCAGAGCGCCTGGGTTCAATCCCTGGCCAGGGAACTAAATCCCACATGCTGCAACTAAAGATCCCACATGCCATAACTAAAGATCCTGCATGCCGCAATGAAGACTCCACACACGGCAATGAAGATCCTGCATACCACAACTACGATCCAGCACAGACAAATAAATAAATATATAAATATTTTTTAAAAATTGTATTAAAAAAGATTTTTCCATGTGGATACATAGAGGTCTTCCTGCTTTTTATTGGCTTTTTAGCCAAAAAAAATCTTCCTTTGAAAGATCCACCATAATTTATTTATCCAAATATCTATTGATAAATTATCAGGAGCATATAACAATTGTAATTATTTATGCACCCAGCATTGGAGCACCTAAATAAATATATAAGGCAATATTAACAGATCTGAAGGCAGAAATAGACAGTAATATGATAATAGTAGAGGATTTCAATACCCACTTTCAACAATGGATAGAGTATCCAGACAGAAAAATCAATAAGGAGACCTTGGACTTAAACTACACTTTAGACCAGTTGAAGCTAACACACATACAGAGCATTCCATCCAAGAGCAGCAGAATACACATTTTTATCAACTGTACATGGAGCATTCTCCAAAAGTAGATCATGTTAAGTCATAAAATGTCTTAATACAGGGGCTTCCCTGGCAGCGCAGTGGTTGAGAGTCTGCCTGCCGATGCAGGGGACATGGGTTCATGCCTCGGTCCAGGAAGATCCCACATGCCATGGAGCAGCTGGGCCCGTAAGCCATGGCCGCTGAGCCTGCGTGTCCAGAGCCTGTGCTCCGCAAAGGGAGAGGCCACAACAGTGAGAGGCCTGCAAACCACACACACACACAAAAAAAAAAGTCTTAACACATTTAAGAATACTGAAAGCATATCCAGCATCTTTATGGACCACAATGGTATGAAGTTAGATATCAATTATAAGAAGAAACCTGGAAGATTCACAAATATGTGGACATTAAACAACTTGCCCTTGAATAACCAATGGGTCAGAGAAGAAATCAAAAGGGAAATAAAAAATATCTTGAGACAAATGAAAATGGAAACACAACTTTCCAAAACTTATGGGATACAGCAAAAACAGCTCTAAAAGGCAATTATAGTGAAAAACACCTACATTAAGAAAAAAAGAAAGATCTCATAAACAATCTAACTTTACACCTTGAGGAACTAAAAAAAGAAGAAAAAACTAAGCCCAAAGTTATTAGAAGGAAGGAAATAAAAAAGATTAGAGAGGAATTAAATAGAGCCTAAAAAGATAATAGAAAAGATCAATGAAATTAAGAGCTGGCTTTTTGAAAAGAAACAAAATTGACAAACCTTTAGATAGACTAATTAAGGAAAAAAAAGACTCAAATAAATAAAATCAGAAATGAAAGAGGAGACAGTACAACTGATAACACAGAAGTACTAAGGATCATAGGAAACTACTATGAACAATTATATACCACAAATTAGATAACCTATAAGAAATGGTTAGACTCCTAGAAATATGCAACCTACCAAGACTAAATCATAAGAAAATAGAAAATCTAAACAGGCTAATTACTAGTGAGGACATTGAATCAGAAAAAAAAAAACTCCCCCAAACAAAAAAGTACAGGACCAGATGGCTTCACTGGTAAATTCTATCAAACATTTAAAAAAGAATTAATACCAATCCTTCTCAAACTCTTCCCAAAAAATTGAAGAGGAGAGAATACTTCCAAACTCATTTTGCAAGGCCAGCATTACCCTGGTACCAAAGCTAGAAAAGGACACTACGAGGTAAAAGATCTGTGCACTCAAAACTATAAGACATTGATGGAAGAAAGATGCTTAATATGCTTTCAGTCTTCTTAAATGAATTAAGACATTTTATGACTTAACATGATCTACTTTTGGAGAATGCTCCATGTACAGTTGATAAGAATGTGTATTCTGCTGCGCTTGGATGGAATGTTCTGTATATGTGTGTCAGGTTCAACTGATCTAAAGTGTAGTTTAAGTCCAAGGAGACACACAAATAAATGGAAAGATATTCCATGTTCTTGCATTGGAAAAATTAATATTGTTAAAATGCCCATACTATCCAAAGCAATCCACAGATTCAATGTAATCCCTATCAAAATTCCAATGACGTTTTTCACAGGAATAGATAAAGCAATCCTAAAATTTATTTGGAACCACAAAAGACCCCGAATATCTAAAGTGTTTTGAGAAAAAAGAAGAGAAGCTGGAGGCATCATACTTCCTGATTTCAAACTGTGTTACAAAGCTGTAGTAATCAAAACCATATGATATTGGCATAAAAACAGACACATAGATTAATGGAACAAAGCCCAGAAGTAAACCCATGCATGTATGGTCAATTAATTTTTGACAAAGGAGTTAAGAATATACAATGGGGATGGGTTATCTTAAAGAGTCCTTAATAAAGTCCATAAGGCTTGCTGACGCTTTTTAAAAAACTATATTCCCAATGAGATAATTAGAGGGTGGCCCTTAAGTCTATGTCTAGGTTGACAGGTTTTGCAGGGAAGACGAACTTGAGAAGAGTGGAGGTCCTGAGAGTGTAAGTACATCAAAATTAGAAAAAAAAATAATAAAGAGAATTAGGAAAACTTTGGACTTCAAAGGTCATAGATTACTGAGTCAGACCTGAGATTTCTAAGGATTTATATATGCAGTTGATATTTGGATTACTTGTTGATAAAGGTAAGTGGAGAAACTAGAGTTGTTTCCAAGTGTAGGTAAGATATAATGAGAGGATGGAGGTGGAAAGTAGGGAGACCCAGAGAAAAGTGGGAAGGTCATATTGGGCCAAGATGGTGGTAATATCCAGCACAACAGATGGTAGGGCAGACTAAAAAAAAAAAAAAAACAATGGGGAAGGATAATCTCTTCAATAAATGGTGTTGAAAAAACTGGATAGCCACAGGCAAAAGAATGAAATTGGACCCTTATCTTAAACCATACATAAAAATCAACTCAAAATGGATTAAGGACTTGAATGTAAGACCTGAAACCATAAAACTCCTAGAAGAAAACCTAGGGGGGGTATGCTTCTTGACACTGATCTTGGCAATGATATTTTGGATTTGACACCAAAAGCAAAAATAAATAAGGGGGACTACATCAAACCAAAAAGCTTCTCACAGAAAAGGAAACCATCAAAAAAATGAAAGTGCAACCCACAGAATGAGAGAAAATATTTGCAAACTACATATGTATTAAAGGGTTAAGGGTTAAGGGTTATGCAAGTAACTCATACAACTCAGTAGCAACCCCTCTCCCCCAATCCACCAATAACCCAATTTTAAAATGGGCAAAGGACCTGAATAGACATTTTCCCAAAGAAGACATACAAATGGCTAACAGGTATGTGAAAAGGTGCTCAACATCACTAATTATCAGGGAAATACAAATCAAAACCACAGTGAGATATCACTTCACATCTGTTAGGATGACTATTGCCAAAGAGACAAGAGATAACAAATGTTGGTGAGGTGATGGAGGAAAGGGAACCCTTGTACACTGTTGGTGGGAATGCAAATTGGTATAGCTACTATGGAAAACAGTATGGAGGTATATGAAGGAAACAAAACCATTATCTAGAAGAGATATCTGTACTCCCATGTTCATTGTGGTATTACGTACAATGGCCAAGGTATTGAAATGACTTAAGTGTCCATCAACAGATGAATGAATACAGAAAAGTGATATCTATATACAACAGAATATTACTCAGCCTTAAAAAAAGAAGGAAATCTGCCATTTGCAGCAACATGGATAAAACTGGAGGGCATTCTGCTAAGTGAAATAAGCCAGAAAGACAAATACTGCATGGTATCACTCATACGTACAATCTTAAAAATAAAAAAGTTGAACTCATAGAAATAGATAGTAGAATAGTGGTTGCCAGGAACAGGGAAGTGGGGAAATGGGGAGGGATTGGTAAAAGGGTACAAGATTTCAGTTATAAGATGAATAAGTTCTGAGGATCTAATGTATAACATGGTGACTCTAGTTGATAATACTGTATTGCATAATTGAAATTTGCTAAGAGAGTAGGACTTAAGTTTTCTTGCTGCCCCAAAAAATAAATAAGTGAAATAAAAGTTCACTATACGAGGTGATGGATGTCTTAATTAACTTGATTGTCAGACTCCTTTCACAATTTATGTATGTCAAATCACCACACCGTACACTTTAAATATATTACAATTTTATATGTCAATTTAGCTTCAATAGAGCTGGAAAAAGAGAAGCAAACACATACACACACAAATGTCTATTGATATTTGCAAGCTCATGCTTTGTAAGAAAAAGCTTAATGAAGCTACATTTTTCCCATACAGCAAATGACAGGGAGAAAAAATTGACCAAAGTGAGAAAGGTAGTAAAAACACATCTGTTTATTTAAAGATCAATGGAAAGGGAGAGAATGAGCTACACCCCCTCCCCTGACCTCCATCATTATGTTCATTATGTATGACTGCACTTCAAGGACATTGCAGGCCAATCGGAGTGGAGCCTGGGACTCATTTTGGAGCTCTATTCGTTGTTTGAGGAGGACCGGCTGGGTAAGGAGTGCAGAGTGGAGAAAGGATATTCAGATTTGTGCCACAGTGGGGGAAAAGTTTCTCCTCTTTCAATGAAAGAAATAATTACAAACCACCAGCAACAAACAGATCTTCTGAAGACCTTTTAGACTCTGGCTTATTTTTGCACAAATCCTGATCCAACGACTTGCCTGCTGATAAGGACGAAATCAATCTGCAATATCTGTCAGTGCAACTCTTTACCTAGGAATTACTAGGAAGCTTTATTTCTTATTTGGTGCCGTGATCTATCTGGTTGGCATATTTGGGAAGAACAAACTGGACATGCTTGGTTTAAAAAAATAATACTGAGAGTCAATAGAATTTTTCCTCTATACCAGAACCTGAGCAAACCTAAGGATTTCAACGGTTGGTTTCGTGTCATTCAGCTTTCTCCCTGGCATATGGTGAGAGGGTTTTTGTTGTCATGAAGCAAACAAAATAGATAATCCTGAGCAGAAAGAAGAAAATTCTCCAGATCATCTAAGGGGCTCAAACTTTCATCATAATCTGATTTTGAATTCCCATTACCCCTACTTTACCTAAGACAAGGGCCTTTGCTGTACTTCTCACCAGAAGCAGCAGTCTCTTTTTTGAGATTTCTATTTCAAAGATGAAATCAATGGTAAGACGGCTTTGCTCTTTTGGTAGCAGAGTTGTGCAATCTTCCTCAACTCTGCAGCTGGAAAGCTGCGCTGTGAATGAGGTCCTGCCATCTCCCCAGGAGGTCCCTTCAACTGGCCTCAGGGAATTCAGAGGAGCCACAGGATGGGGAAGCCCTGGAATTTGCTCCCTAGTCAGAGAATCCCACGTGAGCTGGTTTTGATCTGCAGGATTGGAAACAGTGACCATGAGAGTAGATGGACATAAATTCTACTTGAATTGTGTCAATAATTGGTAAAGAGACCATTCATGGTATCTGCTTGCAAGAATCTTTGCCCAAGTTGATGAGATCAGCTATCTTTTCCGTGAAATTGTGATGATCACCTGCTGATGTTGCTGGAAGCTAGTTGGTATGTTAATATGTGACTTGGCAGAAAGGCAAAGGGGGTGCTTCCCTGGTGGCGCAGTGGTTAAGAATCTGCCTGCCAATTCAGGGGACACAGGTTTGAGCCCTGGTCCGGGAAGATCCCACACGCCGTGGAGCAACTAAGCCCGCGAGCCACAACTACTGAGCCCACGTGCCACAACTACTGAAGCCCATGTACTTAGAGCTTGTGCTCTGCAACAAGAGAAACCACCACAACGAGAAGCCCGAGCACCACAATGAAGAGTAGCTCCCGCTCGCCGCAACTAAAGAAAGCCTGCGTGCAGCAACAAAGACCCAACGCAGCCAATAAATAAATAAATAAAATTTTAAAAAGAAAAAAGAAAGGCAAGGGGGGCAATACAAAGATGTCTCAAGAATGGACTAGTTGATTCCAGGAAGAATCAGAGGCCAATCATTAAAATGATCTTCTAATAGGAAGCTATCAACAAGTTCCCCACTTAGGTACTTTCCAAGAAAAGAGGAGTTACAAATAACAACAAGAAGCATTCCATTCAGATTCTGCTATTGCATACATTCCTTCCAAACCTGGAGTTTTGTTTTTGTTTGTTTTGCCCTAGGAAGAAAAATTTAAAGGAGAGTCTAGACATCATTCAAACATCCACCCTAATTCTGCTGGTACTAAATCCTAATATAAGGTGTACTGAGTTAAATAGTGCCCACCCCCAATTCATGTCCTCTCAGAACTTGACCTTATTTGGAAATAGAGTCTTTGCAGATACAATTAGTTAAGATGAGGTCATACTGGATTAGGGTAGGCCCTAAGTCTGAAGTCCGGTGTCCTTATAAGAAGGTTGTGTGATGACACAGGCACACACAGGGAAGAGAGCCATGTGAAGCTGGAGGCAGAGACTGGAGTGATGCAGCCACAAGCCAAGGACTGCTGGCCACCAGGGGCTAGGAAGCAGCCAGGACTGCCAAGGGTTAGCAGCAACTACTAGAAGCTAGGAGACAAGCGTGGACCTGATTCTCCTTCAGCACCTCCAAAAAGGGGCCTACCCTGCTTACACTTTGACTTCAGACTTCCGGCCTCTGGAACCGCAAGAGAATCCATTTCCGTCATTTCAAGCCCCCCACTTTGTGGAAATTTATTATGGCAACCCTAGGAAATTAATGCATAAGCTGAGATGTTTGGGGAGAATACTACTGTCTGATGAATAAGCCACTTCAACATTCCCCTCCCCCCTTTCTGCACTCATCTGACAACACCTTTTTTTAAAAAATAAATTTACTTATTTATTTTTGGCTGTGCTGGGTCTTTGTTGCTGCACGCGGGCTTTCTCTAGATGCGGCGAGCGGGGGCTACTCTTTGTTGAGGTGCACAGGCTTCTCATTGCGGTGGCTTCTCTTGTTCCAGAGCATGGGCTCTAGGCGCGTGGGCTCCAGTAGTTGTGGCACACGGGCTCAGTAGTTGTGGCTCGCAGGCTCTAGAGCACAGGCTCAGTAGTTGTGGCGCACGGGCTTAGTTGCTCTGTGGCATATGGGATCTTCCTGGACCAGGGATCGAACCCATGTCCCCTGCATTGGCAGGCGGATTCTTAACCACTGCACCACCAGGGAAGTCCCTGATGATACCTTTGATGACACCTCTACAGACCACCAAGCATTCTTTCTCCATTGAGGAGCCTCCCATGTAGGCAACTTAGGCACTGGAGGATGTTCATTTCCCCCAACAGAGAGTGTGTATAAACTTCTTGAGGTCAAAGATCTTTGTCTTGTTCATTGCTGTTTCCTCTAAGAAACTAAGCCACAACTAATGAACCCACGTGCCACAGCTACTGAAGCCTGTGAGCCTAGAGCCTGTGCTCTGCAACAAGAGAAGCCACTGCAATGAGAAGCCTGTGCACCTCAACAAAGAGTAGCCCCCGCTCGCCGCAACTAGAGAAAGCCTGCGCACAGCAACGAAGACCCAACACAGCCAAAAATAAATAAATTAATTAAATAAAAAAAATTTTCTGACTGAGATGGACTTGAGGTCAAGTATAATTCACTTAGAAATCTAACAGAAAACCAATCCGTTCTGGATCTCTTACGCTACTGCAGTGGACTATTTCCACTGTATCTTATTACATTCTATGAGCAGCATAGGAACAGGACAACTTCCCAAACCCAGATTGATTGCGATCAGATGTTCAGATGGGGGGAGGGGGGAGGAGAGAGAGGAAAGGCCAGGGAAGGACAAGGCCCTTCATATCCCCTCTCACCCCTAGGACCACCATCCATAACATTTAGTTTAGAAGGAATATCAAGGTCAGCTTTGATGGAGGAAAGAACTTTAAAAGGCCAGTGTAGTTTGAAGGATGGGGAAGGAGCTTGAGTTGGCCATACATATGCTGATTAAGTGTATTTGGTGATTAAGTGTGGTTTTCTTTTGTTTTGTCTTTTAATGCAGCTAGAGCCTCCTCTTCCATCTCACTGAGAGTTGGCCCAGAGCAACTTACTCATTTGCTGTTAAGGAAACGGAGGCCCGAGT
The DNA here is from genome assembly GCF_963455315.2 of Globicephala melas. NCBI lineage: Eukaryota > Metazoa > Chordata > Mammalia > Artiodactyla > Delphinidae > Globicephala > Globicephala melas. Next base: position 16,414,576 of record NC_083335.1, on the reverse strand, counting down.
CAGGCGCTGTTGGGTACCTGCTCAACGGCCTTCTCAGCTCCATGTCTTCCTGATAGTGTCCGACTTTCAAGCCAAGAGCCCTTGATCTCAGGGAAGACGTCCCCAGCCACTGTCATTACTGGTTCAAGCCAAGCATGGTAAACTCATCTCTCATATTATGTTATGGGTGGCCATGTGGCCTAGTTTGGGTCCATGAGACAAAGCGGAAGTCCACTGGGGGGGTTTCTGGAAAAGGTTTTCCTCTCTGATCAGAGAGAGAGGCATAGAAATAGAAAGTCTCTTCCCTACACCCACTTGCTGCTTTTGGAAGTTGGCAGGTGATTGATTGTGTGATGCTTGGAGCAGCTGAGTGCACTGCTGAGTGGGAGACCATGCTTACCCACTGAAGGTAGCAGCGTGCAAAGACAGAGAGAAGGGGGTGGGGCTTGAGCTGCGGTCTCTTCACTGGAACTATTTCCAAACTTTTTATTATGTGAGAAAATTAAATGTATTTGTCGTTTAAACTGGTGTTAGTTACTCTACTCCTTGAAGCCCAAAGCTACCTACTTGATTCAAGACACAAATAAACTGAATGACATGTCCAAGAGCACTCAGGTCATTGGCGTCAGTACAAGGGCTAGATCTGGAATGAGTGTGGAGTTTGGAATTAAATAGACCCATGCTTTTTTTTAAAATTCATTTTATTGAAGTATAGTTGATTTACAATGTTGTGTTGATTTCTGCTGTACAGCAAAATGATTCAGTTATACGTATATATATATTCTTTTTCCTATTCTTTTCCATTATGGTTTATCACAGGATATGGAATATAGTACCCTGTGTTATCCATTGTTTATACATTCTGTATATCAGAGTTTGCATCTGCTAATCCCAAACTCCCACTTCATCCCTCCCCCACCCCACCTCCCCCTTGGCAACCACATGTCTGTTCTCTATTAGACCCGTGTTTGAATCACTAATTCACTGTGTGCTCTTGGACAAGTTATTTGATCTCTCTGGGCCTGTTTTTTCCCTCTGTAATATGGGACTAACATAATCATCCACCTCATGGGGGTGTCATGAGGTTTAAATGAGATCATGTAATGTGGCCAACAGTCAACGAATGTCAGCTTGTTCTGCTTCCTCCTTGACACCACGTCCAGTGCAATCTTTTTTTTTAATTAAAAAAAACATATTTATTGTAAGAAACTTAACTTTAGAACTTTAATGCAGTAAAAATTTTTAAATTAATCTTATTTTTATTTTTTACAAAATGTATTTGAAACAGTGCAATCTTTCAACCTTGTCTTTTCTTTCCTTTAGAACTATACTAGCAGTTGTATTTTCATGATAAAATATTAGCTGCACACGATCTCACAGTACCTAGAGGATTAATTTTATTTCATTGTAAACATTTTAATATATTTACAATGTGTCTCCTCTTGGAAAGTCCCCCAAACAGTAGACTGCTTAGTACATTAGTATCCAGAAAAGTTACTGCTGAATGCCTATATCTCTTGCTCTGAAAAATAATAGAGACCTCTTGAAATCTGATGCATCATCCTGAAAATCTTTAAGTACTTCTTAAAAGTAATCCTTAAATCTCTGTTTTTTTATGCTATTTTCAGACACCTATGACAAAAGCAGATGAATATAAAGAGTGGCTCAGTTGTTTCTACCTGTGAATACTGGAGAGAAAAATGATGTCTAAATAAGAGTAATTTGGGCTTCCCTGTGGCGCACTGTTTAAGAATCCACCTGCCAATGCAGGGGACACGGGTTCGAGCCCTGGTCCAGGAAGATCCCACATGCCGTGGAGCAACTAAGCCTGTGGGCCACAACCACTGGGCCTGTGCTCTAAAACTCACAAGCCACAACTACTGAGCCTGCGAGCCACAACTACTGAAACCCACGCGCCTAGAGCCCGTGCTCTGCAGCAAGAGAAGCCACCGCAATGAGAAGCCTGCACACCGCAATGAACAGTAGCCCTGGCTCGCCAAAACTAGAGAAAGCCTGCGCGCAGCAATGAAGACCGAACACAGCCAAAAATAAAAATAAATAAAATGAATAAATTTTAAAAAATAACAGGAATTTATGAAGTGGCCATAGTGTTTCTACAGAGCAGGTCCTAACAACATCACACGTGAGCAAATGCACTGTGATCAATTCTTTCCAGTTGTTATCTCATTAAATAGTGCCAACAACTCTATGTGGTGGATTATGTTATCCCCATTTGAGGGATGAGAAGACTGAGGCTTGAGAAGTTCAGTGATCTGTCCAAGGTCACACACCTAAAGTGCTACAGCTGGGATTGGACCCAAGTTCTGTCAGATTTGAGAGCCCAGGCTCTTAATTCCTATACTTTACAGATGCCTAAAATGCCTGCTAAACTTTCCTGAGTTACCACACTTTCTTGAACAACTGGACTTAAATATATGTCAGTTATCCATCATAATACTAGTTAGCGTTTATTGAGCACCTACTATATGCCAAGTAAAAGATTTCATTACCAGAACAACCCTGAAAGGTATGTATTATTGCTATAATAACAATAATAATAACTTTATTTATTATAAGTATTAATATCAATATCAATAGCATCAACATTAATTAATATTAACATTAACGGTAATAGTTATTAATGTTAACATTCATTAACAATGCTGATTAATAATATTAGCATTAATTAATAACATTAACATTGATTATGAATTGATGGTATACATTATAAGTTATTAAGAAGAGTTATATTATTTATTAATTAATAGTATTATGAATAGATATATTGCTTATTTGTTTTGTTTTGGGTTTTTTGCGGTACGCCGGCCTCTCACTGTTGTGACCTCTCCCGTTGCGGAGCACAGGCTCCGGACGCACAGGCTCAGCGGCTATGGCTCACGGGCCCAGCCGCTCCGCGGCATGTGGGATCCTCCCGGACCGGGGCACGAACCCATGTCCCCTGCATCGGCAGGCGGACTCGCAACCACTGCGCCACCAGGGAAGCCCTAGATATATTGCTTATTATAATAACTTTACAGATGAGGAGAGTGAGGGGCGGTGGTGGGCTGTAACTTCTCCAGGTTTGCACAATTACTAATGGGCATTCAGTTCCAACACAGCCCAATTCCAAAGCCTGTGTTCTTTCCACTGTAGCATGTAGCTTCCTATTGTAAACAAGAGTAACTGCCATAAGGAAGCTGCTGCAAGTTTAAAATGGAAAGTATATCTATAGTGTCTCAGGGCCTTTACATTTCTTTTGTTACCCAAACAACTAGAAGAGTACTAGATACCTAATGGGCACTCAGTGATGGATTGCTTGGTTGATCAACTGAGAGGTTGGTAACCAGCAATGATCTGTTACTTGCACACGTTTCCTTCTGAAGAAATATTTAAGGGCCTGACAGTGATGTGAATCTCATCATGAATTCCAAGATATGTGCTATATTTTCACAATGGCTGCAGGACAATTTCACAACAATGACAATGTCATCAGTTTGTGAAAGTCTTAAGGATACAATTGTCAAAAGGAAAGCTGGTCGCACCATTTTTTTTTAAGGCTACATACAGCAGTGGCTTTACAAGAGGAAAAATGAAAAGACTAGAGACGATTCTTCATTAGCCCTTCATGCTTAAGTCAAGAAATGGATTTGAATCAAAATAGTTTGTAGAACTAAAATCTTAAGTGTCATGGCCATAACTTTCCAGAAGATATATAACTTGAAATTCTTGACATTTTACATATTCATAAACTTGAAGGGATAGAATGAATGGGGGGTGGGAGTTGATGTGTATTTCATGAAGAAAATAAACTTTGGTGTTTTAAGAAAAATGCACTGCAATTTCATTTATATAATTTCAGACTGGGGGCCTGTGGAAAACTAGAGAGAAGGAAAATGGAATCCAGTTCTGGCCCAGTTGCTAACTCACTGTGTGACTTTGGGAGCATTGTCCCTTCCCCTCTCTGGAGTTCCATTTCCCCTTCTGTACAATGAAGGTTTGACCTTGTGACCTGTAAAGTCCCTTTCATGTCCAAGTCAGTCCATTGTCTTTCCTTTTACTCTCCAGGTCATTACTGCAGGAGGGAGAGTGGACGATCTTGAGAAAAGCCCCTTTGATAGCAAATATCCTGTCTCATGAACCTGGAGGAAATTATGCTAAGTGAACTAAGGCAGTGACAGAAGGACAAATACCACCCGATATCACGTCTATGGGGAATTGAAAATAGTCAAACTCATAGAAGCAGAGAATGGAAGAGTGGTTGTCAGGGGCTGGGGGAATGGAGAAAGAAGGAAATATTAGTCAAAAGGTACTAAGTTTCAGTTATAAGATGAATAAGTCTTAACAGGGAACTATATTCAAAATCCTGAGATAAACCATAATGGAAAGGAATATAAAAAAGAATATATATATATATATATATATATATATATATATATATATATATATATAAAACTGAATCCCTTTGCTGTACAGCAGAAATTAACACAACACTGTAAATCAACTATACTTCCAAAAAAAAAAGATAAGTCCTAGAGATCTATTGTACAGCATGGTACCTGTAGTTACCAATACTCTATTCTATACTGGAAAACTTGCTAAGAGAGTAAATCTTATGTTTAAGTGTTCTTATCACAAAATAATAATAATAGTGAAGGAGGTGGGAAGAAATTTTGGAGGTGTTGGATATGCTTATGGCAAAGGTTGTGATGATAGTTTCACAGGTGTGTACTTATCTCCAAACTCATCAAGTTGTATATGTTGATATTTAATGTACAGCTTTTTGTATGTCAATCATACCTTAATAAAGTGGTTTAAAAAAAAAAGAAAATACTCTGTCTTGAGTTGAAAGTACTTGGAGACTATAAGACTCTTCATTCATTTTTGGAGCGAATAGCATGTTCCATATGGATATTAGTCATGACTCTTGTGGCTGCCAGACACTTAAACCCAGCTGGATTTTGCTTATGCAAAAAAGGGAGACTTATTGGTTAATGTAACCAAGCCATGGGAAAGTCAAGGACAACTGGAACAAAAGCCTCTGTTAACTGACAGGATTCTCTTTCTCCCTTCCCCCTCCCTTTCTTTTTCTGACTCCCATCTCTGCCTTTCTGAGTGTCAGCCTCATACTCTCAGACTACTTCCTTTCACACAGCTGGATACATGGTAGCTGGCCAGATCTGTACTCACGCCTCCCAGAGTTGATGTCAGAGAGGAATTTCTACTGGCTCTAATGTATTAGAAGTACCAGGAGAGATTTTGATTGGCCTAGCTTGGATCAGGCGCCTGCATCTTTACCAATCACTGTCCAGGCAACAGAGTTTTGAAAGAACATAGCAGTGGTCCTTCAACCACATGGTGGGAGTGGAGAAAGGAACACTTTCCAGAAGGGGAGTGCTGCTCTAGGTAGACAAAACACTAGACAGCGGCTGCAGTGAGGCTTCATTGTCTTTGATGAAAGACTGCTGAGCACAACCCACAATAACACCAAAAGGTTCTATGGCATTTTTATAATCGGGAAATGCTTTGGACTGAATGTGTCCCCATCAAAATTTGTATGTTGAAATCCTAACCCTTAATGTGATTAGGTCAAGAGGGTGAAGCCCTCATGAATGGGATTAGTGCCCTTATAAAGAGACCCCATAGAGATCCCTCATTTCCTTCAGCCATGTGAGGACACACCTAGAAGACACCATCTGTAAACCAGGAAGTGGACTCTCACCGGTCATCAAATTTGCTGCTGCCTTGATCTTGGACTTCCCAGCCTCCAGAAGTGTAAGAAATAAATTTCTGTTGTTTATAAGCTGCCTATTCCATGGTAATTTGTTATAGCAGCCAGAACGGACTAAGGAGAGTCTTGGAAAAGCAAATACATTGCTACCTTGAATGTAAAGGACTGAGGGATTTATTGTGTTTTATCAGTCTCCTTTCTGCAATGCAGATATGACTTGTGATTTGGCAAGAAACAACCATTTTCTATAATGTCTCTCAAGGAGTAACAGAAACTTCATCCATTTTTATTATTCATAACAGTACTTGATACTTACATACTATGGCATTTTCATCAAAGGATCTCAGAACATACAATTAGCAAGTATTAGTCAGTTTTCAGATGGGAAGTCAGAGGTGCTGAGAAGGCAAAGCCAGGCACTGTAAGTCTGCCTGGGATGGTGAACTTCTGGAAAGTACCTTTTCTAACCCTGACCTACTCAGCCAGTTCAAAGGTGATATGCCCTCCAGTCCAGAAGCACTATTCCACTCAAAAGTAAAGAAAAGAGGAAGGTAGTGTTTTTATGGAATCAGAGACTCTCAGATATGGTAGAGGACTTGGAGATCAGATGCAGCCTAACCTCCGATCTGTGCATATCCTCTTCCTAGATCATCATCCATCATGAGTGGCCATGCAATGTCTAGAAGATGAACACTATTTAGCTCACTAAGCAACACATTTTATTATTGAAATGGGAAGGTTATTCTTTACATTGGAATTCATCTTCCCCAGGGCAGTGATTCTTTTTTTATTAATTCACTCTTGAAGGTATGTTCTGTGACTGACACCTACCTAAGTGTAGGGATTCAGAGGTGAGTAAGCATTTGTCCCTGTCCTCCAGGATCTCGGAGGAAACGGTGGAGGAAACAGACATATCTGTCAGCGGCAGGTGCTTTAGTGAAGGTGTGAACATGGGATCGCAGAAGCGGATATGCTTCCCAGAGAGGCCAGGGAAGCTCTCCTGGAGGGGCTAACCCCATAGCTGATTTTTGAAAAGATGAGTAGGAATCTGCCAGATGAACAAGGGTGGATCCTGGATGAGGCAGAGGTGAGAATGGCATATGCAAAGGCTCAGAGGTGAACAAGAGAATGACCCATGGAGGGCACCACAGGTAGTTCAGTGTGACTGGAGACATGAGGTTTGAGGTTTAAGAGGCCAGGCTGCAGAGCAAGGTGGGGCCATATGATGAAGGACCCCCATACCATAGCAAATGTGCCATGTTTTCCCTATTAGCTAGTGGGCCTCAGCCTTTCTACGGTCATAGCTTACTGAGAATTGGACCAAAGGCTAGGGGGCCTCTCCCCAGGAAAACGCATGGACACACGCACATGTGTGTGCATGCACACATACACACACACCACATTTCTTATCATTTCACAGATGCCCTAAGGCTCGTCCATGGATGCAGGCATGCATGCGTTCATTCATTCAGTATTCATTGTGGGAATTAGAGGCCAGGAGCCAAGCCCTGGGTTAGGTACTGGAGATAGAACAGTATTATGTGTTGAATTGTGTGCTTCTCCCCACCCCACCCCCGACCAAAAAAAGATACACTGAAGTCCTATCCTCCACTAACTCAGAATGTGACCTTAGTTGGAAACAGGATCTTTAAAAAGGTAATAGTTAAAATTAAGTTATTAGAGTGGGTCCTGAGCCAACATGACAGGTGTCCTTATAAAAGAGGAAAATCTGGACACAGGGAGAATGCCATGTGAACATGAAGGCAGAGATCAAAGTGATGGCTCTACAGGCCGAGGAACACCAAAAGCCTGGAACAGATTCACCCTCACAGCCCACAGAAGAAACTAACCCTGCTCATAACCCTGGAGCTTATACTTTACTGGGGAAGAGAGATCATTGAACAGATACAAAAATGTATGCAGTGCACAGTGAGAGCAAGAGCTCAGGGGGTTATGGGAATACATAGAAGGGGACATAATTTAATATTGGTGGTCAAAGAAGACAACCTAGAAAAAATGTCTTAAAAGATGAGGAAAAGTAAGGCATGCTACAGGGTGATGAGGTGGGAAGTGGGTTGTGAGAGGAGAGGATATCCATGAATTCCAGGATCAGAAAGAAGGTCACAATGATTGAACCTAATGTGTAAAGGGGAGAAAGGTCAGAGATGAGGACATAGACTTGGGGTCAGATCTTGGAGATTCTTGTAGACCAACTTAAGGAGCTTGGACTATAGTGTAAGGGAAATGGTGAGTCATTGAAGGGTTTTAATCAGGGGAATCAAGATTTAGAAAGATCACTTTGGCTGCACGGTAGAGAATGGATTTGAGAGCACCTAGAGTGGCAGCCAAGAGACCAAGTTAGGAGGCTGTTACAGTAGTCCACTGAGAAATGACGATGACTTGGACCAAGGTAGTAGTGGTGGAGGTGAAAAGAGCTAGATGGATTTGGGATATAATTTTGAGTTAAAGCCAATAGAACCTCCAGGTGGATCTACCCTGCAGGTAGTTGGAAATACCTTCCGAGATCACCTCTCTTTCATGCATCACTCATTTCTCCCTTCCTATTGCATCAATTCCATAAACATACAAACACATTCTAATAATTCCTATCTTAAAACAAATTCTCTTTTGATGCTATATACTCCTCCAGCTATTACCTGTTAAAGTAAAATTTGTTTTTCAAAGAAAAATTTTTGCAAAAAAATGTTTGCACAGGATTGTCTATACTCTCTCCACTTTCTCATTTCCCATTCACTCTTTTTTCTGAAAAATATAGCTTTATTGAAGCTATAATTCACATATCATACAGTTCATCCAGTTTAAGTGTACAATTTAATGGTTTTTAGTATAATCATAGAATTGGAACATTTTCATCCTCAAAAACAAACTCTGTACCCTTTTTCTATCACCCCCATATCCCTCATCCTACCACACCTTAAGAAACCACTGATCTACTTTTTGTCTCTGTAGAATTGCCAATTCTGGACTTTTAATTTAAATGTAATCATATAATATGTGGTCTTTTGTGACTGGCTTCTTTCATTTAGTGTAATGTTTCAAGGTTCATCCATGTTGCAGCATGTATCAGTACTTCATTCCTTTTTATGGCTGAATAATATTCCATTGTGCAGACATGCCTTTTTTTTTTTTTTTTTTTGCGGTACGCGGGCCTCTCACCGTTGTGACCTCTCCCCGCCGCAGAGCACAGGCTCCGGACGCGCAGGCTCAGCGGCCATGGCTCACGGGCCCAGCCGCTCCGCGGCATATGGGATCTTCACGGACCGGGGCACGAACCCATGTCCCCTGCATCGGCAGGCGGACTCTCAACCACTGCGCCACCAGGGAAGCCCATGCCATATTTTTTTATCCATTCATCTGTTAACCCACTCAGTCTTCAATCTTCCCCAGTTGGACTTTTATTCCCCACCACGCCACTGAAAATACATTTGTCAAAGTCACTAATAAATTCTACATTACTGAACTCGATAGTCATTTTGCTATTTTCATATTATTCAACCTCTTAAGCATTCAACATGATTGAACACTTCTTTCTTTTTAATTAATTAATTAATTAATTTTAATTTTTGGCTGCGTGTGGTCTTTCTCTAGTTGCGGCAAGCAGGGGCTACTCTTCATTGCAGTGCATGGGTTTCTCATTGCGGTGGCTTCTCTTGTTGCAGAGCATGCGGGCTTCAGTAGTTGTGGCACGCGGGCTGGGTAGTTGTGGCTTGTGGGCTCTAGGGCGCAGGCTCAGTTGTTGTGGTGCACGGGCTTAGTTGCTCCGCGGCATGTGGGATCTTCCTGAACCAGGGCTTGAACCCATGTCCCCCGCATTGGCAGGTAGATCCTTAACCACTGCACCATCAGGGAAGTCCCAGAACACTTCTTCTTTTTTGAAATAATTTCCTCTCCTAACTTCAGTGAACCATATTTTCCTACCCAACTGGTTACTTTTTTCCGTTTTGTTGCTACTTTTCCCCCTTTTATCCTACCTCTAAATGTTGGAGTGTTCTAGAGTTTGAAGGTTGGGCTCTTTCATCTGTCTGCGCTCTCTAAATGATTTCATTCAGTCCCATGGCTTTATATATTATCTATGCATGCTGATGACTCCCACATTTTCATCTTTAGTCCAGACCTCTTCTCTGAGCTCCACATTCATATATCTTACCTCTTGTTTAACCACTTCCTTTATATGTCTAAAAGACATTTCAAATTTAACATGGCCAGAGTGGAACACTTGATTCCCTGTCATCACAAACATGTTTTTCTTACAATTTTCCCCATCTCAGTAAATGACTTCACCATTCAACAGTGGCTCAAGCAAAAACCTAAGAGTCATTCTTAACCCTTCACATTTTCTTCTTCACTTACATCCAAACCAATGGGCTATATGTTTAAGCATGGTCCAGAGAAAATAGTCATCCTTGCTTGGACCACTGTAATAGCATCCTCATTGCTCTCCCTGATTATACTCTTGACCCCACTTCAATTTATTCTCTACATCACAGCCGGAGTGATCATTCTAAAACGAAAATCTGATCACGTCATTCAAAATCCTTTCAAAGCCCTCCAAAGCCTTATTACCTATCTAAGTGGAATCCCTTGGAATAAAATCCAATGTCCTCACTATAGCCTATAGGGTCCTACAGGAATGACTCCTGTCATTCTCTTTGATCTCTTCCACTATTACTTGCCTCCTTACTCATGCTGCTACACTTCTTTCCTTGTTGTTTCTCAAATACACTTATCATGTTCCCATCTCAGAGCTTTTGCACTTCTGTTTCCTTTGTCTTGGAGGCTATTCCCCCAGATGTTTGTATAGCTAGATTCTCATTGTATCATCTCAGTTCAAATATTACCTTCTTTTGAGAAGGCATTCCTTGACTACCCTATCTAAAACTGCACCCACCATTTTGTTTATGACAGGGAGGAAAGTACTTTTTAAAAATGAAAATGGTATGGGAAAGTTATACAGTACTACTTCTCTTAGTCTATCAATGAAACTATCCTATAAAATTCTTAGAGATAATAAAAAAGATTATCCTCTAAAATTCTTAGTTAAAGTTAAAATGTATTTGTTATAATAAATATTTCAGATGAACTAGCATCATTTCATGAAGTTGACAAACTGTTTCAAAGCAAACTCTGTAAGAAAATATATTAGTAAGGAAAAGGTATATGCATGCTGTTTAGGAAGGTATAATTTGCAGCATAGACCCATTTTAGGCAGAAAGGATAAAAATGTCAACATCAACCATTGTGAGGACATTCTCTTTAGTCAATATAATTTGCCAAAATAGTAGTAACTATAGTAGTAGAACAGTGGGTTTTGAGCTATGTCTCTGGTCTTGGAAAATTGTAGTTGAATAGAAACCCCTGGGACTTCATAGAAGCTTACAACACTGCAATCAAGTTCCTTTAGGGGTTTCTAAAATCTTGAGAGATGGCCTAAACCCAGAGCAGATGACCACAGGATTATGGCTTCTAAGGGCTCAGAAAACTAACTTTCATTGGAACTAAAGCCCATACATGTAGGTCAAAACCTACACACTAAACTAAGCAGGGCAACTACATGCTAAAATAGAAGATTTAAATAAAATCAAGAGTCTCCTAACATAATAATCAAAACATACAGGGTACAATTTAAAAAATCACCTGTCGTACCAAAACCCAGGAAAACTACAATCTGAATTAAAAAAACAATCAATAGACATTAATACTGAAATGAATCTCATGTTGGAATTATCTGACAAGAATTGTAAACCAGATGTCATAAAAATGCTTCAACAATCTATAACAAATTCTCTTGAATTTACAAATTCTCTTGAAACAAATAAAAAAATTATGAGTTCCAAAAAGTGAGGAAGGAGAGAGTGGGACTGAAAAAACATTCAAAGTAGTAATGAATGAAAATGCCCCCCAGTTGATAAAAGATATAAACCTACAGATTCAAGAAGCTGAGCCAATATCAGTTAGGATAAAACCCAAAAAAGTCCACACCAAGACACAGCATCATGAAACTCCTAAAAACTTAAGATGAAGTCTTGAAAGCAACCAAAGAAGATCACAGGATTATAGGTAATCTTATAGGGGACCACCAATTTAAATCACAGTGGGCTTCTTATATGATAGCCTGGAGGCCAAAAGGAAATAAAACAATATTTTTCAAGTGCAGAAAATACATGTCAATCAAAAATTCTGTATCCAGAGAAATTATCCTTCAGGAACAAAGGAGAAATCAAGCCATTCTCAGATTAAGGAGAACTAAGAGAATTTGCCACTAGCAAACCTTCCTTGAAAGAGTAGCTAAATAAAAGTCTCTAAAGAGAAAGGAAATACCAGAAGAAGGCAGGAATCTTCAGGAAGGAAAACAGAACATGTAATGGGTAAAACTAGAAGTAAACATTAGACTATCCTTCACCACATGATTCTTTAATTATATTTTATGACTGAAGCAAATTATATAACACTACCTGATATGGAGCTCAATGCATGCAGAGGAAATATTTAAGACGATTATATTTGAAAAGTGAGGAGGGTAAAGAGACCTAAATGGAATTAAAATTTCTGTACTTCACTCAAAGTAGTAAAATGTCAACATTAGTAGTAAAATGTCAACAAAGTAGTAAAATATCACCAATATTGGTAGGTGATAATTTATGTATGTGTGTGGTAATACCTATAGCAACCACTAAAAAAAACTGTACAAAGCAATATGCTCAAAAGCATTATAAATAAATAAAGTAGAATTCAAAAAATTGTTCAAGTAACCCACAGGAAGAAAAGAAGAAAGAAAAAGAAGAACAAGAAATTGGGCTTCCCTGGTGGCACAGTGGTTGAGAGTCTGCCTGCCGATGCAGGGGACGCGGGTTTGTGCCCTGGTCCGGGAGGATCCCACATGCCGCGGAGTAGCTGGGCCCGTGAGCCATGGCCACTGAGCCTGCGCATCTGGAGCCTGTGCTCCGCAGCTGGAGAGGCCACAACAGTGAGAAGCCCGCGTACCACAAAAAAAAAAAAAAAAAAAAAGAACAAGAAACAGGGAACAAACATAAAACAAATATTGAAAAAACAGACTTAAGTCTTAACAATTCAATTATTACTTTAAATGTAAACAGCCTAAATTCAGCAATTAAAAGACAAAGATTAGCAGAATAGATTTTTTAAATGACCTAACTATATGTTGTCTCTAAGCAATAATCTACAAATATAACAATATAGTCAATTTGAAAGTAAAAGGATGGAAAAAGATATACCTTGCAAATATTAATCAAGAGAAAGCAGAAGTAGCAATATTAATACCAGATAAAGTAAACTTCAGAGCAAGGAAAATTACCAGAGACAAAGAAGGATATTACATTATGATAAAAGTGTCATTCCATGGAGAAAACCAGCAAAAAACACAGCTGTGAGCAAAATCTATAGATATGAAGGAGGACTAGACAAATCCATAATAATAGTTGGAGACTTCAATACCCCACTCTTAACAATTGATAGAACAGCTAGACAGATAATCAGCAAGGATATAGACAATGTTAACTCAATTAACCAACAGGATCTAACTGACATATATAGAACATTACAACTAATAACAGCAGAATACAATTTTTCTTTTTCAAGCACTCATGGGATATTCAAAAATATAACTATATCCTGGGTCATAAAAAACAAAACAAAAAACCCTTAACAAACTTAAAAGAATTAAAATCATACAGCATATGTTCTTTGGCCAAAATCAAACTAGAAATAAATAACAAAGATAAAAGTGAAATCTCCAAACACTTGGAAACTAAGCAACACACTTAATAATCCATGAGTCAAAGAGACAGTCTCAAAGGAAATTTTAAAAACACATAAAACTGAATGAAAATGAAAGTACAACATAGCAACATATATGGGATGGATCTAAAGCAGTGGTGAGAGGGAAATTTACATCACTAAATGCTTACATTGGAAAAGGAAAAAAGTCTCAAATCAATAAGTTAATCTTTTTAAGAACCTAGAAAAAGAAGAGCAAGATAAATCCAAAGAAAGTAGAAGGAAGCACATAATAATAAGAGCAGAAATCAATGACATTGAAAATGGAATCAATAGGGAAAATTAATGAAACAAAAAGCTGGTTCTTTGAAAAAACTCAATAAAATTGATAAACCTCTAGCAAATTTGAAAAGGTACAAAGAGAGAAGACACAGGGCTTCCCTGGTGGCGCAGTGGTTGAGAGTCCGCCTGCCGATGCAGGGGACACGGGTTCGTGCCCCGGTCCGGGAAGATCCCACATGCCACAGAGCGGCTGGGCTCGTGAGCCATGGCTGCTGAGCCTGCGTGTCCGGAGCCTGTGCTCCGCAACGGGAGAGGCCACAACAGTGAGAGGCCTGCGTACAGCAAAAAAAAAAAAAAAAAAAAAAAAAGAGAGAGAGAGAGAGAGAAGAAACAAATAGCCAGCATCAGGAGTAAAATAAAAATATCACAGCAGATCCTGTAATCATGAAAAGGATAATAAAGGAATACTACAAACCACTTTATGGTCCTAAATTCACATGCAGGAACTTGTACACAAATGTTCATAGCACCTTTATTTCTAATAGTCCCAAACTGGAAACTATCCATATGTCCTTCAGTGGGTGAATGGTTAAACAAACTGTGGTACAACCATACTGTGGAATACAACTCAGCAATACAAAGGAATGCACCACTGATATATGCAACAACTTGGATGAGTCTCGAGGGAATTATGCTGAGGGAGCAAAAGCCAATCTAAAAAGAATAAATACTGTATAGGTCCATTTATATAACATTCTCAGAATGACAAAACTATAATGATAGTTATAGAGAACAGACTTGTGGTTGCCAGGGATGGAGAGAGAGGATGGGTGTGGCTATAATAGTGTAACACAAGAGAGTTTTGTGGTAATTGCATAGTTGAGCGTCTCGATTGTGGTGATGATTATACAAACCTTCACATGTGATAAAACTGCATGGAGTCTTACCCCCACACTCATACACACACACACACACACACACACACACAGAAACAAAAGAGTGTAGGTATGTAACAAGTAGAACTTGAATACGATCTCTGGATTTTACCAGTAGCAATTTTCTTGACTTTGATATTGTACTATAGTTGTGTAAGATGTTAACTTTGGGGGAAGCTAGGGGAAGGCTGCTCAGGACTTCCTTGTGTATTTCTTTGCAACCTCCTGTGAATTTATAATTATTTCAACATAAACCATTATGAAAAACATTTGTACCAAGTGAGAGATTCCATATATGAAGTCCTTCGTCAACTGAGAAGGGCTGCATACATGCCTATTATTAGTGCTATCATTACTCATCTACCTTCCTGGTCCCAGCTTTTCTCCATGTACAACAGCCCCAAAGTGTATTGTCAAAATAAGCAGTTTTGCGCGTTGTAGTCACTCCACAGAAAACCAAAATACTTTTGTTAACCTAGCTGAAGCTTACAGTCCTCTATCAGGCTGCCTCCCCCTAGTCCTTCTTTGCTCCAAGACAGAGCATTTCTGGTCAGGCCATAAAACATGTTTTTATTAACACAGTAAGAAGCACTTCAATAAGGGTGAGCCTCACATGTAGTCAGAATAAGAGTTAACCAGAGCACCAGCATCCTCAACTTCAGAGAGTATATATGTATACAATTGTATATGTATAACGGGTGTGATGTTTGTCATTAATTTATAGGAATCCAGACATAATAAGGACACTCTGCTCCCCTGATTTGGAAATCAGCTTATTATGACTTCAAATATTTCCTACTTTACCTGGCCTCAGTTAAGAACACGGGCACTGACATAAGGTCAATGTAGGTCTAAATCCCAGCTCTGACACTTACAGCCTGTGAGAATATGGGCCATTTGTGTTGAATTCGCTAAGCCTCATTTCCTCATCTGTAAAGTGAGGTCTTAATCACAATTACCCAGACGGTTGCTGGCATGAGCCAATGAGATTTTGAAAAATTGCTCGCATAACACCTTCTGGCATACAGTAAAAACTTAATACACAGGAGTAGTTGTAGTAGTGATAATTATTATTATTATCATTATTATGATTCTTATTTCACCACCCACCTCTCGTGGTGGCCAAGACCTAGAACCTGTGGTTTTAGATGTCACTCCTTATTGTAATTCTGAGTGAGGCTGGTTCTTTCTATCTGCACCCTCTCAAAAACTTTTGAGAAAATCTTCAGGTTTCAAGTAAACCTTTACTTCTTTGGGGTCTACACTGTGGTTTTCACTGAGTTTCATTCTGATATTTAGATTCAGCCAAAGGTAGAGTTCAAAGTGAAATTTAAAGAGGAAATATTCTTTTATGCAACTATAACTGAAAAAAGTTTCTGCAAAATGGAAAGTGCTGAGTTTTGGGCAAATTTGAGGTAAGTTTGCTTTCTTAGTCCAGACAACTCTGCCTGTACTGGTGGCGCCATAAGCGTGCAAGAGAGAAACGGCTGTGGGAAGAGAAGAGGCCCCTCCTCTATCCAGTAGTTATCCTGGATATAACGGAGAGATGGTTGTAGGAAGGGTAAAATGGGACCCTGTCCAGAGGCTCAGTGTCTGCTGATGCTTTGTCACATTTAGGCAGTTGCTCTTAGTCAGAGGCAATGTTTGACTGAGGCTGCAGTGGGCAGGGGTCAATGCAAGGGCCTCCTCTCCAACTTCCCAGATGGAAAGTGTCGGGGAGGGGGAAATTTCCTCCTCTCCCCCACTTGAGTTCTTGTGGCTGGACTAATAATAAAATTGACACAAGACGAATTCACAGGAGAAAGAGAAACAAATTTCAGTTCATGCGCACAGAGGTCTCATAGAAATGGAACGTGAGAAGTGGCCAAAGCAGGCAACTTTTATACTTTTTAGACAATGAAACAATAAATTTGTAAGGAATTGACAGGACAAAGAAATGTAGTTTTTGGGTGCTCAATTAGAGAAGAATTTAAACAGAGTATGAGCTTGAGGTAGTCAATGAAAGAAGTAACAAGGTTTGTTTCTACAGTCTTCTTGGCCTGAATTCCCCATCTCTGGTGATAAGCGTGCACCTTTCACATGAGATTTATTTCCTGCTTTCAAGGAGACAGAAAGGAGGTCAGAGTGTCCCTCTTACGTTGACCATTTCTTAACTAACTTTAATTCAAAATAATCAATATGCCACTGTGACATTTGGGGGGTTGGCCTGCCTTGAGTCCCAACAGAAGTAACTGTGCAAACACAATAGAACTGTCAAAAGCACATGATACCTTCTACGTAAAGTGTGAAACATAGGCCAACAGTGTAACTAGTTCTACAGTACTATAGAAATAGATAATTGCTGCAATAGACTGAATGTATCTCCCCCAAATTCATACGTTGAAATCCTAACCCCCCAATGTGAGGGTATTTGGAGGTGAGGCATTTGGAAGGTGACTAGGTCCATGAAGGTGGAGCCCTCACGAGTGGGATTAGTGCCCTTTAAAAGAGACCCAGAGAGCTCCCTTGCCCTTTCTACCATGTGAGGACACAGCAAGAAGACGCTGTGAACCAAGAATGTCTATAAACCAAGAATCAGGCTCTCACCAGACACTGAATCTGCTGGTGTCTTGATTTTGAACTTCCCAGCCTCCATAAATCTGAGAAATAAATTTCTGTTGTTTAAGCCACCCAGTCTATGGTAATTTGTTATAGCAGCCTGAACAGACTAAGACAGTTGTTTGTGAAGATAGAAAATTAAAACTTGAAAATTCAATAATGTCATACTTAAGTAATCAGCACTCACACAACCTGTTAGTCATACCATTCCCATGACTAAGGCAGTGCATTTACCAATGAAAATTCCTTTCTGGGGTGCCTTCTGGGTATAGTGCTATAGACGCACACATTTTAAATGTCAGGCTAAACAGCATTTTGTCTGGAGCAGCCAAGAAATAAACCCCTGGGTGAATGGAAGATCCAGGAACATCTGTTCAGGGAAAATACCTGAGCACTCTGGTTGAAGGATCTTGGGAATATAAAATACATTTGTAGAATTATTCTTTGACATTGTCTCTGAGTTTTAATTTTTCAATTTCCATGCAGATTTTGGAATGCATTGCCTGATAAGGGAATTAGGAAGAAAAACAAAGGTACCAGATAAGCCCCCCTCATCCCAGCTAAAGGCATACTCTTGAGTGGTTTTTTAAAAACTTTATTTATTTATTTACTTGGCTATGCCAGGTCTCAGTTGCGACATGCGGGATCTAGTTCCCTGACGAGGGATGGAAGCCGGGCCCCCTGCATTGGGAGCGCAGAGTCTTAACCACTGGACCACCAGGGAAGTCCCCTCCTGAGTCTTTTCAATATCACTTCTTTCTCTGACCTTTCCTCCGGTCTCATTAGGTTGGGGCCTTATGGGATCTGTAGGAGAGAAATATTTACCACCTCAAGATGTCTCTTTGGCATGTGGATTATTTCGAGCTGAAAACAATCAAGGTCCAAAAAAGACTCAGGAAGAAGCTTTGGCCTTCCCCCTGGCTGCCTAAAGAGTGTAGATAGAGGACCAGTTCCAGGCAGGAGGCTACCATCATTGGTAACTATAGTGAGAACTAGGTGTGTAGACAGGGAGGAACCCAGCAAAGTCTGTTATAATTACTCTCTGGGTCCCATTGTCTCTGCACGAAGCAGCAAACTTTTTTTTTTTACAAAATATGTTCTTTTCCACCTCCATGTGAATTGTCTTTCTCCCCTTTGAAGCCCCAAACCACTACCGTGAGTATCCTCTTTTGTCTTTAGCTGAAGTTTGGTATTAAAGGTGAGGGTTTAGTCCATTTTGGGAGTTAGTTTTCCTGGGTCTCTCCCATGTATACGTGTTCTTAAACTTTGTTTGATTTTCTCCTGTTAATCTGTCTCATGTCAATTGAATTCTTAGACCAGCCAGAAGAACCTAGAAGAATCTAAAAGGGTAGAGGAAAATTTCTTCCACCCCAGTAAATCTCACAGTCTCTCGTACCTTTCCCTCACAGTGCATATCACACTAAGAATTAGATAACAAATCGTGTAATTGTGAGTGTAGTGCTTTTCTTCTGCTAGACTATACGCTCTATAAGGACAGGCCCTGTGTCCAGTGTGGTCACTGCTTCTGGGACTACTAGCTCACGACCTGGCACATAGTGGAGCAATGTCTGCTTATATCACAGACATGCTCAATCCACATTGAGCATAGGGATGCTCAGTAAATATTTCTGAGTTAATCCAATGTCCCCACCATCCTTGATCTGAACTAGCTTGAAGAACTTCTGTGCCTTGCAAACAAGGAACTTGAATAGAATGCAAAGGAATCAATGAAAACTCAAAGTCTCTGAGAAGGCTTAGCCCAGGTTTCTTTCCAAGAGTTTATTTGCAAAGGGATTCCTTCTGTTTTTAATGAAGGGCCCACATTTCACTCCCAGAGGCTTGGCTAACTAGATCTGTTTCCTCTTCTCAGCCGTGGAGTAAAGTGTTACACTACTCCTTCTTTCCTCACCTCCGTTCTAGTTTCATTTCTAGGTTGCTAATCTGACCTTTAGTTTTTTGGTTGGTTTTTTTTTTTTAAAGTCACCAAATGCAAAGAGAAAGTAGGTATTTTCCCCAGGTATTATTACCAAAGTGAGACCACATCATTTCTTAGAGTCTCTGTAGTTAGAGACCCATTTGCTGTTCAAAGTTCCTGCTCCCCATAAAAGTGCCAGAAGGGGATCCATCCTTATCCCAAAGCCAGTTTTCCTCAGAAAAGCTAGGCTGAGATGTTTATATGAATGTAGATTATTGAGAAGAGAATGGTGTGGTTTAAAATTTGCTCAGGAGGGACTCCCCTGGTGGTGCAGTGGTTAAGAATCTGCCTGCCAATGCTGGGGACATGGGTTCGGGCCCTGGTCCTTGAAGATCTCACATGCTGCAGAGCAACTAAGCCCTTGTGCCACAACTACTGAGCCCGTGTGCCACAACTACTGAAGCCCACGTGCGTAGAGCCCATGCTCCGCAACAAGAGAAGCCCACGCACTGCAGTGAAGAGTAGCCCCTGATCGCCGCAACTAGAGAAAGCCCGCGCGCAGCAACGAAGACCCAACGCAGCCAATAATTAATTAATTAATTTTTTAAAATTTGCTCAGGAAACCCAAGGACTTAGCAAATGCCAGGCTTTTGAATATAGGACTTAGGAATTACTCCCCCAAATGAGAGATTTGCTCCCATTTAGTTCAGAATTTAACAAATGCACCCAGTTTCCTTCTCTACCTGCCCCGACCCCTATAGTATTTAGGCAAAACTTGGAAGCCTGCCATCAGGCCTGTTGTCAAGCAAAGCCCTGTAATGGATGGGAGGCTGTCCTAGAAACTGAGGCCCCCTCATACCCACAAGGCAACATATCAAGAATTACATAAGCTCTAAAGAGACTGAGGCACTTCTTGAGAACTCCTTTTAAAAAGAATTATTACTCTACTCTTATGTGGAATATGTGGGCAACATATTTTAATATATAAGCAGACATTGCTTTTCTACCTCAGTTTCCAAGAGATATGGCCGCTTCTAATGATCTTTTGATCTCAGCTTAAGATGCCACATCACCTCCTCCAGGAAGCCTTCCTTCACCCCCACCAAGAGAGTATCTTCCTCTGTGCTTCCAAAGCAGCCCCAGCAGAGCACTTGACTGCTCACCTCCTTCTGCCTGTTTCCTCTTTTGTCTCTCCCACTGGACCTAGATCCCCTGAAGGCAAGAACACATCTTTTCCGGTCAATCATTCTGCCCTCTCTTGCTTCTGGGTCTTCCCTCCTAATTGTCTTTCAGGGCTTTCGCTTAAGCCCTGCCTCCTGTGTGAAGCCTCCTCCACACTCTTCCACCCTAGACGGAATTCCTACAGCCCATGTGGCCTCCTGGATTTACTGAAACCACATATTTGCTAGTCTATCTCCAGTGGTGTGCTGGTAAATGGTTAATAACTGGTTTTCTGAAAAAATATTCCTGGTTGATAGTGATTGCTGATTTCCATAGTATAAATACTCCTACCGTGGTCAATTTCAAGCTACCAGTGTGAGGTCACTCAACACCTACTTGGGAAGAAGTGACTGGCTGTGCAACATTATACAGTATTTCCACCATGCAGACACAGTGGATGTGGAGAACCTCAAGAACACAGGTAATCATAAAAGGCACCAAAAAATGATTAGGAACTGATAAGCTTTGAGTATTTATTTATTTATATTTTATTTATTTATTTTTGCTGCATTGGGTCTTTTTTTGCTGCGTGCGGGCTTTCTGTAGTTGTGGCGAGCGGGGGCTACTCTTCATTGTGGTGCACAGGCTTCTCATTGTGGTGTCTACTCTTGTTGTGGAGCACGGGCTCTAGAGCGCAGGCTCAGTAGTTGTGGCGCATGGGCTTAGTTGCTCCGTGGCATGTGGGATCTTCCCAGACCAGGGCTCGAACCCACGTCTCCTGCATTGGCAGGCGGATTCTTAACCACTGCGCCACCACGGAAGCCCGCTTTGAGTATTTATTAGCTTTGTTTTAACTATATTTGCTTTAATTGTAAGTTTACATAATTTAATTTTTAATAGCAGTGTGTTTAACAATCGGTTCGCAAAATTTCTGTTTATCCACGCTCCCGAGCCAGCAGGAGCTCACGCCAGCACATCATTCTCTGTCTCCCAGACTAGGCTGTCAGCTCCTTGAGGACTGAGACCAGGACCATCTTGTCCTCACCGTACCTCCTGCCCCGCAGCTCGGAGGAGACACTCACCCATGTTCACTGGAGGTAGCCGGGCGAATCCAACCTTTGGTTCCCCCATCGAAGAAGTTCAGAGAGAGCTCGCTGTGCTCTTTAACCACAAAGGTGTTGGGAAGGAAGAGATTTCCCTCTCCCCTTGTAGGTTCTTCTGGCCTAAAAATTAAACTGACACGACACAGATTAACAGGAGAAAATCACACAAAGTTTAGGAACATGCATACATGGGAGAGCCCCAGGAAAACTGAGTAACTCCGAAAATGGACGAAACCCTCACCTTAAATACCAACTTCAGCTAAAGACAAAAGAGGATGTTGGGGGTAGGAGTTTGGGACTTCAGAAGGGTGGGAAGGCAATTGACATAGAGATGGACAAGCAAATGTTTGGTAAATACATGTTTGCCAGGCCAGGCAGAGACAGTGGGACACAGAGCGGACTCTGATCTCTAGGTCCTCTTCCCCCAATCCCCTGCCCCCAGCCCATATTCTCTGCAGATGTCTCCGCTGATAGCTTTATTCTGGGAACAGGCCCTCTGTGTACATTCTTTTAGGCACTTAGGGGGAAGGTGAAAATTTCTTCCTGAGTCTTTCAGGCCTTGATTGTTTTCAGGTCGAAATAATCCGCATGCCAAAGAGACATCTTGGGGTGGCAAGTTTTGCTCCCCTACAAAGGTCACTTGGCAAATGCTCTAGAGGAAGCCTTCCGACCTCAGCTAAGAACAAGGTCAGATCTCTGACATATAAGGCCTCACGACCAGCTTCCTACCCGCTGAGCTACCAGGAGTCTGAGGGGCAAACACCAGCCTTCTTCCTAAGGAAGCAAGCAAGATAGTGCAGTTCTGATCTTAAGGCCAAATTCACACCAAATCCCGTTCAGCAAAAGAGAATTCTTGCCTCTCCAAGCCTCAGACACCGATCCAATTATTTCAAGACCCATTAGAATTCACAGAATTCCAACCCAATGGGAGAATTTAGACATTTCCCTGAGGTTTCTTGGAATGGTTTTGACTACCCCAGAGCACCGTGGGGTAGAACCACGGAAATAGTTACAGTATGTTTCAGGCCAAATCCAAGTCATAGTAAGTGTGAAATAATATTCATATGTACGGTAAAATGAGAAGAATTTAAACATAAAAATTCTTCTCTGCCCTTTGGCCTCCTCTCTCCCCCGACTGTGCATTGTGTATCTGCATTATGGATCCACCAAACCTCCCCCATGGAGAGGAAGACCTGCTCAACCATAAAGCGCAACATTCTCCCAGCATCAACAAGACAACTCCTTAAAGAACATTCCTGGGCTTCCCTGGCGGTGCAGTGGTTAAGAATCCGCCTGCCAGTGCAGGGGACACGGGCTCGAGCCCTGGTCCCGGAAGATCCCACATGCCGCAGAGCAACTAAGTCTGTGCGCCACAACTACTAAGCCCGTGCGCCACCACTACTGAAGCCCGTGCGCCTAGAGCCCGTGCCCCGCAACAAGAGCAGCCACCACGATGAGAAGCCCGCGCACTGCAACAAAGGCCCAAAGCAGCCAAAAATAAATAAATTAATAAATTAATTTTTTTTAAAGATAACATTCCTTCTTGATCTTGTAAAGGGTCACATGACCCACCACAAAAGTGCTTAAATCTGGATTACGTAAACTGTCAATAATACGTCATTTGATATACAGCCCTCTGTCTCAAAAAACTTATATAAATTGTGGCTTGACTTCTAACGGGTGGAACAGTCCTCAGAGCTTTCTGAGATACTCTTCCTGGGTTATAATCCTCAAATTTGGCTCGAATAAAATTTTCCAATTCTTTCTTAGATTGATTAATTTTTCGTCGACATAAGCCTACCTTTCAGGCACTGGTGAAACCTTCTGGAAAAGAACTTTTAATAATCATAGCAATACCTAACACACAATGGGTGCTTCGTACCTCTGTGCCAAGCGCCATGTAAGGCCATCCTCACAGACTAATTAACGAGGCCTCACACAAAGACCTCAACTGGTGGCATCCTCATCTAAATTGTCTGGGGCTGTTCCCAATCCAGTGAGATCAGACTGTGGTTGGGATCAAAAGGTTCTGCTTCATTAAGTGTCAGAATGTTGTCGTGGCTCTCTAAGAAATCACAGTTGGGGGGAAAAGTCTCTCAGGGACTATTTTCCTTTTTGCCAAGATGGTGTCATTCAAACTGGCGGGAGAGGGACTTCTCTGGTGGCCCAGTGGTTGAGACTCCACACTCCAAATGCAGGGGGCCCCGGTTCGATCCCTGGTCGGGGAACTAGATCCCGCATGCCGCAACGAAGATCCCACGTGCAGCAACTAAGACCCAGCACAGCCAAAATAAACAAGCAAATAAATAAATAAATATTTTTTAAAAACTGGCAGGAGATGTGGCTTCCTCATTAATGTGCCCAAGTCACCTCGACTCACTCCAGTGAGAAGCACAGCAGGAAGACATCCCGCGGGCTCAGCTTTGCCCCTGTCTGACATCCGTTCAGAGAGTTGAAATCCGTTGGCTTTTCAGGGCAGTGGGTGACACTACCCACGGTCCTTACAGATCTTCAATAGGTTGACATTTCACATCATTTGAATAAATCAAAGTGACAGAGGTGCATTAAGTTGCTGAGTTGGGGAGAAGATCATAGAGAAGTGAAAAAGACATTTTCATTTTCTTGCTGATGAGCAAAATAAGTAAATTTTGAAAAGGAAGTGAGAAGCTTTGTGGGAGGACCCTTCTCAGGGAGAGAGCTGCAGTGGTACCTCTGTCTTGGCCAGTAATAAACTGCTGAGGAAATGTCTCAAAACCACCCACCATGTGCACCCTAAAACCCAACGTGTAGAATTCACATTCTCCCTGGAAAAAACAGAGCCCTGATTAGGTAAATCCTGACCTTGGAATACAAACTCTCAGTGTCACATGGAAAATTGAATCTGGTTTCCTCTAAGTGAAACTTGAGCCTTGGTCCTCCATGGCTGTTAATCTTTATTTTTCCTGCAAAAAGAAAAAAGTAGTTTCTCTACCGTTGGTGAAAACACAGGGTATAGGCGCTCTTCTATTTGTATGCAGAAACAGCCTAACTCGGCTTCCAAGCTGCTTTTTTTCAAAAGGAGTTTCAATGGAAGCAACCTAGATGTCCATTGACAGAGGAGTGGATGAAGAATATGTGGCACATATATACAATGGAATATCACTCAGCCATGAAAAAGAACAAAATAATGTCATCTGCAGCGACATGGAGGGACATAGAGATTATCATACTAAGTAAGTTAGAGAAAGACAAATATCCTATGATATCACTCATGTGGAATCTAAAAATATGGTACAAATGGACTTATTTACAAAACAGAAATAGTCACAGATGTAGGAAACAAACTTATGGTTACCAGGAGGAAAAGGAGGGAGAGATGACTTGGGAGATTGGGATTAACATATACACACTACTATATATAAAAAAGAGAACTAATAAGAACCTACTGTATAGCACAGGGAGCTCTACTCAATACTCTGTAATGGTTTATATGGGGAAAGAGTGGATATATGTATATGTATAACTGACTCACTTTGCTGAACAGCAGAAACTAACACAACATTGTCAATCAACTATACTCCAATAAAAATGAAAAACAAAAAACAGCAACAACAACAAAAGAGGATTTTTAAGAATTCAGTGAGTGAAAAGAAAAAGCAAAGCAAACAAACAAAAACCCCAAGTGGTCCTGCAATTTGAGTAGAAGTTGAAAAACACGACTGCGAGGCCTCATTCAGGAAGGAAGATCTTTTCATGCGAATCAACTACTAATTATAAAATAGGCGAGAGCAGGCGCTGTGAGGGACTAAAAAGGAGGGGGTGGGGCGGTACTACTTCAGCATTTAGTCACCCTGGGCTGGAAAGTGGGCGTTGTAAGACCTGGCACTAAACCCCAGCGAGTCACTCTGTAGCGTGGGTTTCTCGCACTTTGGGCTTTCAGTTTGGACACCACTGGGTGGGGGAACTAACGTCATTGTAAGACCAAGTTATCACATTGCCAATGTCCACTGCCCAGAACCAAGTCAAGGGGAGGGGATTTGTGGTCTAGAAAGCAAACGGAAGGAAAGTGGTCTCAGTGCCGTCTGCGTATTAGAATCGCCTGGGGAGCTTTGAAAACTCTGTGTCCAGGCTGCACTCCACGTGAATTAAATCAGAATCTCTGGGAGGAAGACTCAGGAATCAGTTGTTTTAAGCGAGTTAATTAATCAATTAATTAATTAATAAGTTACTGTTGCTTGATTTACTTATAGGTATCGGTATTTAAAAAAAAAACTCCTTAGGTGATTTCAAAGTGCAGCCAAGATTGAGAATCATGAATTAAACAGCAATAAAGCACAGCTAAAGTAATAAAGTATTCTAATGTGTGCAGTCTGTGCTTTTTCAAATGATGCTTTCTCTTATAGTTGGCATGCAAATGGGCGATTAACGTTAGCGTTGGTATCTCGTTTCAGTATTGAAATGCGTGTAAAGTGAATACCTAATCGAGGGGCCAGGTCTGATGTTGAGGTAGGCTGGCAAGGCCGATGCCCTCCTCAGAGAGATGGGCTCCTTTGAGCTCATGGGCTTGGCACTTGGTGTGCTTGGCCGATCAGTTGCTACCAAGTGATCAAGGCGGCACCAAGGTCTGAGAGCCAGGCAGGCAGGTGGATCTGGGATTCGAGTGGAGACAGTGTGGAGAGGCATTGAACATGGACGTCCCCGAGATGGGACGGCGCACTAGAACAGACTCGGAGAGGGATGCAGCTTCATTCTGCCCCACGCTAGAGCTCTTTATGCAGGCTCAGGCAGTGGCCACCCTTCTCTTTGGCGGGGGTTTTGGAGTTTGAGGGGAAGGATCTGCTACGGCATGTGCTTCCGGTAGGTCTGAGTTAGTTTCATGTTCATTGTGTTCTAGTCAACAGCCACCTATCTGACTGAGGACAAAGTTTCGAGGTGCCTAAGATTCTCCTGGCTAGGAGAGCTGTGTGCTGATGTGGTGGGACTGGGTACACAGGGCCATTCCTCCAGGTTGAAGTCCTCGTTGCCTTCAGGGTCTGACTGTTAAGATAGCACCCAGTAAATATTGTATTGCAACCCATTTGAGGACATTCTTTCACCTGACAACTCTTCATAGCGTGCCTGATAAATTTCAGGTGCTTGTGAGAGAAGACTGAATCAGCTAAGTGGGGCTTGGGGATGGGGGTGAGGGTGTCCCAGTCTTCTGGGGAAGACAGCTCCAACAGGGCTCAATGAGTCCACAGAACAAGAGGGACATGATATAGTAAGAGTTCCCAGAAGTACTGAATCTTAGAGAACGAGTAGGCACTCCCTAGGTGAAGAGAGTTGGGAAGGACATTCTAGGCAGAGGAGACAGAGAAGGAAAAGCATGTTTCTATTGGAGATCACATGCAGATCACTGTAGCTGGAGTGTTAAGTGCTTATTTGTGTGAACTAAAGGAGAAGGAGGGATCAGGCATGACTCCCCAAGAGATTTGACCGTCATACTTTGCTGATGGGGTTGTAAAATGGCAGGGGGGAATGGGGAGTGACTAGTAATGGATAAGAGTGTTGTTAAATGATGCAAAGAAAACAGGTGACAGAATACAGTTTTTTTTTTGGCTGCACCTCCCGGCTTGCGGGATCTTAGTTCCCCAACCAGGGATCGAACCCACGCTCTCAGAGCTAAAGCATGGAGTCCTAACCGCTGGACCGCCAGGGAAATCCTGGCAGAACACATTTCAGAGGGACTGGTGCCTGTGGGGCCTCCGGGTACTGATGTTCAGTAGCCAGGTAGACGGTGAGTCCCAAGCTCCTGGGAGAGGTCTTGGTAGGAGATGGTGATTTTGGAGTCATCAACTTGGTCATCAATGGTCATTGATGTTATGGGAAAGGATTCCATCACTGAGGAAGAGGTTGTGGTGTGTGAGGGCTGTAGGCCAAGGAAAGATCCCTGGAAAACACTAACATTTAGGGGATGGTAGAGAAAGACGAGCTCATGCAGGAGCCAAAAGAGGAGGCTCAGGAAGATTTGAGGAGAAGCAGCCAAGTGAGAGGACGGATTGTCATGGGAACCCAGAGCACTGAGATACAAAACCCAATGTAAATACTATTATATAATTAAGTCATTGCCCACATTCCTAGTACCAGCCCATACTGACCCTGTTTTGCCTGTATGGGTAAGATGAATTTTGTGCAATGATAAATTCTCTGTAATTAAAAAGTTCTCTTTAAGAAGAGAATGTTTTCAACAAGAACACCTTTTAATTCTTTTTTTCCCCCCTTTTGCTACAAAATGCATTTACAGGCAGACCTCGGATATATTGTGGGTTTGACTCCAGACCATGGTAATAAAGCGAATATCGCAATAAAGTGGGTCACATGAATTCTTTTTGTTTCCCAATGCATATAAAATTTATGTTTACACTATATCGTAGTCTATTAAGTGTGCAGTAACATTATGTCTGAAAAAACAATGTACATGCCTTAATTTAAAAATACCTTATTGCTAAAAATGCTAGCCATCATCTGAGCCTTCACGAGTCATAACATTGATACTAACATCAAAGACCAATGATCACGTCCACCATAACAAATAGAATCATAATGAAAAAGTTTGAAATATTGAGAGAATTACCAAAATGGGACAGAGACATGAAGTGAACATATGCTGTTGGAAAAATGGCGCCGGTAGACTTGCTCGATTCAGGGTTGCCACAAACGTTCAATTTGTAAAAAACCCAGTATCTGCAAAGCACGGTAAAGTGAAGCACAATAAAATGAGGTCTGCCTGTATTTACAGCCAGATAAAATTCTCCGACTGCATATATGGTACACATTATAAGGTCCTTCTTTGATACATGTCCTGATAATAAGGACATTTAATACATTATTAAAATGTCTACCAATAAATAAGCCACAAGGATATATTGTACAGCACAGGAAAAATAGCCAATATTCTATAATAACTTTAAATGGAGTATAATCTATAAAAATTTTGAATCACTATGTGTACACCTGAAGCTAACATAATATTGTAAATCAACTATACCTTAATAAAAATTTTAAAAAATACATAGCAAACAAATATCTTTGTCTCTTAAAATATAATTTAATTAAACTGCTAATGTATAAGCCATGCGACTGGTCACTGACATGGGTGGCTTGCGACCCTTCACTGATGAGTCCAGAGCTATAGCAACACATCACCCGACCATGAGAATGTTTTTAACAAGAACATTATAAAAGTCTCTTTTACGAGTCCTGGTCCCTGGTCCCGTTTCCCCCCTGCCCCTGCCCCTAGAAAGACAGAGGTCATCTCTCCAGGGCAGAATTAGTTCCTCCACCCTCTGCAGCCCCGTTATTCCTGCAGGTCCTCTTGGAGACAACAGGAAGAGGTGTGGTCCCCGGAAGACTGAAAAATGAGCTGTCGGCGTGGGCTCGTCACACGTGCCCCAAGTTGTCTGCCTCACGTGTTGACAGTGATATTGAGTTGACGTTTATTAAGTGCTAACTATATGTCTGGCATAAGCCTTTACTCATTTAGTCCTCAAAATAACCTTACAAGTACAGTTATTCTTCCCATTTCAAAGATGAGGGAAACAAGGCAAAGAGAAGTAAAGTGACTTGCCTGCCGCTGTCTAGCTAGAGCATGGTAGGGCTCTAAGAGCACTTGGCCTTAACCAAGATCTACCGACCTCTCAGGAAGGAGCAGCAGGTAGCAGCGTGGTGCAGGGGTAAAGGGAGTGGATTTGAAGTCAGCCAGTCAAGTCCAAGCTCTGTAATCTAACAGCAGGCTGTGCTACATTTGGCTACTTACACACCCTCTCTGAGCCTGGGTTTCGTAATCTATATCATGGGGATATTAATACCGGCTCTGCGAACCTCACCGGTTTGTTGTGATGAGCAATTGAGATGTGTACTAAGCGAATGCTTAAAACGATAAAGCTCTGTGCAGACGCCAAGTCGGTGGTACTCTTATTTTCCCAGAACCTCATTTGGCAGTGGACACAAAGTAGGAGCCTAGCACCGCTGATGGGGGGAACTCAGGGATCCTGATCCACGCTCTCTGGCGACACCAACTGTACTTTTTTTTTCCGCACCACGCGGCACGTGGGATCTCATTCCCCCACCAGGGATGGAACCCGCGCCCCCTGCATTGGAAGCCCGGAGTCAACCCTGGACCGCCAGGGAAGTCCCTAACTGCACCTTATTGTAACTCTCTGTTTGGATATCTGTCTGGGACTTGTCATCTCTGTCTCCACAGCACCTGGCTCAGTACCTGGCCCTGAGAGGCGCCTGGTATCTGGTACTAGTTTCTGGGGGTAACAGTGAGAGCGGCAATAGGAGGAGAGGCCCCAGCAGCAGCACTTCGAAGGAATGACTACAGTCCTACCGCACCAGCCTGTGGCCAGCAGAGGGCAGCAGAGACCCTAGGCCCAGACCGTGCCGGCGCAAGCCCGGGTACCCGGCCAGTCTCCGTGCATCTCTGACATTGCATGGCATTTGGCCTCTCTCCCAAGGGGTATAAATTGTGCTCCGTTTGACTAAAATGTTTCCCCAAACCTTAGCAGTTTTCAAATTTCGGCCTGAAACTAGGGCAACAGGAGTCGTTTTAGTCACCAAGGCCATTCCCAAAGTTTGCTAAGCCACCACATTCATGAGGCCTGAAACTCTCCAGGGAGGGACGGTGGCGCTTCCCAACTCCTTCCCGCAGAGCTCAATGCGTTTGACAAATGGTATTATCGAGTTTGGAAAGAGTTCCTGGCTTTAGAAGATCGAGAATTGGAAACTTCTGTTTCTTTCTTTCCCTTTTTTTTAAATAGTGTATTCAAAGGTCGCTTAGAGAGAGCTGCTGTCTACATATTATTTTGATGTTCTGTCGTTAATAGAAGGCCCCACAAAGTCCGTGTTGGGAGTCATTTAAAGTGGTTGAATGGATGGTAATTATTTTAGCTAGCCGTGGAAAGTAGGGCCCAGCATACTGGTGAAGTGGCCTGCTTCTACTAATTGATGGGCCAACCTTATTATTTTTTCCATTTGACACCAAAAGGCTGCTGGAACTAATGGCCTTTCAAGAGACGGCAAAAGCTTTCTATTTATTTACTTTATTCTCTGGCTTTTACAGGGTTCCATTTTAATACCCCTTAATTACTCTCCAGCAGTTGAGTGAAGGGGTTAAGAGTAATGGGCTTTGGAGTCAGACAAAACGGGGCTTGAATCCCGGCTCTCTAACAGCTCTAACAGCTGCCTGGGCTGGGCCACTTATGGTACCGCTCCAAGCTTCAATTTCCTTATCTGTAAAACAGCAACACTAATTCCTGCCTCAAAGGGTAATTGTAACGATTCAATGAGATGATGCGTGTAGAGCACTTAGCCCAGAGCAGGGTACACCACGAGTGCTCGGTAAATCACAGCCCTTGATATACTCAAATACTATAAGAATGCTAAAACACACGGGCACGCGATCATGAATTCACACTGAGGACAGTCAATGGTCATGATAAAATGCCCGAAACAAGCCCTCATCAAGTAATGAGGTTCAGAGAGATGACGTAATTGCCCAAAGTTGGTAGGAAAGTGCTAGAGATGGACCTTAAGCCCTGTCTGTCTGAGGCTAGAACTAAGCCTCCCATGTCACCTTTGTTCTGGAAGGGCAATCGACTCTTCCCTCCAGCCTGAGATCTCTCAGAACCAGGTTGTAAAAGTCTGTCCTGCGTCCCCTTCAGGGTCCATCCTCAAGTCCACTGCTCTAACTGAGGCTGGCTCCCAGGAAGCCAAGTTATTTGCCTAAGGTCACACAGTTGGCTGAGCAAGGAGACCTGGAGAAAGAGTGGTAAATCCATTATTCCTTAGCCTTGATGTTGTACTTCTGGAACATAGAGTATAATTAATAGTCCAGGCATCCAGTCATTCATAAACATGGCACTAGGGGTACAGTGATGATCAGGGAAGACCCAGCTCACAGTCTAATGAGGAAGACAGACAAGGGGATAAACACGGGGTGACCAACGCTGTAATGGGATGCCTGGGGAGCCGAGGGAGCTCAGAGGAGGGCAGCTAACCCAGACTTGGGTGGGAGTGAGGGTGTGGGTCCAGGAAGGATCTATAAAGTTCATCTGTTCTTTCTGTTGGCCAAGAGTAATATCAATTGGTCAGTGGCACAGTGCTATTTTCATTCATTTTTTGAACAAACATTTACAGAATGAGGTCCCTGTGCTAGGCACAATAAAATACAGAGATGACTCAGCCCTGGGTATTGCCCCTCTGAAAGCTGGCTCTTTCCTTTAAGAAATGGGTAGCCGTGGTGCTTTTCAATGTATTCAGAATTATCAACTCCATCAGCTTCAGGTAACAGGTAACGATAACTAAGTCTGAAAAATTCATTGGTTGGATTTCTGCCTGGTTAAAACATCTGTTGATTATTTGTTCCTTTTGCATCACAAAATGTGTTAGTTTGGGGCTTCCCTGGTGGCACAGTGGTTAAGGATCTGCCTTCCAATGCAGGGGAGACGGGTTGGATCCCTGGTCCAGGAAGATCCCACATGCCGCGGAGCAACTAAGCCCGTGCGCCACAACTACTGAGCCTGTGCTCTAGAGCCTGCGAGCCACAACTACTGAGCCCACGCACCTAGAGCCCGTGCTCCACAACAAGAGAAGCCACAGCAACGAGAAGCCTGCGCACCACAACTAAAGAAAGCCCGTGCGCAGCAACGAAGACCGAACGCAGCCCCCCCCCCCACACACAAAATGTGTTAGTTTGTGAGCAGGAAAGTGCACCTGAATTTCTGGAGCTTCCTGCATGGTAATAGGTTATGATATTAACTAATGAAGTCTTGAAGACTGACCTTCACCTTTTGAGGATGAAATCAAACTCAATGTCAGTGATATGAGCAGACACGTTAACGTTGAGGTTTGTCTTTTTGGTCTTTGGCTTCCATTTTTAAATTCTAGTTTTATTCCATTTAGGGGCTTGGCATTTTGCACCATACCTTTGTTCTGCTTGTGTTTTTTTTTTTAACCATATATAAATGGAATCCTGCTACCTTTTCTTTTGGAACTCCAAAGCATTTCTCTTTTCAGTAAAAAAGACAATATTATCTCAAGGTACCAAACTCTTCTGACCCGGAGATGGAGTTGCTTCTATCATAATTTCAATAATTCTAGAAGTTACTGGGGTTAAGTCAGTTAGAGTGGACAGATCGCCATTGCGATTAGGTTTGGGGACACAAAATCCTCGTGAAAGGGTTGGGAAATTTTGAAAATGTGTCCCAATTGTCTTCCCCAAAGTCCCTTTTCTGTCATTAGCAAGCTGGATGCAAACTAACAGAAAATGAGAATGTCACGCTATCTTGGCCAGATACTATTTCAATGTATTTCACTTTCCAACTTCACAAAGAATATATTCAGAGTATTTCCAATGAAATCCGCTGCTGTTGCCTTCACAATATGAGGAAATCCTTACCAGAAAACTAGGTTTCTGTACCATCTAGTGGTATAGCTGACACACAGATATTTTTTAAGTGAATTGTTCTTTAAAAGAATCTCTGTGGGCTCAGGTCATTGCGGATTGTTTCATAGAGAGATTCTAGGGTCAAGGAAATGGTCAGCTCCTTCATTCTGGTATTATTATTATGAGCTCTGTTGCTTGACTCCTTACCTTGTCAGGAGAACGATAGATTCGGGTCTGCAATCTTACTGACTGTAAGTCGGGGCACGGGGGGAGAAGGGCCAGCATTAAGTGTGCATTGTTAGAGCATAATACACTGTTAGGGCATAACCTCTCTCTTTTTTCTTTCTGGGACATCATTTAAAAGCTCCCAGAACTAAGAAATTTTTTTGAAACTTCAAATGTGGTAGAAAGCACATAACATGAAATTTATCATCCTGTTTCCAAGTGTACAGTTCAGTAGTGTTAAGTATATTCAAAATATTGTGCAGCAGATCTCCAGAACATTCCGTCTTGCAAAACTGAAACTGTAACCGTTGAGCAACCATCCCCCGTTCCTGCTGCCCCCTCTAACAGGTTTTATCAAGGGATCACTCATAGACAATCCTTTATGGGTCAGTGTTTTCACTAAAAGGAATAATTGTCGCAAAAACTGCTCCCTCCCTTTCCCTGCCCACTACTTGGGAACAAAAGAATGATTCTGAAGTAGTGACATTTTATCTTTTGTTAACCCCAAATCTCAGAGCTGAGTTCCCGTTTCCCACCATCGTTGCCCGCGAGGGCTGGGAGCAGAGGTTTTGAGACCTTGAAATGCAGGATTCTGTATTCTGTAAAAATAAAAAGTTAAAATTAATTATTGTTTGAATTGAAGGATTAAGTCAAGGGAATTTAAGGCTCACCAGGGAAAAGTTGCAGAGAGATCCCAGTGGAGGAATAGAGAGCACACTTTCCTCTAAAAAAAGGAGAGAGCTGGTTTGGAATTCTGGCTCTGCAAAGTTTCAAGCTCTATGACTGCTATGGACTGAATGTTTGTGTCCCCCAAAATTTATATTTTGACCTAACTCCCAAGGTGATGGTATTTGGAGGTGGAGCCTTTGAGAGGTAATTAAAGTCCTGAGGGTGGCACCCTCATGAATGAGATTAATGCTCTTATAAAAGAGACGCCAGAAAACACCCTCTCTCCTTCCCTCACCTGAGGACACAGCAAGAAGATGGCTGTTCATGAACCAGGAAGCACGCTTT
Source organism: Globicephala melas (assembly GCF_963455315.2). NCBI lineage: Eukaryota > Metazoa > Chordata > Mammalia > Artiodactyla > Delphinidae > Globicephala > Globicephala melas. The sequence continues at coordinate 16,380,474 of NC_083335.1, read as the reverse complement.
CACCAGACAGAGTCTACCTGTGCCTTGATCTTAGACTTCCCAGCCTCCAGAACTATGAGAAATACATTTCTGTTGTTTAAGCCACCCAGTTTGTGGTAATTTGTTATAACAGCTCACACAACCTCAGTTTCCTCATCTGCAAGGTGGGAATAACAACACCTATGTGTTGTGAAGCAACAACTCCACACACACACACACACACACACACACACACACACACTAACATGTCCTTTTTCAAAAATCACAAAGAGGATAATAGAAGCTGGCTATTCCGTAACTTGCCTTTCTCAACTAATGATATATCTTAGATGTCTTTCATTACCAGTGTATATAAGTCTACCTGATTCTTTGTACCTGGTCCATAGTGTTCAATTGTACAGATGTATTATCATTTATTTAGCCAATTTTTTTGACAGGAATTGGGATCACTCCTAGTTTTTTTGCTACTAGTAACCATACTGTAATAAACAATTAACCTATTTTAATTATCTATGTATATTTTACAATGAGCTTAAAGTATATGTGTATGTGTGTGTGTGCAGTGCATGTGTATACCTCTTGTACTTAATAATATGCATTTTCATGCATAAATATAGATCTATAGCATCATTTTTTTGCGGGGGGCCACACAGTGCAGCATGCAGGATCTTAGTTCTCTGATCAGGGATCAAACCCACACCCCCTGCAGTGGAAGCGCTGAGTCTTAACCACTGGGCTGCCAGGGAAGTCTCTATAGCATCGTTTTAAGGGCTGTGTATTACGTTATATTGGATGAATGGAACATAATTTGTTTAATGAATGCCCTACTCTTGGAGATTTATGCTGTTCCTGATTTTTCACTAGTATAAACAACGCAATGTTAAACATCTGTGTGCTTACATTTTTGTGCATTTGTCAAATTATTTTCATTGGACGTACTCCTAGAGGTGAAGTTGCCAGGTCAAGGAGTACACATATTTTTGAGTAGTCATTTCATTTAAAAGGAAAACGCCCATTCTGTCACACAGATTTGCTAAACAGAGGTCCTCAGATATATAGCCTCAGGAAGAAACATTTATATCACGTAGGTCGGTGGTTTCCAAACCTGATGTAGTAGGCAGAATAGCCCCAATGATGGCCATGTCCTAGTCCCCAGAACCTGTGAATATGTTATGTTACATGGCAAAGGAAACTAAGGGTGCAGATGGAAGGTTGCTAATCAGGGCGATTATTCTGATTATCTGGGGCCCAGTGAAATCACTAGGATCTTTAAAAATGGAAGAGGAAAGCAAAAGAAGAGAGTCAGAAGAAGATGGGACTATGAAAGAATGATCAAAGAGATGCAATATTGCTGGCTTTGAAGATGAAGGGAGGAGACCATGGGCTGAGGAATGTGGGCAGCCTCTAGAAACTGCAAAGGGTAAGGAGACAGATCCTTCCCTACAGCCTCCAGAAGGAATGCAGCCTCGCAAACACCTTGATTTCAGCCCAGTGAAACCCATGTAGAAGGACTTCTGATCTCCAGAACTGTAAGAGAATCAATGAGTGTTGTCTTAAGCCACTAAACTTGTAGTAATTTGCTACAGCAGCAATAGGAAACGGGTACACTTGTTTACACCCAAAACTAATGACGGGGTGTGGGGCAGGGAGGAGATGGGGGAAAGGTAGGAGAATGGGGGTGTCTCATCCCCAGAGGCTCTGATTCAGTAAGTCTAGGGCAGAACTGAGGAGTATTCTTCACCGTGCTTCCCAAGTGATAAAACGCATCAAGTGGGGCTCTCGAGAGGCACTGATATAGACCACATGGCTCTGCAGAAGTAGCCATCTCCTGTTACGTAGACAGTCATTTGCTGGCCTGGCGGATGGTCCAGGTAGCTGATTGAAGATGGAGCTGACCTGGGGCTCCAATCTGGCACCAACCTTAACTCCATGTCCACGTGACAGTGTCAATCAACCTCACTAATCTGACCCCAGCTTGATTTTTCAACTGCTTATCAACCCAAATGCTCCACTCCAGTCAGACTAGTCTAATCGTCATCTATTCAACGAGTCTTGAGATTTATTTGTCTTTGCTCTTAAAATACTGCCCTATTGTCAGCTGGGTCGTCCAGAAAGCAGGCTCCGAGAAAGAGTTAAAGATGTGAGAGGTATATAGGGGCTTGGGGCGAAACATCTGCAAAAGATAAAAAGGGAAGGAGGCAGGGCTTCCCTGGTGGCGCAGTGGTTAAGAATCCTCCTGCCAGTGCAGGGGACACGGGTTCGAGCCCTGGTCCTGGAAGATCCCACATGCCGTGGAGCAACCAAGCCCGTGCGCCACAACTACTGAGCCCATGTGCCACAACTACTGAAGCCCACGCACCTAGAGCCCATGCTCCGCAACAAGAGAAGCCACCGCAATGAGAAGCCCGCACACCACAATGAAGAGTAGCGCTGCTTGCCACAACTAGAGAAAGCCTGTGCATAGCAACGAAGACCCAACGCAGCCTAAAATAAATAAATTTATTTTTTTTAAAAAAAGGGAAGGAAGCAGAATTGAGGAGGAAGAGACTCAGACTAGGATGCAGATCTGATAAAGTCTCAGCCAACTCAACAGGAACCCTGGAACAAATACTGCCCAATAGAGGAGTCCCATGTTGGGCAGTAATGGCCAGGTCCTAACACTCCTGTCATGCTCAGTCATTGGCTGCCCATGAATAGCATGACTGAAGCAGATCCTAAGGTGCTGATAGGTGGAGGCACTCAGCGGACAGCACTTCTTGGAGCTGAATGGCAAACTCCTGGCTGCCAATTCTTCCGTTTTCCAGTTGGCCAGACCCTGTCCTTTCTTTGAGCCCTCCTATGGCAACTGTTGACAGGTCTTGTCATAACCACTACATGTATTTCGAAATATAGGCTGTCTGAGCTGGAAATGTCCTTAGGGATCATCTCATTTTACATATTGAGAAACTGAGACCTGGGCGGGGTGGGAGGGTGAGTCATTCAAGATGGCACAGCTAGCTGGTGGCAGAGCCAGAACTGGAACCCAAGCGTCCTAACACTCAATTCCGGTTTGCAGTTAACATTAAGAAAAGGCTGATCATTTTGAAAGATGAGTGGAGGGTCAGTCTTCACCTAAAACGTAATTGTAACTGCTGTAAATCAATTGACTAAACTTGCTTCCAAGTATGCTGAATCATTAAAATGAAGGGAAAAAATAACCAAACTTCTCTTTGAGAAGATCTCTGAGGCTTAGTTTAATCTCAATTAAATTGATAAGAAATAGTGATAAAACTGTAATCCTTATGAAAATTCTATAGCCCATTTCATTTCTATAATCACCACTAATCTATAAAAAATTCAGTGACATACTATTTTAAAATCGTACTAATCTTATTAAAGGAATTCGTACGGACCATTGCATTATTTTGAAAATACAGACGGTTTACAAAATGATTTGCAATTATGTCAAGCTAGAGAAACAGTTATGGAAAGGGCAGAAACTATTGTTTATACGGGAGAAAGATGTGATATAAAGATTACTTAGCTTTATCTCTGGAGAGGTGACTTTCTTTTCAGCCTTACACGTGATATTGATTTTTAGAATGGAAAACTGCTTCAACACAAGTCTCAATTGGCTTTGCAAACAACATCCTTATTTGGAATTCTTGATAGTCTTTACTACCAGAAAAAGGAAATTGTCACCTTTTGTTTTAGCCCAGGTATCATTCAAGTATGTAAGTTTCCAGCACATTTGGAAACAATTTCCATTCTTTCAGACTGTAAAGTTCAGCAATGAGTGTGTTTGGGTTGGGGGAGATGTGGCAGCGGGTGAGTCAGTCAATCCGGCCACTTGTCAATTTCTGAAAATTGTAGAGAAAAATGTGAATGAGGTTTATGGGCTGTAGCCCTATTGGGCCTGACTTTCCAGTTTCAAACCTTGATCGATCTGCTAATTCCACCCCCTCCCCAACTAGCATCTCACAAGATTATCAACTAGGAGTGTAGATGAAACCCTACAGATAACACAGGGGGCTGGGTGTGTGTGTGTGTGTGTGTGTGTGTGGGTGTGTGTGCGCGCAATTAGCAAGAGCAAAATGCCAAAGTGAGCCAAAGAAATGCTTTTCAAGTTACCTTTTTGGAAGTGAGGTGTGAAAGTTAAAAAGGATGGATCTAGAAAGACAGAAACCAAAGTCTAGGATTAAGTAGATGATCTGGGGAGGGATTTACTTGTCTCAGAGGAGCAGGGGTCTTTCAGAGGCAGGAGACCTTTTCTTCCCTCTTTATTAACGTGGGAAAATTGATCACTGCTTTCAACTTTATTCAAGAAAGAGCTTCCAGGCTGAGGGATTTGCAGGGAAATATTATCAGATTACCCAGGCTACACAAAATGCCAGCCCTCTTGGAATCATTTTTCTTTTCCCTAAATAGCATATTGAGTTCAGTTCTGATGGGCATGTTATCTTCTAACAGATGAATCTTTCTACAGCGAGCCAAGATAAACACACACTTGTTTAAGTGCTGGAATCAGCCTCCACCCTGAATTTTCCCAACCATCACCTAAAATAGAACACGGCTTTTGAAGGCAAATAACTGAGAGAAAATGTACTGGTCAAGTTTTTTTTCTCTTAGTAAATCTCGGAAACCTATGTAACACACTGGAAAAACTGCTTGAGACAAGAGAATTACTGTATTACTGCCAAAGTTACCAATTCACTCGTGCAAGAGCTGTGGTCTTTATTTACATAGCAGATGGGAGAACAAAATATCCAAGAGCCGCCCTGATGGTAACCTTTGATAAATATTATGGTGGAGAGAAAAGAGCCCCGAGATCAGACCCGGGTTCCAGCGCTGGCTGTGTGACCTTGGGCAAGTCATTGGCCAACTCTAAGCCTCAGTATCCACATGTATTAAGTGAAGATAATCATGTCAATCCTAGGGTTGCTGAGAAGTTTGCATAAGATCATGGATGTGAAAGAATTTAGAATTAAGAATAGCATAATCCAAAAATGTCATTTGATTATTCACCCTTTGAGCTGTTACACGGGAGCAACTGGGGTGTGCGTGGGGAACGCTGGTGGCAGGGGCCTCCAGGGTTGTCAGGGCTAAGTACCGAGCTCACACCGGACCATGAGCTGTCTATCAGATCGGAGAGATGAATGAGTTTGGAGAAATTTGTCATCTCATCTGGAACAATCTGCAGAGAAGTCCTGCTACCAAGTCTTGGACCCACGTGGGCAGCCACACTGGTGGCCCCAACGGTTCTGTGCTGGAAAGAAAGTTACTATTTTCCCGATGTCACTAACAGCGGAAGAGCTACAGGAAAGCTTCCGTGTTCATGGCAGCCAGGCGGGCCTCTGCAGAAGGCTGTCAGGTGCAGATGACCTCCTCCTCAGAGGGAAGGCAGCCAGCAAGTCTTGCAACTCATCCAAGAAACGTTCTGGATACAGAGCTCATTCTAGGCCCCACTTGGGATGGCGTGGTTTGCTTACTAACGACTTGCAAGTTACTTCTCAGATTGCTCAGCCATTCTATTTGGAATCACTTTTTTAGAATTCAGGGATCGAATTTTCCGGGTGACTATCTCGTTCACCAGGCCCAGCCTGAGACCTTTTCAGCTTCCTTTCAGACTCCAGCCACTCTCAGTGGGTCTTGCCCACCCCATTTCCATTTTGCTTTTTGTAGAGGCAAGAGGGAAGATGGAAATAGTCTGGTTAAGGCTAGAAAGTGTCAGGCTGTTCCTGGAACCTCTATTCAGTTCGAAGAGTGGGACAACCCCATCGGGTACCACGCCATCAGTCTTGATGTGGAAGACCCAGCTGATGGAGGGTAAGGCGGCTGATTTCTAAGTAGGAGGGCAGTGGGTGCAGGGGGTGTGAGCCTCTATGCTCCCCACCGCGGAACATCTCTTTTAACCATCTTATATGCTGAAAAAGTTAAAAAAAAAAAACCTAATGTGGGGCATAGGTGCCAAGGAAAAGTATAGAATTTCAGGGAGAACAGAAACTTGCTTTGGACTCAGTGCTCTTTTGTGGCAGAAAGAGATAAGGACGGCGATGTCTCTAGACCCTCTGGATTCTCAGTAGAAAAACATAAGCAGGTTTGGAAAAAGGAATTCTCTTCTTTAAACCGGAGTTCAGTAAAAGAACAGATCTTTTCTTCTCTCTGGAGACTGGCTTTCTGAAAAATAGGATAAGCATGATGAGGAAAGAAGCCAGCTTGGGGTCCAAGGAGCCCAGGTTTGAATTCTGACCTACCTCACCACTCCTAGCTGTGTGACCTTGGGCAAGTTGCCTAGCCTATCTGAGCCCCACTTTCCTCAACTGGTAAATGGGAATACTAATGATACCTACCTCCTACATGAGTTACACACATGTAAAGCCCTTAGAACAGTGTGTGGCACAGATATGTTCAATAAATATTAGCTCTTATTTTGTTAAAGAGGCAGTGCCTTTATAGGGAGTAGAATTATTGTGGGGTCATGCTGCAGGTTAGATTAGTGGGTAAGACCAAGGACAGAGAAAGCTGACGCTGACACTTACCTTGACTTTGGGCAAGTGACTTAACCTCCCTAAAGCTCCATGTTCTCATCTGTGAATGAGGATCTAAACAGTACCCGTGATGTGGGGAGCTATTGGTTCTTCTTTTGCCTCACTTCCATGGCTCTTGTCATTCTCCTCACCTTCTAATGATCTTTACTTCATGCCACTTCAGCCAGCCATTTGCCCTGGTCACACGCCAGACCTCATCATGGCCTACACAGGTAGCATCCTTGCCCTCTCAATTTCGAACATCCGCTCTCCAACCACCATGTCCCAATGTCATTGGCTTACGTAGTCTTATCACCGCATTTTATATAACCTCATCCTCCAATCCATCAACCTCCACTACCCGGCACCTCCCATCTGCCTCCATTTCCTTCTTTGAGCAGCTTACACGCCATGGTCCCTTGTTCCAATCACTCGCTTGCAAATACCCTCAACTCCTTTTCCTCTTTCTCCACCCATCGCACTCACTCATCAAAATCTCAACCCTGGATGAACCTCACCGTTTGCCTTCTCTGCATTACACTAACCCAACAGCACTGGCAAAAGTCACCCAAGCCTGTTTCCACTTAAACTGGTGATCTCAGCCTTCATAGTTGACTGAGAAGAGAGAAATCGTGTAATTAGTACATTTCAGACTCCCCACAAACAAGCCTGCAAATCTACTTGCATCTGTGTCCTTATTCTCCTTCTTTTGTCTGCTTTCAATGGCAGAAGGTCCCCTCCTCTTAGCAAATGTCAGTACTTCCACATGTCCCTTTCAAAACTTCTCAGTGTGGGGAGGGGGAAGGGTAAGCTGTGACAAAGCGAGATAGTGGCACGGACATATATACACTACCAAATGTAAAATAGATAGCTAGTGGGAAGCAGCTGCTTAGCACAGGGAGATCAGCTCGGTGCTTTGTGACCACCTAGAGGGGTGGGATAGGGAGGGTGGGAGGGAGAGAGACGCAAGAGGGGAGAGATATGGGAACATATGTATATGTATAACTGATTCACTTTGTTACAAAGCAGAAACTAACACACCATTGTAAAGCAATTATACTCCAATAAAGATGTAAAAAAAAAATTAAAAAAAAAATTTTAAAAAAACTTCTCAGTGACTTCAACCACGAATTTATCCTCATCCTCCTGTCATCCATCTCTTCATTTTGTATAGGCTGTAATATTTGCCTTCTTTAAAAAAAAAAGACCCACTCCACTCCACTAGTCTCCGTAGCTACCACCTTATTTCTGTTCACCCCCCTCAATGCTAAGCTCTCCGAGAAGCTACTGGCATTTACTGTCTCCACTTTCTCATCTCCCATTCCCTCTTCAACCCACCCAACCTCGCTTCCGTCCACACGCTATAACGAAAACTGCTCTTAACTAGGTTATCAAAATCTTTGATGCCACATCCAATAGAAATTTCCCTGGTCTTCTCTTATTTGATCTCTCGGAAGCCTTTGCCACAGTTGATCATGCTCTCTGGAACTTTCTCCTCTCTGAGTTTCTGTAACACCTCACGCTCCTGGCTCTCCTCCCACCCAGGGACTGCTTCTTCTCAGTATCATCTTCTGGGTCCTTATGTCCTCAACTTGTAAATATTGGCACACTCCAAGACTCTGCCCTCTGCCCTTCTCTCTTCTCTGCCTGGGTGATCATTCAATGGCTTTCAATGTCATTTTATACTGAACAATCTCAGAAGTTTATCCAGACTCCCCTCTTGAACTCCACACTTACATACACAACTGTTGAAGAGGGATATCCGCTTGCCTGTCTTGTAGGCACCCAGACTGAACGTGGTCAGAGTTTTGTTCTCCTACAGTCTTCCTCATTTCCATACATATATCCACCCAGTTGCTCAAGCAGGAAACCGAAGAGCTAACCCCCCTCAAATAGATCTCAAATGCATTAACTTCATTTGGCCTCCACTGCTGCCATCTGATCCAGGCTACCATCCTATGCTTCTGGCCTCCTAACTGGTCTTTTTGTTCTCATCCCTTTCTCCAGTCAATCCTCTCCACAGCAGGTTTCTGCACCCTTATTAAGTGCAAACTGGGGGCTTCCCTGGTGGCGCAGTGGTTAAGAATCCGCCTGCCAATGCAGGGGACACGGGTTCGAGCCCTGGTCCGGGAAGATCCCACATGCCTCGGACCAACTAGCCTGCGAGCCACAACTACTGAGCCTGTGCTCTAGAGCCTGTGAGCCACAACTATTGAGCCTGCGTGCCACAACTACTGAAGCCCGTGCGCCTAGAGCCCATGCTCCACAACAAGAGAAGCCACTGCAATGAGAAACCCGCGCACCGCAAGGAAGAGCAGCCCCCCCCTCGCCGCAACTAGAGAAAGCCAGAGCGCAGCAATGAAGACCCAGCGCAGCCAAAAATAAATAAATAAAATATGTAAAAATACTTAAAATAAATAAATAAATGCAAATTGGCTCACACTTCAAACCCTTCCATGGCTCACTGGGTCACTTAGAAGAGAAAATCCAACCTCCCACCATGACCCAGAAGGCCCTGTGTCAGCCGGCCCCAGTCGACCTCTCCAGGCTGGGCTCTGGCCCGTTCCTCACTCACTTCCGGGCCTGGGCAGGGCAGCTCCCTCCATCCCCACTCCAGCTCTTCCTAAAGCTCACTCCATCCCTCACTTCATTCGGGTCCCTGCTTGCACATCACTTCCACACAGAAGCCTCCCTTGACCACTTTATCCAAAGTTGGCCTCCATCTTTCTCTATTTCAACACTTGGTATGCTTCCTTCATACTTACCGTAACTTGCAAATATTTTGTTTTGTCTTCTTTATTGTTTTTTTGATGGAGTCTACCTTCCCCACTAGACTATTAACTCTCTGGGGAGCAGGGACCAAGACAGTTTTATACACTATGAGATTTATATATGTAAATAAAAGAGCACCGTGTCTGGCAAATAGCAATGTCAATATTATTATTACCTGTAAAAACTGAAGAAATGTACAAGGAATCAGTGTCTATTTGTACAGATTAAAAAAATCAAATTCACTAAAAATTTCGGCACCGCAGTTTTGGGGAGTCCCCTCCGGAAAGGTCTCTCCAACTAACTACCCTTCCAGCAGATCGCTCTTCTCTCCACAAGGTCTCTGCCTCATGGGTGTGGGACACCTGCATGAGGGGACTAGGCCATATTGGAGGGGAAGGAGGGGACTCGGCCTTCCTTCCTTCCTTTGACAAATATTTATCTGGGGTCTCACAGAGGAAATCTTTCAGAACTACCAAAATCCTTCCTGAAAGTTTCATCCAGCTCACTTCAAAATCAGGTTAATATATGGGAATTCCCTGGTGGTCCAGTGGTTAGGACTCAGCGCTTTCACTGCCAGGGCCTGGGTTTAATCCCTGGTCGGGGTACTAAGATTTCACAAGGCGCGTGGGCAAAAACAAAAAACAAACCCCCCCAAAAAAACCAAGCCCCCACCCAAATCAGGTCAATACAAAATATATCAAGAATCAAACATATAAAGAGGCGACCAAGTCCCACGCCAAAGCTACCAACCAGGAAGTGATGGCACAGAATCTGGGCATTTCACGAGCTCCCCTGTGGTTCTCAGCACCAGGCAAGATGGAGAAACTGGCAGTGTGCTCTCTTAAGAGCATGGGTTTTGAAGGGGTTTCCTGGTCCTTTTATCCACCTAGGGAGTCACCCCACTTCCCCGTCCCCACGCCCTGCTGCCTCCTCTGCCCAAAGCCACAGCTGCAGCTTGGCCAATGGGGATGGGGGCTATTGGCATAGCCAGGTACCCATTCCCCACCTCCTGTCAACTGCTCTCTGCATGGAAGGCTCATCCCCTTGGCCCTTTCTCAAGGTAATACTGCTCCTTTGCATGCTTTCCAAGTCTTCTGCACCCACTCCTCTTATTCCAGGATGGTGTCCTGGCCACAGATGGACAGTGAACCCATATACAGTGAAACAACCGTACCAGTTGCTAATCTTCACTGTTGTACACTTGATTTAAGTTGGAATTGTTTTGATGATTTATGTTTCGTGTAATTTTCGATGCTGATCATTGTAGGACACGGCAAGAGCAGAGAGAGAATACCTCTGCTGCCTGCTGCTGTGTGATCTTAAGGCGAGTAAGGCCTTTCACCTGTTTGAGACTCAGTCCCCTCATCTATAAAATGGGCATATTCATTCCTTCATTCAGTCAGTCAATCCCTATTTACTGGCTACCTCTCGTATAAGGCACCTAGGATGTCCTCATACCCGTATCTCAAGGTCGTTGTGGGGACTGAGCGGGATGCAGTGTGTGGGATCTGCCTCACAGCCATCACCCACAGGTGGTGCTGCTGTTAATTTGGGCCTGTGAACAACGGAAATCATCAAGTTTTTAGTAATTCTAAGGCTTATAATTTTTAAATGTATAAACTCTTAACAAGTACTTAGGAGACTTGATAACCCTGATATCATTCATTAGAAGGCCAGCAGAGCTCATCCCCTCAGGCAGAGCCTTCCATGAAGCCTGACAAAGCCGCGCTACCTTAAATCTCCCTCCCCACCTGGGCACCGCCAGTTCCTCCCTGAGGGTGATTTGCGCCTTGCTTGTTTCTGTTTTACAAAATGGTGTCAAACAAAATTAATTTGTACTCTGTTGGCAGATAGATTTTTACCATTTCCTTTTTCGATGTTCTTTTATTGTTTCCAGCACCTGTGCACTCATTCATCTGACCTCTGCACTGCCGCAGGTGCTCAGGATGGGGCGGTTCACCCCTCAAAGCCTCGGCCCTCAAGGACCGAACATCCTAGGGAGGCCTATATATCGTGCTCACCCTCACTCCACACCAAACTGTAAAGTGCCTGAGATCTGGGGCCGTGGTGGCAGCTCTTCCCTTGATGCCTCTCAAACACACAGCACGAGAACAGCTGAAGGCACACAGGATGCCCTCCCGAAAGGCACTTTTTGCTGCCTTATGTTGTGCCGGGCTCACTGGAGCTAATTCCCATTAGAATGTAAATTCTAAGCATTTACATATATTATTTCAATTAATCCTCACAGAAGCCTGATGAGGTGGGCATTATTTTAATCATCATTTTATAAATGAAGCCACTGAGGTATGGACAGGTGAAGAAACGTGGCTAAGTTCCTAAAGCTAGTAAGTAATGAAGCTGGATTCGACACCAGGTCACGAAAATCCTCATGTCAACCCCTGAGACTGTCCTCATTTGACATCACTTTCAAATTGAGCGTGGGCCCAGACAGACTCCTAGCCTTTGGTATCAGGTGGCATTTTCTCTGACTGCAGAGTCCCGGGGTGGCCCTATGTTCTAGGCTGAAAACTGAACATCTGGGAAAGAGCAGGCTAGCCCTCATGAATTTGTTCATTTTCCTGCGTCACCTTGGTTATCTCACTTAAATCCAGCGCAAAGAACTCAGTAGAGTTGCTTTTATAGCCAAATTAGAAAATAGGCAAGACGTTTTACAAGATACCAAGTGCACGGGCTCTTTGAGACCAAAATGAAACCTATTCTAGGGATGAAAATACTAAGTAGAAATGGGGGTCATTTCAATTGCTGGAGATCCTGGGTTTGTTTTTTTTTTTTTTTTGAGTTACTGAAAAAACTTTATTCACAGAGCAAGTGTGAAAATGTCTTTTTATTGGTATTAAAAGGGAATTTTAAGGCTGTAATACCAGCTCTTTATTCCTTAAAGGGAAGCAGTTACTATAATGATGTACTTGGAGCCACACGGCTAGTTAGCACCTTCCCTCTTCATTGGGGAACCATGAAGTCTATTATGTTCCCTCAGGAGGGCAGTTTTCCATGAGAAATTGCTACATTTGTAAAGAACATATTGACCATGATGAAAAGATTTTATCCACATCTACACGATGATGACAAAATTGGACATGACTAAAAGGTTTGGGCAGCCCAATTCTCAGGAACAAAAACTAGAAACAAATGTCATGATACCCATAAAAATGCCTTGATGTGTCTGTCGAGCGTGGGAGATCCTGGTTTTTATGCTACAAGCTTGTTCTCAGGATACAGAGACATGTTATCAAAGGCAGAAGCAGATACTTACTTTCAACTGCAAGGCTGGAGCTGGCAGGTCCACCATCAGGGGGGAAATAGATTTTCTTACCTAGGAAAATAGAAAACATGATTGGGAATGAAATCGGGGACTGGGTTAGAAAGTGCCCAGAAGCCCCCCAGGGAACCCCAAATCGCCTGGTCCTCAATTTATAGACACCTGACATTTTATCAGTTGCTACAAAAACAGAGAAGCTTCTGTTTTGAAGGCCCTGTGGGTTTTGTTCCCATGTTACAGGCAATGTTTCTGATCAAGGGCCACTGACTTCCTCAACAGATCCTGGACCATCGGTCACCAATTAATCCGACAGATATCTGCATTAGTAGGAGAGTCTGAAGAGTTGGTAGCAGTCGAGACTTTAGCGATCAACATTTGTTTGAGAATGTGTCTAGAACTTTCAGGAATTGGATAATGCCTGCATGGTGGCTTTGCCATGATGTGCCTGGCATATAGTAGATGCTCACTAAATCTTTGCTGAATTGGACTTGAACTGCACGGGCTTGTTATGTTTGGGAGGTGATGATTTGAGCCATCTGTGTTCTAACCATCTGTTGAGACAGGGCTCTGCTGTGTGTGTGCACAAGCATATATACACAGTTGGCCTCATCTGTCCCTCTGAATCCAGCAGGAGCAGATTTTTGAAAAAGAGGACTAGGGTGGGAATCCTCATAGGTTTCCCAAGCATGACATTTTTATGATTTACTCTTTAGGTACATTCCTAATCAAACTGTGGGAATGATGGAGTGGTATTTTAATGGGAAATTGGTTTTCGACATTAGGATGGAGCACAGCACCTGACCTGGGTAGGGCTAGACTGAACAGGCCCTTTGTGTAATATATATACTTGGTTCGGAAGTAAAAGCAGCTTCTAGCAATTTCTTTCAGGCATGGAACGCTAGAACCAGATACGTATGGACCAGGGAGCTGGAAAGAAAATTCATCTAGGGTACAGAAAGCCAGAGGATTAAATATCTGTCAGGTGAGTGAGTAAATGAAATGGTGAATGAGCCTTAAGGATGCTTTCATTTGTGGAGGGGTGTGGGTCTGGGAGCAGAAGCCCCAGACAGTCAGGCACCATGACGCTCTCCAGGCAGCAAGGGGGCTGCCTCCAGTCACTTTGAATTTTAATGTGTGGAGCAGATGGATGGTATAGATGGCCCTTGTTCTTGCCTAGGGGTCTGGCATTATTGCAAGTTGCCAACCTGTTTGGAGGATAGAGTTTTGAGCCTGTAGGTATATCCCTGAGTTCTGTCTTACAAATGGATTATTTAGCAGCTCACAGTGAGGTGAATGCAGGACCCTAAGATTTTAGGCAGCAGCCCATTTTTCTAGGGTAAGTCCAAGTCAGCAGACCAGGGTGAATACTCTGAGCCAAGTGCATCTGTCTGGCTATCTATGCAACCCTTTAGTCGTTAAACGGTGACTATCGACGCAGCCTAGTGAAGACAGATGGAACTTAAGCAAAACATTCTATCCCTCAGAAGCCCTGTAGCTGGAGTGGCAGCAAGTCGTCCTCACATCCCATCTCACGCCAACTCACTCTCAACCACAACCAATCAGAGGCAATCCTCCAAGCATCTGGAGGCATTTCCTTACTGTGGGCTGAGCCGGAAGGCAGGTTGAAGAGCAATCCCATGCTTCCAGCCGTCTGGGCAGAGTTGCCATCCTCCCACGAGGCAGATTCCTGAGGATGGGTTAGGCATCTCTCTGGCTGGAGGAGACTTAGGAGGGGCTCATACTTCCCATCAGGCTGGGTCTCTGGAACCGAGTGCCCAGTGGAAAAGGCATGAGGGTAGCCAAGCTCTGGGAAGCTGGAGCTGGCGAGGGAGGAGAAATGCCTCGGCTCGCCAGGCTGAATGGAAGGGCTCCCGGTCAGGGACACTGGATACTGATCCACAGCCATGGGACCAGATCCACTCAAGCTGCAGCTGGCGGCACCATTTGCAAAAGATACTTCCGGCTGTGGCTTTGTCCACTGAGAAGAGAAACGCCACTGATTTGGAGGCATGCCACTATCTGGGAAGGAAAGATTTAGAAGACAGTTTTATGTATTGTTTTCAAAATGGAATTAGCTTAATTTATTTCTGGTTAATATATACTATTTTTTAATTGTACAAAAAATCACTCTAAGCATAGTATCCGGAGACTGCCATTGTCTACCTTTAGGTGTACTTCTTTCTAAGATTTGTTTCTATTCATGTATGCATTGTTTTCACATCACATATTGTTTTCAAGGTCGCTTTTGCATTATTAAAATATCGCAGACATCCTCCCAGAGCAAAGAATAGAGCCAACACCAGCTTTTTAAATGGCTGCAGGTATCCCATCATAAGGCAGTACATCCCTTGTCCAACTAGCCCCTCAAGGAAACTTTTCTAGAAGTAGAATTACTTGGTTAAAGGTGATTGGTGTTTGTTTGTTGCCGTTGTTTGGCTTTATTTTATAGCTGGTGCTTGGAACACACCGAATAGGAGGACTCCACAGAACTTTACAAAGGGTTTAATACTTGCTTACATCACACAACTCTAGGGATTGAAACCCCACTTTCAAGAGAGGTCTGGGGCATGGGGATGTTAACAGACTGGACCAAGTTAGCCAAGCAGCTTAGCCAAGTAGGGATCTGAGCTGGAGGGATCAGTGATGGGCAGGGAAGTGGTGGCTTGAACCTCTTCCTGCGAAAGCAAAATGCTCAAGGTCAAGCAGCAACTCAGTTTCTTCTTGCAAAGTTCTTGTGGACAAGCTAGTGGGGATGGAGTCTCCTTTGGTCTCAGAGACACTGGTTCAAATTGCGCCTCTAACAGCTGCTGAATCAGAGTTCTCGAAGAGTCTCGGGCAGCCCATGACATGGACGGGCGTTTTCCCCATTCTCAACACCCACTCAGGAGGAGGGGCGGAGGGAGAGAGCGAACTCTGGCAGATGGCGCTTAAAGCCTGGAGGTTCTTATCTATCCAAGATAATGCAGAGGGCGCGTGGGTGTGGCTGTCAGGCCCCCCCCCCCTCCTCCTGCACCTGTCCCAGTGCCCCTGAATGTTCAATTTGCCTGGATTTTGTCTGAGAGGTCAGCCCAGTGATACTGGAGTGTCCCACCCACCACCACAGCAAAACAAGCCCTAACCTACACGGCACAGATACTCTGCCCAACTTTTCCCAGCGTTCACGAGAGATGGGCGATGGGTGGCTACTTTTAATGAAGCCAAGGGCAAGGAAGCACATGAAGATTTGTTCCTGGGGATGGATGTTACTTTTGAAAACTGTTATCTGCGGGCTAGTAGCAATTCAGGGCGCTGTGTAGCACAAACAGTGATTAAGCTGACTTAGGCTAACCACTGTTTGTGCTTCGTATTGAATGAGGGCACAGAACATGTCCTAAGCACAAATGAGAAACAGTGCGTGGCCTCTGATAACTGGGCAGTTTCCATCTGAACTGGCTTCACAGATCTCATGCACAGGACCTAGGTTTTGAACACTTGAAAAGTGGAAGGCAAGGCCCCAGCGTGTTTTGAATATTTTTAAAAACTGCTTCCCTTCCAGAATTCTCTGAGTGAAACGTTAAGGGGAGTGGGTGGCGCGCCTCTGGCCAAGGTCACACTTGGTCACTGAGTGCACCAGAGCACAGTTTGGCTGGAGTATGTGGCCCAATCCTGAATTCACAGCAACCCAATGGTGGGCCTTGGGTGGCCTGGGGAAAGCACCTGGCCAGAGCAGGCTTGGGTGCGGTGTCCCGTGGAGCAGAGACCCTAGATTTTGGTGGGCCTCTTTCCCAGGCTGCTTGGGCAAACAGCTTCCAACAACCACGGCCATATATCCTGGGGGCCGCTGGAGTGGCTCCCGGTTGCCACCGCTAGAAGTGGCCCTGGTGACACTTCCTTACCCAAGATCCCCCTCTTAGTTACTTGGGAGATGAGAGGGAGCCCTAGGGAAGACTCTGCTGCCTTCTCAAACCCCAACCTACACTAATGAACGGAGAGCGGGCAAGGAGCTCTTTGGGGACACTTAGGGAAGGCTGGATTTTTCTCATTCTTTTTCTTTTCCTTCAAGGTGACACTAGGCAGTGTTTGTGAAATGTTAACCACCTCCTATCTTGTGATGTCTTGAAGTGGATGCGGCTTTAGTCTTTTTTTTTTAATTAAAGTATAATTGGCTTACAATATTATTTTAGTTTCAGGTGTATCTTTAGAGATTATACTCCATACAAAGTTACTCTAAAATATCGCCTATAGTCCCTGAGCTGTATATTACATCCTTGTAACTTATTTATTTTGTACCTAGTAGCTTGTACCTCTTAATACCTTTCTCCTATTTTGCCCCTCCCCCTCCCTCCCAGGCTGGATTTTTCTTTCAGTAGGAATACAAAAGGCTTCCATCCCCTCTACTCCAACTCTGAACATGTAGCCCCAGCCTCTTAGTCCCATCCATGCCTCTAGCATTCCTGAGGCCTCTGGTCCTAAGACCAGGTCCTGTTCAGAGAGCGCAAGTCTCCATTTCCCACCCTGCCCTTTTAGGGTGAAAATAGCTAGCTATTCTCTGGCATCCTAAGCAAACCCAGAGGCACCACCCATGCCACCCATAGACACTGCTGAGAACCCCAGAACCTTCTAGAAAACACCTCCAGGCATCAGAGTTTGCTTCCACCCCAGAGGACCCTCCCTCCACTCTATCCTTGCGTGGTGGTCCCGTCTCCCGTTCCAGACTAGTTTCTGGACACACCAACTTCAATGTCACCCCCTCAGAGAGGCTCTCCCTGAGCTGCCAATGTCCAGGGTGTTAGCCTGCTACTCTGTGACTATGCCCTGCTTACCGCTCCGTGGCATAAGCCTAACCTGTGATTCCATTCCCTCCTGCCCTCCTTCCCTCACTATTGGTCCTCCCCACTAGCCAGTAAGCTCTAAGAGGACTGAGATCCCTTCTCTTTTGTTCACCATCACATACTCAGGAACTTGCACAGTGCCTGGCACAGAGTGGGCCCTGACTAAACGTTACTGTAATGAAGGCACACCCACGTGTGTGCCCTCACACGTGCACAGGCATACTGGCGCGCACACACACACACATGCACACACACAGTCCCCACTAAATCCTTCTCTGTGGACAAGAGCAGCACGCAGAAGGTCTAAGAGCACAGACTTTGAGGCCAGACAGGCTGGGAGTCCAATCACAGCTCTGCCACCTCCTATATGTGTGACACCGAGCATGTCCCCTCCTGTCTCAGAGCCTCTTGGGGCTGTCGTGAGATGGAAGGGGACAATACATGTAAAGCGTTTGGCATGGTGCCCGGGACCTAGTAGGCACTCAAGAAGTGAGAGCTGTTGCTGTGGTTACTATTAGTATTATTTTGGTTTAGAAACACAGTGTAGGCTCACATTCACGGGTTTCTCCCCTGGTCTGCAACACTCCACAGAATCAACCAGGAAAAGCAAATTGGTAATGCATGAGGCCTGAGGAGCCTCCTTGCCCTCAGTCAGCACAGAAGGGAGGGCAGGAAAGGACAAAGCCAAGGCGTCTGGGAAGCAGTGGCAGCCGCAGCGCTTCGGGGCTGACGTGGAGGATGGAGTAGGTATTGGCTATGAGAGAGATTTCAGAAGCCTTGGTTTGGTGTGTACATTCCCAGAAATAATCCATCAGAGGTGGGCAGGAACCACTGTACATCTAGAAGAGCTTTTGTTTATTGAGCACTTACTATGGGCCAGGCTCTTTATCTAGCATTCTGGATGCGTCTCCCGTGAGATTCACAGGAAGCCAGATGAGAAAATAGTGGTTAAACGAACTCGCCTAAGGCCACACATAGCCAGCAGGTATAGAGCTGGCTGATTCTCAGCCTCAGACTTCATTCACTGGTTCTGTCTCCCATAATTGCAAGAATGCAGCGAGCCTGCACTTTCACACACTCCTGTGGCTGGACAGGGGGCAGATGGGCATAACATTTCTGGGAGCAATTTGTCAGTAGCTATCGAAACCCTAAAATTTGAGTGGACTCTGATGCAGTCATTCTACTTACAGCCATTTATTTTAAGAATATAAGCAATGATGCCTGCAAAAATTGAGCTACAAGGATATTCGATGTGATATTTACCTATAGTGAAAGACTGGCAACAATCTAAATGTCTGAAAATTTTAATAGATCTGGTACATCTATAAAAAGGATACTCTTGAGCCATAAAATGATGTTGTAGTAGAACATGTAATGGCAATAAAGATACATATGGCTTATTGTCGGTTAAAAAACCAAGTTACAAGCCATGATGTGCAAAATGATGTTAGGTTGTAAAACTTAGTATGTGCACATAGATGCACATGTGGTTTTGTGTCCTGAATGCTTCTGTGTTTTCTAAAGTTTCAAAACTTGACACATTATTTTTGTGATTAGAAAAATTTAGTTAAGTAAAAATTTATGAACCCACTTGACTCAGTGAACCTGTCACAGCTGTGAAATAATTGTCCGATTACCTTCCACCCATCTTTTCCTCCTTCTTTGTCCCCCGTCTCCACCTTTAATATAAATGCTGTTTTATGATGAAGTTGAAGCCGAGATCCCTCTGAACACACACACATATCTTGCCCCACGAAGGTCCCAACTTTGACCTGCCTGATTCATTCATCCCAGAAACAAAGAGGATATTCTTTGTATTAGCCGATGGCTGAAATAACACCAGAGGCAGAGACAGCTTATGGGGGACAGTCCTGTTCCAGGGCACCCAGTTCAGGGGGGTGGGTCCTATTCAGTCCCACCCCCTCCTTCATGGCCTCCTGCCTGGATTACCTAGTCTTTTGCTGATTATCCAGGTTCCCTTTCCCAACTGAAAATAGGAGATTAAACATAGAAAGTGTACTAGTATTTTGGAAGTAGCTAAGAGCTCAGTATCTGGAATCAAATGATCTGGCTGTGAACAGCTGCCCCTTACTAGCTGTGGAATCTTGGACAAGTCATTTGCCTCTCTGAGCCTCAGTTTTCTTACCGGGAAAATGGGCATGGTGAGAATTAACCAATAGGTTGGTCTGAAGATTCAGTAAGATTAATTCACGTGACAGCCCCTAGCAAAGGGTCTGGCACACAGGAAGTGCTCAATAAATATTAGTCATTATTAACATTATTAGTGAGAGTCCTAATAGGCATTAACTCTCTGGCTGGGGTGCCATCAGGGTCTACAAAGGCAACACAGTGGAATAGTCAAGAGACTGATTCTGGAGTCTGACTGACCTGGGCTTCAATCTCTATCACTCACTGGGCTGTGTGACCCATCCCATCACTTACCCTCTCTGGGCTTCAATCTCTATCACTCACTGGGCTGTGTGACCCATCCCATCACTTACCCTCTCTGGGATGCAGTTTCCTCCTCTGTAAAGTGAAGCTATTAATACCCATTGTAAAGTGGTTTTGTGAAGAACAGCGCGCATGTAGGAAAATGCACAAGTATAAGTGTGCAGCTGGGGGTAAAAATTTTTCACAAACTGGGTGATGAGTACCCAGATCAAGGAACAGATTATGACAGTCACTCCAGAAGCCTTCCTCAGCCCCCTTTCCCATCACTAAACCCCTCCAAATATAACCCCTCTCCTGTCTCCTAACACCATAGATTCTGTTTACCCAGCTTTGACCCTTATCAATTGTAGTGGATTTAAAGGACTGAAGTGAATGCAGTTACAGCACAGCACCTGGCACCCAGTGTGGCTCCCTGTAAGTTAGTGCAGAGTCCTCTCCCTCATTGGGAAGGAAGACACGAAGTCATCAGGGTTCACAGGGGCCATAAACAACTAGCATGACTTTTCCTCATGTAGATATTCACACTAAAACAGAAACCCAAGACACGGAAGCAACCTAAATGTGCATGGACAGAGAAATGGATAAAGAAGATGAGACACACACACACACACACACACACACAAATGGAATATTACTCAGCCATAAAAAAGAACGAAATAATGCCATTTGCAGCAACATGGATGGACCTAGAGATTATCATACTAAATGAAGTAAGTCAGAGAAAGACAACTTTCATATGCTATCACTTATATGTAGAATCTAAAAAATGATACAAATGAACTTATTTACAAAACAGAAACAGACTCACAGACTTAGAAAACAAACTTATGGTTACCAGAGGGGAAAAGGGGGGAGGGATAAATTAGGAGTTTGGGATTAACAGATACACACTTCCATATATAAAACAGATAAAAAACAAGGTCCCACTGTATAGCACAGGGAACTCTATGAACTATATTCAATATCTTGTAAGAATCTATATAAGGGAAAAGAATCTGAAAAAGAATAGATCCATATATATGTATAACTGAATCACTTTGCTATACACCTCAAACTAATACAACATTGTAAATCAACTATACTTCAATTTAAAAAAATTTTTTTAAATAAAAAAGAAAGAAAGGAAGGAAGGAAGGAAGGAAGGAAGGAAGGAAGGAAGAAACCCAGCGTTTCTTCCCCACCCCGACTGGATTCTGGAGGGGGCAAGAGAAGGAGACTGGCTATAAAAGACCTCTGAGGGCTCAGGCTGTACGTATACCTTCTTCTCAGCAGCCCTTGAGCATGTTGCCAGGCCTAGGGCTGGGCTCGAGGCTGGGATAGGAAGAATACAGGGTGGTAGTGTACCAGAACCGTGATCCCAGAAATAGTAACTTCTGAAGCTTCTCGAGTTACCTACTCTAAAATCCCCAACGTCCTTCTAAAAGGGAGATAATTCAAAGATACTTTCAGCTTGTGTTTTCTTTTCTACAAGTAGGGCCAGTATAAATTATACCTAAGTAAATAAAAAAGTACCTTTGATTTGAGAAAAGCAGCCAGGAAGTTCAATGGCATTTCCTAGCCATACGGGCCTCAGTGTTTGGGCTTTGCGTGTTTGGCCTGACAGAGCACCCTTAGAATGTGGGTGAGCCCGCCATGGGAGCCCATGAATGGAAGCCTGTTCTCCGTGTGGCTTAGCTGAGGCCTCAGTAGGGCCAGGCAGCCTGGGACTGGCCTGAAGAGGCTGAGAGGATGCTAAGGGTCAGTAACGAATTTCCCACTATTTTCGAAGCTACGAAGCTACGTGCATCTCATGTAACACTTCCAGTGAAAACAACTGGGGACCCGCCTTCTTTCAGGGGACCCTCCCCGGAGGCAGCAGAGCTTATGAGAAACTTGACTCCTAACTGCGATAAGAGAGGCCTTGAGGAAGACGGACTTTCTCCTTCATTTGTTCAAGCAGCTAGACGAACGAACATTGGCCTAGCCCCTACCACGCGCTGCGAGGGAGACACATCTTCACAGTCCCGGGATCTGTGAGACTCTCACACGGAAAATGCAACAACCCAGAAGGTAGGTGGAGAAGAAAGCCGCCTCTCTGTTTGGCCTGGGAAGGCTGGCTTGGGCAAGATATAAGGCCATGTCCAAGTTCCCTTGGCGGGCAGGGGCTTCACAGAATACAGAGCAAAGTCAGAAGGCATAAGAAACAAGGCAGCAGCCACCCAGCAGAAGCACCTGGACAACTTGGGGGCTGACGGGAGGGGCCTGCCGCTTTGATCCTGATGTTTTGAAGGTGGGCCCTCGTACCCACTGTAGCCATTCAGAAACATGCGTCAAGCCTTCACACCACCACCGCAAAAGTTAACTACCACCTACATGGCATTTACTATGTGCCCTTTGACATGCGTTATCTCATCGATTCCTTCTCTAGTTCAATACTCAGTTTTACAGATGAGGGAACGGAGGCCCAGAAAGATGAAGTGCTGTGCCCTGAGATCACGTGGCTGATCAATGGTGAAGCAGGCCCCGCCTCAGGCTGCCTGGTTCTAAAGCCATACACCAAATGAATCTCTCTCTACAGTGACTCCATAATTGACAGAATCAACACCTTGTGATCCAAGTCACAACTTCAGGGGGCTTCCCTGGTGGCGCAGTGGTTAAGAATCCGCCTGCCAATGCATGGGACACAGGTTCGAGCCCTGGTCCGGGAAGATCCCACATGCCGCGGAGCAACTAAGCCCACGTGCCACAACTACTGAGCCCCTGTGCCACAACTACTGAAGCCCACGCACCTACAGCCCGTGCTCCACAACAAGAGAAGCCACCGCCATGAGAAGCCCACGCACCGCAACGAAGACCTGATGCAGCCATAAATAAATAAATAATTTTTTTTTTAAAAAAAAGAGCTCTACAAATCACAATTTCATTCATTCACGAAATATTTATTGAGCACCTTCCATGTGTCAGACATTAGGCTGGGTACTTGGAAAACATCAGTTAACCGGTTGAGTCCCTGCTGCCACAGAATTCAGAGTCTAGGGGGTAGGAAGAGCTAAGAAACACATAAATATATAATATGCCACATGGTGACAAATGCTAAGAGAAATAAAACAGGGTAAGACAGAGAGTGACAGGGTGGGGACTTCTATTTTTTAAATAGATCGTTCAGGGAAGGCCTGTCTGAAAAGATGACATTCCAATGGAGACTTGAATGAAGAAAGGGGAAGTCATGCCCTTATCTGGGGAAAGAGCATTTCAGGAAGAGGGGAGAGGAAGTGCAAAGGGCCTGAGGCAGGACTGTACTTGTCAAGTTCTACAAAGAGAAAGGAGGCTACACTGGAGTGAGGGAGGTGGGAAGTGGTAAGATATGAGAGCAGAAAGATGACAGGGGCCCAGGCCAGGAAGGTCCCCATTAAAGACCTTGGATTTGATTCCAAGTGAGATGAGAACCTAGTGGAGGATTTCAAACAGAAAAGTCATATGGTACGACTTTCAATTTAATGGTATAGACTGAAGTGGGGCAAGGGCAGCAGCAGGGAGACTGGTGAGGAGGCTGCTGCAAAATTCCGGGGGGGGCTCCCCTGGTGGCGCAGTGGTTGAGAATCCCCTGCCGATGCAGGGGACACGGGTTCGTGCCCCGGTCCGGGAAGATCCCACATGCCGCGGAGTGGCTGGGCCCGTGAGCCACGGCCGCTGAGCCTGCGCATCCGGAGCCTGTGCTCCGGAACGGGAGAGGCCACAACAGTGAGAGGCCTGCGTACCACAAAAAAAAAAAAAAAAAAAAAAATCCGGGGCAGGCGTGTGGAGACGGCTTCGCAGACCAAGGGGACAGCAGTGGAGGTGAGGACACGTGGTCAGAGCTCGGATATATTTTGAAGGTAGAACTTACAGAATTGTTCGAAGGATTGGATGTGGTATATAAGATAAAGAGAGCAGTTAAATATGACTCTAATTAATTGGAAGGATGCAGCTGCCACTTATGGACGGAGCAGGGTGACAGGGAAACTAAGAGTTCAGCTTGGGACCTGTTTGGTTTGAGATTCCTATTAGCTCTGTGAAATGAAGGTATCAAGTAGACAGCTGTGTAGATAGGTCTGAAATCCAGTCTGGGCTAGAGATACGCGTTTGGGATTGACCAGCGCACAGGCGGTATTTATATAGATGGTATTTAACACCAAGAGACTGGAAGAGATTCCCTAGGGAGTGAGTGTAGAGAGAGAAATTGTCTGAGATCGGAGTTCTGGGGCCCTCAAATGTTTAGGAGTTGAAGCGTTGAAGAGGAGAGGACATCCAGCAAAGGAGACAGAAGGAGGGTAACCAGGAAGCCAGGAGGAAAAGCATGAGGGTGTGACATTATGGAATCCAAGTGAAGGAGGTATTTACAAGAGAGAGCAGTCGACTGCAGCAAACGTTGCTGACGATGGCTCAGCTAAGATGAGGACAGAGAAGGAACGTTTGGCTTTGGAAAGTGGAGGTCCCCGGCTAGCCTGGATAAGAGTGGTTTCAAGGAGTGTTGAGGATGAAAAACAGAGTGGAGTGGATTCAAGAGAGCAGGAGAGGAGAGGAAGAGGACGGAGAGTCCATGGACACCAGTTATAAGTCTTGCTGCAAAATGAAGCGAAGAGATGTGACAATAAGACAAGAGTTGGTTTTATCTCAGGTTGGGTTTACAAGGCGAGCAGAATAGAAGAAGTGAGGGACTATGAACTGCTGGCGCTGACAACGAAGGGATTGTAAT
The DNA here is from genome assembly GCF_963455315.2 of Globicephala melas. Classification (NCBI taxonomy): domain Eukaryota; kingdom Metazoa; phylum Chordata; class Mammalia; order Artiodactyla; family Delphinidae; genus Globicephala; species Globicephala melas. Next base: position 16,355,961 of record NC_083335.1, on the reverse strand, counting down.
ATATCCAAGCCAAAGTGTTCAGAACTAACCCAGAGTCAAATACCCAAAGTGAGCAGACTTGTCTAGGCATGAAGAGCCTGCGGTTTTGACCCTTCCCAGGAGTCAGTTAGATCCTGTGAATCCCACTTACCGCATGTCAATTCCCCAAACAGCCATTCCTGCCGCTGCTCTAAAGCGCTCAGCACACCGTTAGACAGCACACCTCCCCGCTGTCCACCCAGCCCCTGGTGCCCAGTGTTTCCTTTAGGATCTGCTGCTGCTACACCCCCTTCCACATGTTTCCTGAAGTCCCAAGAGTCTCTGAGGAAATCACGTCACCTGACTGGAAAAGTTATTTCTGGGAGAGAAGCAAATTCTGAAAAGCTATATCAGCTAATACACCCACTCCCTGCCCAGACTGAAAGAGTCTGGCCAGCCAGGGTGTTGGCGTCTGAAAGCAGAGGTCCCACTTGGAGGCATTCAGCACGTGAGCGCGGCGCCTTTTGACATAGCTGTCTTGAAATGTGTTTTGAAAAGAAAGAATGCTTATTATTAAAAAAAAAATGACCCAAGAGCTTGCGCAATAGACACCCCTGATGCTGTTAAGGGTGGGGAGAGGTTCATTTGCCAGACAGTTCATTTGCCTCCCTCTGGCCCTGGCCCTGCTCCCCAGAGCACCCACTATTAATTGAGAGGAGGCTGGGTGTACACGCGGGGGACACGCATGCTCTTATCACAAGTCCTTTGGTGTTCCTGACCTGTCAGACAGAAGTAGTAGTAATAATAATAATAATAGTACAGATAATGGTGCTAATAATGAACAGTTGTGGCGCTCTTACTGTATACTGAGTAGTGAGCTCAGCACTTAACACGATTGAGGACATAAGGGAATAGGTGTATCAATTTGATTAAACAGCGTCCTTTTTGTTTTTTGGCCATGCCACACGGCTCACGGGGATCTTAGTTCCCCGACCAGGGATGGAACCCGTGTCCCCTGCAGTGGAAGCACAGAGTCGTTACCACTGGACCATCAGGGAATTCCCTAAACAGTGTCCATTTTCATGTGAAACTTCTGAGAAAAGGGTGTGGCTTCTCACTAGACAGTGTGATGTGCCTTCAGGAAATATACACACGTCTAACAGCATTGAGGGCATCAGAACTGGTCTTTCAGTGATAGCCCGATAGGTAATTCCAGCCCCACTCTCCCGACATGCTCACCATTCCTCAGGATCACATCTCCGCTCTGGCTGGAAGGGCTGAGTCCCTGGGGGCTCTTGACATTGCCCAGAGCTCTGGAGAAGTGTTCGTCCACTACGCTGCTGATGTCCCCTTGGAAATAGGTGAAAAGGACACAGCGGGAATTCCATTCAGTCTTGATAGGGCTTTGCATCTGGACGGAGGTCTTCCTCACTTCTTCCATCGTGACACAGGGGAGAGCTGCGGAGCAAACGCAAAATGTCACTGGTACTCTTTCCAAGCGGCTTGGCTGTAGTTTGGAGAAGCAGCGTCCTTGAGGGCGAGCAGTTTGCTCCTAAGGTTCGGGCTCTCTCACTGGGGCCCTGGGTAGCTGCGCAGCTGCTGAGTCCAGGAAACAAGACAGAGCTCTACCGAGTCCTGAAGCGACCCTCTCTTACAAATGAAAAAGATTGTCTGGGAGCATGATTAGAAGAGCATCAGGAAATGAAAAAGAAAGAGAGGGAGGGAGGGAGGGAGGGAGGAAGGGAGAGAGAGAGAGAGAGAGAGAAAAGAAAAGAAAAGAAAGAGGGAGGGAGGGAGGGAGGAGGGGGAGGGAGGGGACACCGAGACCAAAGAGTGGAGTAACTTGCCTTCTGGGGAAGTGTCTGCCTCCCGCGAAAAGCACGTGCAGATCCCCCTGAACAAGGGCACTGAGTATCCCAGTAGAGCTTGGCTAAGCAGTCCAGTGGGTACTGACAATTTCAGGTTCCCTAATAAGCACTGCTTTCCACCTTGGCGACTTCCACGCAGGAGCATCAAACACATCAAATTCTCCCTCCCCTCTGAAGCCATAATCTGTGTTCGATGGGGTCCTGCACCCACCCCCACCCCATCTTAGAAACTAGCAATTACAAACAACACCAGTTCTGAGGCCTCCAGACAGATATACTCTGCCCAGAGTCATTTAGAAAATGTCAGAGCTTTAAATCCAGGTCCAATTGACTCTGAATCCCATATTCTTTTTTTTCTTTTTTTTTTTGGTCGCGCCGCATCGCTTGCAGGATCTCAGTTCCCCAGTCAAGGATTGAACCCGGACCACGGCAGTGAAAGCCCGGAATCCTAACCACTAGGCCACCAGGGAACTCCCAGACAGATATACCCTGAAGCAAATGCAGAGAACACTTTTCACACTAATATTTTGTGGCGACATTGGGGAAAAGCGCTCTGTTCACCACGCTTCCTCTGCGCCTAGAACGGTGCCTGATTTCTAGCTTAATATTGAACAAATGCTCAACAGCCGTTGGCTAAATTGCCTTAAACTTGGCCTCCATCATTGGATTCTACCTGTGAGCTCCTTGAGGGCAGAGGCTGTCCTTTTGCACCCAGGCGGGGACCGGCACACAGTGGGCACTGGAGACAGGCCGTGGCCTTCCTTCACCAGGAAGTAACCAGTCTGGGTGCTTCGTCACCTCTGGCCATCCAATCCGACTTGCCCCGTGCTCTGGCTAAAGACACCTTGAATCTATTCTGATGCATATAATGCAAATGACTAGAGTTTAATAGCTCTTCTCCCTCTCCAGTCTCTGAGATCCTCGAGGATGGGGACCATTTCTTATTCATTTCTTTATCTCTAGCACCTAACACTTAGTAAACAATGGGCTGAGTGATGAAATGCCATTTCGTGCAGTAAAAGCACAAAGCGAGGAAGTCACACCAGTCACAGGTCAGAGGACCTGGGCTTGCCCTTGGCTGGGTGTGCGCCTTTGGGGGAAATCACAGAGCCTCTCTGGGCTTCAGATTCCTCTAGGGTAAAATGAAGAGGTTGGGGTGTATGAACTCTGCAGCCTGTTCTTTTATGGTCCCGCCAGAAGTGCCAACAGATTAGGATGAAACATTACGAGGGAATCTGGCAGTGAGCAGAGGACCCTTACTTAAAAGTTCTCCTTTCGGAATCCTAGCCTCAGTCACGGCTGGATTCTCTTGTCTCCAAAAGCCTCTGATTGAGCCCGTCAATGTTTCCCCCGGGTGACAACCATGCTAAGTAAGCATCACAGGTACTACCTGAAAAATGAATCCACTGTATCCTTATTTCAAAACACGTGGGAACAACCACTTTGAAAAACTGGCGGTTTCTTCTAAAGTTAAACGTACACTTAACCATATGACCCAGCAATCCCACTTCTAGGCACATGTAACCAAGAGAAATGAAAACAGATATCTGCGCAAAGACTTCTACATGTTCTCAGTGGCTTTATTTATAATAGCCAAAAAGTGGAAACAACACAAGTGTCCATCACCAGGAGAATAAATAAACTAGCTGTGACACTTTCATACAATGGAATGTTCGTCAGCCATAAAAAGGCACAGACTACCAATCCATCCAACAGCATGGATGAATCACTGAAACATTAAGGCGAGTGAAAAAAGCCAGACACAAAAGACCACATATTGTATGATTCCACTTACACGAAACAGGCACAAATAATCTATGGTGATAAAAGAACAACGGCCGCCTGCGGGGTGGGGCTTGGAAAGGGGTGACAGGGAACTCGTAGGAGTGTTGGAAATGTCTTACATCCTGAAGAGGGTGAAGGTTACACGTGGATGTAGACATTTGTCAAAAGTCATCAAATTGTGCACTTAAGATCTGTGCATTTCACTGAAGGCAAATTATGCCTCAGTGAAAAAACACATATTATCGTCAGATACCTGGACTCATAGAAATAAAGCAAAGGTGTAATCCTTGGGCCCGTTACACGGTAAGTCAAAGACAAGTACTGTATGATCTCACTTATATGTGAAATTTTCAAGAGGCAAACTTGTAAAAATGGAGAATAAAATGGTCGTTCCCGGGGATGGGGGGCAGGACCAATGTTGTTTAAGGAAACAAACATGCCATGAGTAGTGAGTAAGTCCTAGAGCTCTACTGCACAGTGCAGAGAAAGTAGACAACGATATTGTATTATAATCATCAAACTTTCTAAGAGACTGAACTTAATTATTTCAACCACTAACAGGAAAGGATCATTATGCATCATGATAGAGGTGCTAATTAATGGCTCCGACGGTAATCATATGACAACATATAAATTTATCACATTAGCATGTTGTACACCTTAAATCTACGGCAGTTATGTCAAATATATTTCAAAAAATAGCAAATCAAATAAATAAAGCGACAGTGTTGTGAATGACGAAGTAATGATAAATGTGGACGCAGCCCTTCTTCTAAAGCGGCAGTTTACATTAGACCTACCCTGTGTCGGAAGCTACAGATGTACTTTCTCCAATCTTTACAACCTTCAAGGAGGTATTCTTGTCCCCATTTTATAGATGAGCAAATTCAGGCTTCGAGAAGGGAAATCGAGGGCCCAGGCCACGCAGCTCGGTGGTGGCAAAGCTGGGGTTTGAACTCAGGTCTCCCTGACTTCAGTGTCTGGCCTTTTCTCCCCATCCCTTTCTAACTACCTGGTGGGGCTAACCGTCCGTTCCCCTCCACGGGACTCGTACCAGGACCCTAACCCAGCTCTCTGGCTCCCCGTCGGGCGTGCAGGCAGGCGGCCCGTGCGCTCTCGCACACATCTTCTGGAAGCCTGTACCGGCAAGGGCCGCTTGGCGCCTTTGTGGGTTTTGCCCTCTTACCCTCTCGTCAGTGGCCGCTTCTCTAGCTCAGGCTTGACCCAGCCTGCCACCTCTCTTTGCTAAGTCTCCCTGAAGCCACGAAAAGAGCCGGTCGGACTCTTGGGACATCAGGGCGGTGAAGCACACTCCCAGCCCCCGTGGTAAGAGACCACAGGCTAGCTCCGTAGCGATAGAGCAGGTCAGAGCACCGTCTCAGCGCCCTCATCCGGGGGGCTCAGACCTTACACAACTCTGATCCTGAATAAACCCCGAGACCTGCCCGTGCCCCTCTCTTTTCCTCACCAAACACATGACACATACTCGAAAGGAAAGCCCTGGGTTACGTCTCTGGACCCAGCTGATAAGCAGTTCTCCGGACTGTACTCAGAGCTCAGGGGCGAGGATCTGTATTTGCGGGCGATTCAGATTCTGAGAACTGTTATCTGATTTAATTCTTTCATCCCCACACGAAGCCTCCTTGAGGGCTCTCTTCTTTATTCGGGAGTGAATTGGTGGGGTGGGTCTGACTTAGAAGGGGGGCCGCAAAGCTGGAACTAATGGGAGGTCAACGAGGCAGAAGAAAGGGTGGGACTTTCCTAGCCAAGATGTTTCTGTATCGACGCCTGGCTTTGTAGCGAAAGTCTCTTGCTGATAAAACCCTCGGCCTTGTCCAAGCTTTGTCAGCTGTGCCGTTCGAACAGCAGAACTACAAAAGCCCACTGTAACTTGCAGTTTCCCCAACGCACAAACTATCAAGACACCAAGTAGGCATCAAAATACTGCCCGGTCTTCTGCACAAATATTTTAACATGGAATCCAAGAGGAACGGTTTGACCTGACTTCTACCAGGCTGCCTACCTTGACGGCTTACCACCCTTCTGCGAAATGGTACCCAGCACCCCGGCGGTGGGATGGGAAGTCAAAGAGGTGATCACCTGGAACAAAAACCCCAAAGGGACCGGACTGTATCTCACTGAACAGAGCATGTGATGCCCTCCACCACCACCCCGCCCCCAGCCCCGATTCCTTCCCAGTTGAATTTCCATCCCTCCTGTCTCCCCCAAAGTCCCCACCTCTTACCTTAATTCTCGACCATCGGCGGAGACACAGGAAGATGCTATGAACGGGCAAACGTACCTTTTTATGGCCGGAGCCGCCTTGGCCCGTTTTAGAGCAGCTCAGTGCTGGCCCGAGCAGGGCCTGGCGATCTTGTGCCCTCCCCTTGCTACTTTCTACCCTTCTAGCAGAGCCTAAACGAGGCATTTCCTGCTAGCTATCTATTAAGAATGCAGAAAATGTACTCCAACAAGTCAATCGGGTTGGGCACCTGCAGGAATGAGGAAAATAGGTAGTTCTTTTTTTTTATTTCTTTCTTTTTGCATTAAAAAAAAAGCACTTAGCGATATTGTCTCTTAAAGTGGGCGGCCAATTGTTTGCCCGGAAACCACACACAGAGTAGTAATGTCTGAAGCCTCAGTGGTGGGGCTGGGATCCAAGTGATGTGACTTTCAGTCTCTGGAACAGACAGGAAGTTTGGCTGGTCTCTAGTTTCTTCCTCTCTCCCCTTGGGAAGAGAAGGGGAGCCCAACCCCCTAGGATTCTGGACTTTCTCAGGCTTCCAGGGGCCCAGAGGGATTGAGGACTTCTCCAAACCGGCAAGAGATGGAGCAGTTCAGGACTCCAGCTGCAGGTTTGGAGCAAAGGAGTCCCAGCCCTCGTCCTGAAAAATCTTCAATAGTACCTCAGTAAGTGGCACCCATCATTCAGACCCCAAAGCCTGGAGCCGTCCTTTGCTTCTCCCATTCTCTGTTTCAATCATATTAATTTAACAGATATTTATTAAACACCTACTCTATACCAGGCATTATCCTGGGAGTTCTGTTCCATAGTGAACAAAACAGACCGAATCCCTGCCTTCCTGGAATAAATATACACACGTTCTATGTTTGTACGTTATGTGGACTTGTCAGATGGCAGTAAGTACAAGGAGAAATTAATCAGGAAAACGAAGCAGAGACAGGGAATAGGAAGTGTCTCATTTATCCAAGGCGGTCAGGAAAGAATTTTCTGATAAGGTGACGTTTGATCAGAACCCCGGGGGGGGGGAAAACCATGTTGTTACCTGCTTTCCTGATATCTGAGGGAACATCTAATACAAAAGGCAGGTTCACACCTGGCTTGTTCACAGAAGAACGAGGTGGCCAGTGCGTCTGGAGAGGCGGAGGGAGGAGAGATGGGGCCACAGCACAGACAGCCTCTCCCGCCACGCTTAGGCTGTGGGCTTTTCCTCTAAGTGAGAAGGAAACCTGTTGATGGTTTCCATCCTTTCTCGCCACCTCCACCTTGCTCACCCTCGTCCAAACCCCCATCATTTCTCCCCCGGACCACAGCCTCCTAACTGACTCAGTACTTCCACCCTTCGCCCTTTCTAATCCTTCACCCCAAGACAGCCAGAGTGATCGTTTGAGGACACGCATCAAATCCTGTCACTCCTTGTTGAAAATCTTCCAGTGGTGTTTGTTCCTGGCCCGTGACCCGCCCCCCTCCCCTTTGCTGTCTGTCCTCATCTCTTACCACCGTCCCCTTCGCTCCACTCCAGCCCCACTCACTCCTGACAGGTCCTTGAACAAGTTAAACACCCTGTCGTCTTCACACTGACTGTTTTCTCTCCCCGGGATGCTCACCCCCCTGACACCCTCCTGACTTGCCCTCCCCTTCATTTAAACCTGGGCTCAGTCACTTCTTCCGAGAAGCCTTCCTTCATCATCCTGTCCACGTCAGCAGCGTCTCCCACTCTCTGTCCTCTTACCCCACATCCTATTTCTTCACAGCACTTTTCATCTCTGGACGTCATATTGCATATTTATTTATTTACAGTTGGTTGCCCCTTCTAAAATCATGCCTGGTATATGGTAGGGGCTCAGTAAATATTTGTTGAGTGAATGAATGAGTAGTGGAGGGAGAGAAATTATTCAGGTATTGACACAAATAGACAACCACAATGGTAATGAATCCATAGCTGGTGCAGGAGAGCCTGTGATAAGGAACCCTGACTCCGTCAGCAAAGGTAGGGTTGTCTTCCTTGTGCAAATAAATGCTCCAGCTGAGATCCGAGAGGCTGAGAAGGAGTTAACCACGCAAAGAGGGGAGGGGTGACTGGTCCAAGCGGAGGAAACCGCCTGTGCAGCAGCCCTATGGCGGGAGGGGCCTGGGAAATATGAGTCATAGGGAAAAGGAATGGAGACAGTGGGAGAGAGCGTGGTGCAAGGTGAGCTGGAAAGGTAAGCAGGGGGCCAGAGCAAGAAGGGCTTTGCAGGCCCTACTGAAGCATTTTGTCTCTTTCCTAAGCAGCAGCAGAAGAGGAAGCTATTTAAAGGTTTTTTGGAGATGTGTGTTGAGGAGAGTGGGGAAGGGGAGGGAGTGGGAAGTGATATAATCAGGTATGCATTTGTTTTCTTTTTTATTTGTATTTTATATATTCCACGGCTTGCACAATCTTAGTTCCTCAACCAGGGATCGAACCTGCACCCTCGGCAGTATGAGCGCAGAATCCTAACGACTAGACTGCCAGGGAAATCCCCAGATATGCATTTTGAAAACCTCTGTCTGACCGCAGTATAGAGAAAGGATGAAGGAGCACATGGCCGTGAATAGACCAGTTGGAGGGCTGCTCGCGTGGTCTAGGGGAGAGATGATGGTAGCTGCATCTGGGGGTTGAGGTGGAAGCAGAGAGAAGTGGATGGACTCAAGATGTAGTATTTAGAAAATAAACTCGACAGATTTGATACCGAATTGGATATAGGGAATGAGGGGTCTCAAGGATAACTCCTAGGTTTTCGGGTTGCATAACTTGATTGATTAGAGCACTTTTCACTGAGCTATGAAACATCGCAGGTGTGTCTTCTTTACGAGAGGAAATAAAGATTTCTGTCTGAACATGTTGATTTTGAGGAATCTTTGAGCTATCTAAGAAGGGATGATAGTAGTCAGTAGGGAGAGAGGTCTCAGTTGGAGCTATAAACTTGGAAGCCGATGTTATGTAGACGGTCATGTTATGTAGACGGTCTAACTCACCCAGGGGCAGTAGAGAGTGAGACATAAAAAAGAACTGAACCACTCTAAAAATACGGGGGGAAAAAAAGAACAAAGACCTGCTCGTGTAACGGCAACATTTACCGGCCAGGTGGAAGCAATGAGCCAGCAGACATTACTGAGAAAGAATGGCAAAGGAGGGAGGATAAACATTAGGACCCTACAGCCCAAAGGAGAACATGTTTCAAGATGGTGGAACCCATCACCTGGGTCAAATGCTGCTGAGAAGTGGGAGAATCTGATGCCTGAAAAATTTCTGTTGGATTTAGTAGCATGCAAGTCATAATTGACTTTAGTGAGAGATGTTTGCTGGAGTGATGAGGCCAGAGGCAGACTCCAGCGGGATGGGAGAAGAGGAAAGTACGGACAATGTGAGAAGGACTTTGCAAGAGTTTGGAGGTGAAAGAGAGTGGAAAGATTGAGCAGAATCTGGGAGTGAGAGTATGAGTGGTTGACTGACTTCACTGTTCGTTTTTCTTGAAGGGATAGATTTCGACATGATTAAAGGCCAATGGAAAGGATCCAGTTCAGAGCACGAGACTGAATATACTACGAAAAGAAGGTATTAATAATATAAAACATTGGAGAAAGCAAGAGGAGAGGATGGGATCAAAGTCCAGGTAGAAAGATGGGCTTTAAATACAAGGAGAGACTGTTTTGTCGTAAGAGGAGGAAAGGGGCATAGGATGGTCCCAGACAGACAAAGTTTATAACCTTGGTACCTATGGTAGATATTTATCTACTTATTTTCAGTGGGAGGAGAATTGGACTAGGAGGCAAGAGATCCTGACTTTTGTATAGGATCTTCCCCTAAATAGATTCACAGCCTTGGGGAAGTTCTCATTTCTTTGCCCATTTTTAAAGGAAGAGTGCGCTATTAGATGATCTCTAGGATTTTTTTTTTTTTTAAGGATTTCTTACAGCTGTGCTTATTCTAAGTAAATCAAGAGAATGTGAAATTCAAAATGGTAGAAAATTAACAACCTGAAATGTTTACTTTTTATTGTTTTCAAATGCAGTGCTCACTTCCAGTTCAAGGCGATGGACCTAGGCAATGTATTTAATCTCATCTTCTCTCCCAAATCCGACTAAAATGCCCAAAGAAATATACAAATAAGAAGAAAACAAATCCAGAGCAGTGCTAGAAAGCCCGAAAAGGTATCACCTTCAGACCAGATAAATATAATGGCTAATAAGTTATTCAGCACTTCCGGTGGGCCAGCTACTGCACTAAACAATTTACATGTATTAAACCACTTAAATAATTCTACAAGGCAGGCGCTATTATTATCCAATTTAAAAAACGAGTAAACAGAGCCACAGAGAGGTTAAGAGCTTGTCCAACCCAGGCAGTCCGACTCTAGAGTCCGTACGCTAAACCACCGTTCTGTGACCTTTCAGAAACAATAGGATATTTCTAGAAATTATACTGTGGAACCCACATCCTGCTAACACAGAAATAGGAGAAGGATATTTGAGAAATAATTATGAATCCTCCAAATAGAGCCCCAGAAAAACTCAGAATTCGCAGAGGCTAGGAGCTAGAGTGAGTCATGGAACAGAAAGTAGAGAAGTTAAAGGTCTGCCAAAGCAGCTGGGCCATTCTCCAACTCTGCGCACAGTGTCTTGCTGTAGTGTTCAGCCCTGGCCATAGCCAGTGAGAGCAGCTTTCTAAATAAAGCCCTTCTGTGCGCAGAAAGGGAGCCCAGCATCGACTCTGTGGTTGGAGAGAGAAGTGGGGTGTGTCCAGGTAATTTGGGGACCACCATAAGGATATGGAAACAAAGGACATGTTGGCACGGCAGTTAAATCCTCTAAGCCACGATACACGCAATAAGACACTTTCCCCACCTCTGACTGCCACCTGTTCCCCATCCATGCTTCATAAATGGGGACCCTCCTGTTGGTACATCCTAACCATTCACCCACACAGCTCTGTCACATTCCGAGAGAAAACCTGTTGGGTGAATAGTGATTCACAACTGCTGAGGACTCCAACCAGGTTACCAAAATGTAGCCAAGTCCTTCATATGAATGGCTTGTCACCAGACATTTCAGGAAAATCAACAGCACCACGGAGAAACACTAGGATGAACAAGAAAACAACTGACTCCTGAGGGAAAAGTTAGTGTGGGAAATGTTTTTAAAATTCTACCTTATATCTTGAGAGATGTCTAAGAGAATATTGCATCCCTAGAACAAAATTAGTCTGCTAAGAAGAAGTGGTCAGAGAATCAGACAGAGTTACAAATGGGAAACAATTGTTGAAATAAAACAGGTCAATCGCAATGGGCATAACTTGAAAATGGTCTTAGTAGCTTGGAAGCCAAGTCATGGAAGATCAGTAGGACAGACTATGGACAACAAATGAGTATTTCATATTTTTATAGGTTTCAAATCAGTAGGAAACAGGTGGGTGGATCATTTGATGGTATCGAGACAATTGGCTATTCATTTGGAAATGAATTAACTTAGAGGCATATCTTAAAGCTCAGTTATCCCCTTTCTCTCCTGCTTCAACTTCTCAATCTCTACTGGATCATTTCCATCATTATCCCAACCACCTCCATTTCCATTCCTTTCTTCCCCTTCGCAGCAACACTTCTTGAACTTGTGGTCCATGGTTGGTCATCATCTCTACATCTTACCTTTCCTTTCCCACCTAAACTCAGTCCAGGAGGGTGTCCATTCTCACCACTCCAACGTATCTGCTCTTGTCAAGGTCACCAATCACCTCAACGTTACTAAATCCAATGACATCTCTCTGTCCTTGTCTTACTCGACCTCTTAGAGGTGCTTAGCAGGGTTGATCACTTTCTTCTGTTCTTCAAACATCCTCCTCTGGGCCTCCGTGGCACCGCTCTCTCCTGTTTTTCTCTGGCTTTGCTGCCTCTTTCTTCCCAATCTCCTTTGCTCAACTTCTCAACCTTGGGTTACCTCAGGGATCGATTAGTTCTGGCCTCTCTCCTCTGATGCTATAATCTCTCATTTGATGATCCCAGCCTCAGAGTCATAAATATCTTCCATGTAATGATGACTCACAAAGTTACATCTCCAGCCCAACCCTCTCCCCTAATAGGCACCACAAACATCATATGTTGAAAACTGAGCTCTGAATTCCCCTCACTCCAATTGTTTCTCATGTTTTATGCAAAAGTAAATACCATAAGAGTTAAAGATAGAAACATAAAAATTAAACTACAAAAAAGAATATATAGAAACATATATACGGGAAATATATTACAATAAGTATCATACTGAGATGGGGAAGGTCTTTCTAAGCATGCCACAAAGCTCAGGAGACATAAAGGGAAAGATTTCCCAATTGACACACAAAAAACTTCTGCATGACTAAAATCAACGTAAAGTTCGAAGACCAAGGGCAGACTGAGATAAACTGCTTGCAGTACTTATCACAAATGACTACTATCTATAATAGAAAAAGAACTTCTACAAATCTTTAAGAAAAGTCAAGCAAGTCAATAGAAAACTTGCCAAAGGATATGAAGAAGCAAATCCAAGAGGAAGGAATGTCAAGTGATGAACAGAAGCTTCTCTTCCTTAGTTATTAGGGAAGTACAAATTAAAATGAAGTACCATGTTCAACTATCAGATTGGCAAACACTTTAAAGGTCAATAACACTTAGTATAACAAAAATATGAGGAAACTGCACAGTTTCACACACCGTTGCAGTGAGTGGTGTTGTGAGTTCAACATTTCTATAGGGCAATTTGGCAGAATCAATCAAAGTTTAAAATATATACATGATTTATAATGCAGCACCACTACTTTATGGAATCTATTTTAAAGAAATACTAGAAGACATTTAAAAATCAACTTGGAGACTTCCCTGGTGGTCCAGTGGGTAAGACTCCATGCTCCCAATGCAGGGGGGCCCGGGTTTGATCCCTGGTTGGGGAACTAGATCCCGCATGCATGCCACAACTAAGAGTCTGCATGTGGCAACTAAAAGATCCCACGTGCCGCAAGGAAGATCCTGAGTGCTGCAACTAAGACCTGTCACAGCCTAAATAAATAAATATTTAATAAATAAATAAATTAAAAAATAAAAGGGTGAATTTTATTTTAAAAGATCAACTTGCATTTAACAAAAACAACATTCTGATTTATAATGAGATAACTACAAGTCAACTGTGAAGTTTCAACATGAACACTATTCATCTGTGCAAACCTCCAGAGAGACTGATAACGCTGTTGGCCTTTGCTTAATTTAAAACCAAAACAAAACTAAACCAAACTAAAGAATGTCAATCTACAGAGAGGTACAGTAAAAAATTCTCTTTTTATTGGATGGGTAGAGCCTGCAGCTATTAAATAAGCAAAGGTATTCTCAGGGGGAGGGGGGCCAGGGGATATTTATCTAAAGTATTTATTAAAATTTTATTATAGTTTATGGTAGGAAATGAAACACACTCGTGTCCCTCCTCCTTTGCTCCTTTATTAACGAATTAGGATTCCGGTAATCTAAATTCACAGTCCAATAATAGCCAAGTATTATCCAAATCTTTTCCTATCATATTTATTTAGTAAAACTAACCCATCCATTAAGACTGCATTATCTAAAATCAGTGTTTCCTTTGCAATGCCCCACAGCAAAGCGGATGTGTTCATTACAGTTAACAATCATCGTCAATCACCACGTGATCAATTTAGTTTCAGCTGATACCACCATGAGAAGTGCCCTCCCTCTCCTGTTATTGGCATGCCCGACACTTACGCATCTTTGCAGCTCACATACTCTTCCTATGAAGATTTTCCTGACTACCCCCTGCCGTATGGAGACAGGATCAGTGCTTCTTTATGGCCCCACTGCTTCCAGGCCAGCCTTCTATCAAGACCGGCAGCACCAGCAGAACCTGGGAAGCCTGTTAGCAATGCAGAATCTCAGGCTCTACCCCAGACCTACTGAATCACAATCTCTGGGGGTGAGGCCCAGCGTTTTAACTAGTTTTTCAGGTTTCTCATGCTAAAGTTTAAGAAGCACTAACCTAAGTGTACTTGACCAGAGCCTCATCAGTCTCTGGGTACAAATGAAGTCACATTTACATCACTGCCCAAATGACACTAGCTCCCTCGATCACCCACATTTGCAGGACTCCCCAGTCCTTTCCAGGTCTGCTCCCTTCTCCCCATAGTATTTCTGGGAGTGTGTCCACACATGCTCCAGAGTTGATCAGGGCAGCTGCTCACCTCTGGTATGCCTGGTCTCCATTGCTGTTCAGTAGGCAACTTTTAAGCTGACAGTTCTGCATAAGCCACTTAAAAGCTAGTCCAGTCCCTCAATTGAGCAAACTGTGTTTTGGCCTCGAGGAGTGAGGTGTGGGTAACTGCTGGTCACAATGGAAGGCTAAACATGTTATTATCTGCCCTACAATTTGCATTGATCAATTGAATTGCCCAGCCAAAGGCAACTTGTTTGCATCTCTCCAATTGAAATAGCTTACTCAAGGGTTTGGACCTGTAATTATCCTCTCCTCTCTTGTACATCCATTTCTCTGCAGCATCCCATCAGCATACAAGTGATATGTGTGTGTGTGTGTGTGTGTGTATACACCCACTTTAAAAAAATACTTCTAGTTCTGGTCTGGCATGTAAGAAGCGTGGAAGTCACCACTGCATCCTAACAATAAGTAAAAAGCTAAACAAACTAAAAAATCAACAACTCTTCTTAGATTCATAAGAAAAGTGAGGTCACAGGGCAAACCACTGCTCCCAAATTGAAGAGACTGACTGAATTACAATTTACTAGAGCAGAAACCCCTGAGTGAAGTGGTGCTGGGGCAGGAAAACCTGAACTGTAATCGACAAATTGCTGGAGGCTCAGTATAGACAAGTCTGAGAGATAAAATACTCCAGGGGGACCTAGTCATCAATGAGTGTCCACATTTTATGAGCTTTACCTCCAGGAGCTCAACCAGGTTCTCACAATAAATATCCGAGAAAAATCCCCTCGTGCTTCCAACAGGCGGAGGGGAAAAGGAACCATTTTGAAATACACCGGAGCACCCTGTTTTTCTTAAGGTCTACCCTCAAGAGAGACTAGTTAACCAGAGCCTAACCTACTGGGGTTTTTAGCGGAGCCTAACTGACCTGAGGGAAGGGAAATACTCAACTCCAGCCCCCTCTAGCCATTCTGTCCCGCCTAAGGGGGAAGAAAGAGCTGAGAAACACTTGTGAGGTTCACAGTCCAGAGGCATAGGCTCACTAAAAGACTGAGACCTAATCATAGGACTGTAGAATGCCTCCCCTCCCCCAACACCTTACCAGCATGCCACTAAAGTCCTATTTATCAGAGTTCCTTTCACCTCATACATCATGTCCAGATTTCAAGAAAAAATTTCAGGGCATACTAAAAGACAAAACACACAATTTCTGGGTTTTTTTTTTTTAATGATCTCTCAATAGAGAAAAAAAAAATTAATAAATTTCAACACATATTCATAATAAAAACTTCAGAAAACTCAGAATGGAAAAGAACTACCTTAATTTGATAAAGGGCATCTGTAAAACACTGACATAATAATTAATAATACATCAAAACTCACAATTTGAAGAAACAGAGCAACCATTGGAACCAGATACAGCAGGGATGTTGGAATTATCAGACCAGGAATTTAAAACAGCTATGACTAAGTTGCTAAGGGCTCTAAATGGATAAAGTAGACAGTGTGCAGATAGATGGAAATTCTAAGAAAGAACCACAAAGAAATGCTAGAAAAAAAAAAAAGAAATGCTAGAGATCGAAAGCACTGTAACAGAAATGAAGAATGCCTTTAGTGGGCTTATTAATAGACTGAACACAGCTGAGGAAAGAACCTCTGAGCTTGAGGACATCTCAGTAGAAACCTCTAAAGCTGAAAAGCAAACAGAAGAAAAAGACAGGGCAAAAACCCAACTATATCCAAGGACTGTGGGACAACTACAAAAGGTGTAATACACACGTAATGGGAATATCAGAAGAAGAAAGGAATTATTTGAAGCAATGATGACTGAGAATGTCCCCAAATTAATGTCAGACACCAACCCACAGATCCAGAAAGCTCAGACAACACCAAGCAGAAAAAATGCTAACAAAACTACACCTAGGTATATCAGTTGCACACGACAAAAAATCTAAGATAAAGAAAAAATTCTGAGAGAAGCCGGAGGGAAAAAACACCTTACCTACGAGTAGGAGCAAAGATAAGAATGATATCTGATTTCTCAGAAACCATGCAAACAAGAAGAGAGTGGAGTGAAATATTTCGTGCTGAGAATAAAAGTCTACCAATCTACAATTCTGTAGCCTGTGAAATTATCCTTCAAAAGTGAAAGACAAATAAAGACCTTCTTAGACAAACAAAAATATGAAGGAATTGCTGCCAGTAGACCTGCCTTATAAGAAATGTTAAAAGAAGTTTTTATTTTATTTTTTGTAAACTATTTAAATTTATTTATTTATTTATTTATTTTTGGCTGCATTGGGTCTTCGTTACTGTGTGCAGGCTTTCTCTACTTGTGGCGAGCAGGGGCTACTCTTCCTTGCAGTGCAAGGGCTTCTCATTGCAGTGGCTTCTCTTGTTGTGGAGCACGGGCTCTAGGCGTGCAGGCTTCAGTAGTTGTGGCTCATGGGCTCTAGAGCGCAGGCTCAGTAGTTGTGGCACATGGGCTTATTTGCTCCGCGGCATGTGGGATCTTCCCAGACCAGGGCTTGAACCTGTGTCCCCTGCATTGACAGGCAGATTCCTAACCACTGTGCCACCAGGGAAGCCCTTTCTCTTTAGAGAAAAGGAAGATGGTATAGGTCAGAAACTCAGATGTTGGGACTTCCCTGGTGGTCCAGTGGTTAAGAATCCCTGCTTCCACTGCAGGAGGCACAGGTTCGATCCCTGGTCGGGGAACTAAGATTCCCACGTGCCGCGTGATGAAGCTAAAAAAGAAAAATAAAAAAGGAAACTCGGATGTACATAAAGAAAAGAAGAGAGGGAATAAGTGAAGGTTAAAACACAATGAAACAAAACAGAAAACCCTTCCTTTAACCTCACATTCTCCTCCAGAATCTGCCCCATTCTCTGCTCTCCTTCACAGCAAAAGTCTTCAAAATAGTTGCCTATGGTTGCTGTCTCCACATTCTCGCTTCCCATTCTCTTCTTAAGCCCCTCCACTGGAATTTACTCTCCAACACTCTGCTGAAATGGCTCTACACAAAGATCACCGGCCACCTCCAACTTGCCAAATGCAATGATCAATTCTCTGCCCTCCTTTTCACCTCATCACAGCTGATCACTCGTTCCTTCCTGAAATACCTTCTTCTCCGGCATCCAGAAACCCACACCCTCCCCCCTTTTCCTCCTGTATCACTGAGCACTCATTCTCAGTCTCTTTTTCTGATCCCTCCTCCCCTGTCTCAGCTGCAAATGCTCATGTGTCTCAGGGCTGGGTCTGGTCCTCTCCTTTCATCTCTTCACTGTCTCTCCTGAAGGCTCCTCATCCAGTCCCCTAGCTTGAAATATTATCCCTATGCTGATGTCACTAAGTTGAAATCTCCAGCTCCTGTGTCATCCCTCAGGTTTAGAATCATACATCAAGTGGCCTATTTGCCCTCTCTCCACGGATGTCGTACGAACACCTCCAACTTAACATGGCCTCCTCCGCTCCTCAAATCTGTTCCTTCTCCCATCTTTCTTTCTACAGTTAATAGCACTACCAATCACTCAGTTGCTCGGAACAAAATTCTAGAAAGTCATTCTTTTTTTTTTTTTTTTTTTTAACAGTCATAATCATTTATTTACAAAGACATGAAGTCGTTTCTATTTGGAAAAATAGACTAAGTGACACAACTGGAGAAAAAATAGACTAAGTGACACAACTGGAGAATACACTTATTAATAACAAAGCAGATTAAGAAGGAATAGGCACATAGTAAAATAACTTCAATATAGTTAATGTGAACTAGAGAAATTTCCCATTGTAAGTAGCATTGAATCTACCAGCCTCACCACCACTATCATTACTACTAAAAAACAAAAGCACATTTGACTAGAAGGAGAATTGGTTTTTAAATAAGCTTACAGAAAAAAGAAATACGCTTACAGAATAAATTTTGTCAGTATTCTGCCGGGTATTCAGAATCTAAATCATTTGCCAAAGAAGCTATTCTAAAATCTTAAACTTTCTAGTCAAATGAGAAAAGAAAAGTAAAAACAGGAGCAAACCTCACTTTTTTGTTGTTCATCCCTTGAACTATTAATAATTGCATGAAAATTTATTGCAAATTATTAGGCATATAAGTCCATAATATTTCCCACTCTGTTAGTTTATTTGAAGCCTGTTACAAGACATGTAGATTCTCAGAGGAAACTTTGTTTACTTACCATGATTATCAGTCTTCAGGTGAATCACCTAAAATCAGAATGTTTTGCCGTGCCCCTTCCGAATCACTTAATCCCTACCAAATTCCAATTAAAGAAAATGATGGCTCTTGGAGACCATTAGGAATAATTATCCCTTCTACAATCTACAATTTGATCATGGATGATTATGTGATGTAACAATAGAATAACTAGACTTCTTTCTCTCTCTGCATTTGTGTGTGGCATAGTCATGCCACATTTGCTAAATATATTTTTAAATGACCTATTAAAATTAGCTCTATAAATGTCATGGCTAGGAAAGATTTAGATAATTGCGATGCTTGTGGTGCTGAAGGTTGTATTTTAGTTTCCTTCCTTAATACTGGAAAAAATTAATTCAATAAAAACTTTCATACCAAATTAGTTCAATGGGCTAGACACTGCTGGGAGATAAGTTAGCAAACCTGACATGGAAATCATTATGGATCACACAGTCCTGGAGAAGAGAAAGACATTCCTCAAAAACCACACAAATAAATACATATTTACAAACTAGGATAAAAGTGATGAAAGAAAAAGCATAGTCTTCTGTGAGTGAGCATAATAGGATTTCAGAAGTTTTCCCTGAAACAGCCATCTGTGAGCTGAGATTCTTTTATTGTTATAAAATATACGTAACTTCACATTTATCATTTTAACCACAATTCAGTGGCATTAAATACATTCACCATGCTGTGTAACCATGGGCACTATCTATATCCAAAAGTTTTCATCTTCCCCAACAAAACTCTGTACCTATTAAGCAATCATTCTTCCTCCCTCCCTCCCAGCCCCTGGCAGCCTGTATTCTATTTTCTGTCTCTATGGATTTGCCCCCTCCAGATACTGCATGAAACTGGAATTGTACAATATTTGTCCTTCTGTATCTGGCTTATTTCACTAGAAAGTCATTCTTGATTCTTCTCTTGCCCTCAATCCCCACATCCACTCAATCAGCAAATGCTATCACCTCTCCCAGCAAATTATATCCAGAATGAATGCAGTCGTTTCTCACCATCTCCACTGCTATTCGCCTAATCGGAACCACCATTACCTCTCACCTGGCCCAGTGCAACAGTCTCTCAGGGCTGCCCTTTTCCTCCATTGTTTGTCCTCCTGTCAGCAGTCAGTGTGATCTTTCTGAAGCAGAAATCACATCACATCACTCCTTTGCTTAACAGCTCCAAAGGCTTTCTTTTGTATAGCCTGTTTCCGACAGTGTGTTTTTCTGTGTTGGAAATTACTTAATAAGTAATAGGGGACTGATGTTGGGATAACACAGAAGTTGTGCCGGTTAACATGCCATTTTTCTAGCATGCTAACATTTTGAAGCGACCTGTGGCCAACTTCCTCACCATTAAAAAGGCCTGGGGCTTCCCTGGTGGCGCAGTGGTTGAGAGTCCGCCTGCCGATGCAGGGGACACGGGTTCGTGCCCCGGTCTGGGAAGATCCCACATCCCGCGGAGCGGCTGGGCCCGTGAGCCATGGCCGCTGAGCCTGCGCGTCTGGAGCCTGTGCTCCGCAACGGGAGAGGCCGCAACAGTGAGAGGCCCGCGTACCGCACACACACACAAAAAGGCCTGAGCAATATACGAAGACCCTAAGCAAAAAGCAGGAAATCTGCAGAGACTTTCCTTTAGTACTAGTGTGCTTTCAGTGCTTTCAATAGTGGCTGTGGTCTTTTCTGTGGTAAGCTGTCTGTCCAAGCTTACCACATGGTAAAATGATGAAAAATAAAAAGGCTTATGTCCTGAACCATTTATTTAATTTCACTGAGGATGGTCTTTATTAGAAGTGAATGCCCTCAAGGACTCACATCTTGGAGGAGGAAGCTGACCCAGGGTTTAATACTGTGAAGGATTAACTGGTGGGGATACAGGACACAAATGCCATAGAGACATAACTCCACTATTACTACCATTGGAATTGCTGTTGCTTTCTTAATGCTCCGGTTACCATGTTCCTTGGGTTTTGAGTGGTTTTCCCTAACCCTACATTTTCCCATAAGCCCTATTATTTTTAGCACACATTTTTGCAGAATGTGAAGTTTTTCAGAGGCATCGTTATAATAGAAACATCTGTACTTATAAAATCCAAACTTCTTACCACCCTCAGTCTCCATGTTATATCTACCTGCAAAATGTCCTGAATCCAATCACTTCTCACCTCTTCCACAGCTACCACCCTAGTCCAAACCACCATCTTTGCTTGTCCAGACTACTGAAATAGGCTCCTTTCTTCTCTCTTCCTTCTAGTTCGTTCTCTACACAGCAGTAGAGATCTCTAAAAAGATCCCTTTAAAATATAAATCAGATTGCACCAACACTCTGTTTAAAAATCAACTCTCTTGGGGGGGGGAGGGATAAATTGGGAGTATGGGATAAACAGATTCACACCACCGTATAGAAAAATAGATAAACAACAAGGATTTACTGTATAGCACAGGGAACTATATTCAATATCTTGTAATAAACTATAATGGAAAAGAACCAAAAAATGAATATATATATATACATACATATGTATAACAGAATCACTTTGTTCTATACCTGAAACTAATACAATATTGTAAATCAACTATACCTCAATTAAAACCAAGTCCAAAAACAGTTTAAAAAAAAATCAACTCTCTAACTGCTTCCTATTATATTCCAAATAAAACTCATTCCCTTTCCATGGCTCTCAAACCATGCCTCAGGGTCTTTTTGTTTGCTGCTCCCTCTTTCTGGAGCTATCTTTCCCCAGTTCTTCACTTGGCAGGTTCTTTCTCATCATTCAGGTACTGGCTTAAACGTTATCTCCTCAGTGATCTTCCCTCCTTACCACCCTAAAGAATTTTCTCCCCCAACTAAATCGGCTCTAGCACATCATCTTGATTTGATATGTTCCCAGCATCTACCATCTGAATTTATCTTTCAAAAATATATGCATTGTCGGGGCTTCCCTGGTGGCGCAGTAGTTGAGAGTCCGCCTGCCGATGCAGGGGACACGGGTTCGTGGCCCGGTCCGGGAAGATCCCACGTGCCGCGGAGCGGCTAGGCCCGTGCGCCATGGCCGCTGAGCCTGCGCGTCCAGAGCCTGTGCTCCGCAACGGGAGAGGCCACGACAGTGAGAGGCCCACGTACAGCAAAAAAAAAAAAAAAAATGCATTGTCTATCTCCCCTCCAATTTCCCCATGTTCATTCCTGTATTCCCAGAGCTAAAACAATGTTTGGGTCATAGTTTGTATTCACTGAATGAACAGATTAACTAGTACTTCTGAAAGTTTTATAAGCGAATTCCCGATTGCGTGGGACTCGGACATAAAAAGTTCTAAGATTTGCAGGCCTGTTCTTGTATTCCATGGATATTCTTGAACTCTCCCATTCATTCATTTGAAGAGGTTCATTTACTTCACCATTGTCCCTGTCATCATTCTGGGAGATTTCAATATCTAAGTGGAACTGGAAATGAAGCTCAGTATCTTGGTATTAATAGACAGTGAGTTTGTAACAGAGATATTGGTATATATTGATATGAAATAGAGAGTCTTCTCACCAACTGGCCCATATCCCTACTCTCTTGCAGTGATACTGGCCTTTGCATTTGAATCTGGCTCTTGTTTTTTCATTTTCATCAAAGATGGAGCTACTTCTACTGGTTAGTGATGATGTGTGTAGTCAGATTGGAAGAGACCTAAACTAGTTTGTAAAGACACAACATTTTGGTAACATTTCCGGTTGTCTGCAGAGCAGGTAGAGAGAATAAAATGACAGGAAAGAAGAGATCAGGAGGTCAGAGAATGAAATCGTTGTAAGAATCAAATAAATGGATTTTCCAACGCAAATATTCCACTATTCATTCAGGAAAGTCATTTTCTATCCAGGAAGATTTCCAGAAATGAGGATTCCATAAGCTTCCCACTGAGAGGTCCTGTCAGAAAGCTTAACCTATCTTTTGCCTTTTGCTATGGCCTTTTGCTATGGCCTTTTGCTTTTGCCTTTGGCCTTTTGCTATGATTCAAATCCAGTTCTGCATGAAGATGAAGAAAAAGAATGTAATAAACTGTAAAATGAAATTTTTTATGTTCCCCAATAGAGATTAACTCTATCTGTGAGCCTTGTGTTTTCAAACTCTTATCTCATTGGTTTTATATTACAGATAAGTGTTGCTACTCCCCTTCTCTTGCCCTACTTGTTCTTCACATTTTTCTAAAAATGTGGAGATTCTCACAGAATACAACATTCATGATGATGATTCCCACCCACCCCTGAAAAAATATCTGATTGTCTACTTTGTGCCAGTCATTGTTCTAGGCACTGGAGAGACAGCAGAGCCCAGGAGAAAGCCACGGCTATTACAGAGCTTGCAACGCAGCTGTGGGGAGAAGGGAAGGTGGGGAAGGCAAGTAAATAAATAAGATAATCTGTTGCTGAGAAAAGGATTCAACAGTAATAGCATCAAGGGGGAGAAGAGGGTGGTTTACTGACGGTCAGGATTTCTAAGCAGGTGATACTTAAGCAGTCTAAAGGATGAGAGAGATCCAGATTGGCCGGGGAGAGAGCATCCCAGGCTGAGGCATGTGCAAAGGTCCTGGGATAGGAATGAGAACCCAAGGCGATGGTAGTGTGATTGTGATGAGTCTGGAGAGGCAGCAGGGCAAGATCACTCAGAGCTTTGTTCTCAGGCCGCAGTAAGGAGTCTGAACTTTATTCTAAGTGTGACTGGAGCATTTAAATAGAGAGCCATCAGGGCACTGTGGGCAGTAAATGTGGTAGAAGTGGACATGGGGAGAAGCGTTCAAATGCTGGGTGTATTTGGAGTTAGAGCCAACATGGCTTGGATGTGGGAGGTGGAGAGAGAAACCAAAGACGATTCCTAGATGTGGGGTTTGGACAGTTGGGTTGCTGAGGTGGGAGGACTGGGGGAAGAACAGGGTCTTTCATTCCAATATTGAAATCAACAAGAATGATGACAAGGTGGTGGTAAAGCCCATGAACCTCTTCAAATGAATGAATGGGAGTGTGCAAGTGTATCCATAGACTACATTCATTCATCCAACAAATATTTATTTGAGCCCCTATTAAGTGCCAGGCACGGTGCTAGGCTCTAGAAACGGTATTGCCGGATCACTGCCACATTTGTTTTCTTTTGGCTGTCTTATCTCAACATAGATGACAGCTGCCATTTGAGGAGGGTTCATGCCTAATGCTGTCTTTATTCTCACTGCCCCTTCTGCCCCACTTCATCTAGTATATTAATAGATACACACTGGCCGAATCTATACTTGCTAATGGACTGAATCAAATTAAATAAATGCTATAGTGAATGTAAATACACCAAACCAATAGTCTAACACTACTTGTATCTTAATATGGTAAGCAATATATTCGTAGTAAAAAGCATTGAAATGATACACAAAATTTTATTACCCTAATCTATAATTTCCTAAGAATTGCCTGAAAACCAAAGCTTATCTTGTTCATTTAAAAGATAGTTGCAGGAATTCCCTGGTGGTCCAGAGGTTGGGACTCCATGCTTTCACTGCCAAGGGCCTGGGTTCAATCCCTGGTCGGGGAGCTAAGATCCCACATGCCGTGGGGCGCACCACGGCCAAAAAAAAAAAAAAATTTTTTTTAAAGTAAAAGATAGTTTTAAAATAAAGAAAAACAAGAGCACAAGATATCACATTTTCAAACTTTAGACATAGTTGAGTCTAGACATTTTTACATTAAGATGTTGCAGGTTTATCATTATTATTATCAAAGTCCCAGTTTCTATGAAAAAGCTGGAAATGGCAAATCAAAAAACGCTTTATTCTTAAGAGCTTTGCTCTTCTAACATTATCATTGCTATTTCAGCAGAAACATTACAAAGGGGTGCAAAAAGTAGAATGCTGGCAGCAGAAAAGCCACCTTTGTGCTGCTGCTGTCTGAGCTTTTAAATTTTTAAAAATTTTATTATTTTTCATTTTTTAAATTTTTAAAAAAATTTATAAAAGATTTTATTGTCTGAGCTTTCTTTATCTAGCCTGGGACCACTGGTGCATCTTCATCACACAGCCCAGAAATGCTAGATAACTAAACTATAAACACAAGCCAATCTAAAGATGCTATTTGAGCGTACTGTACCTAACAACAGTATCCTCTTGGTTCCAAATGAAAATTGAAACAAGTCTGTAGGACAGATCTGAACACCTAAAAATGAACTTTAAACTGTTAAGTATTTTTCTCAAGCAATCGATCCCTGCAATAATGGGTGTCCAAGAATTTAGGCTATTTGCAATAGCAATTAGTGATTTTAGAAAGGGATAATTTTAACATTTTTTCTCACATCAGGTTGTATTTCACTTAGAGAGATATGAACAAAGCCAGTCAGGTAAATGGAGTGTGGTAAGAAGCAAAAATAATTTGAGCAAACAGAATTTTTTACACTAATTTTATTTATTAGGATATATCACAAGATTATTTATGGTGCTTCATAACTTGTGCTTTTAAAAAACAGAGGGATTTGAAATTAATCTCTGGATTACTGCGTAAGTGGTTTTAAGAAAGAACAACTTGAAGAGCAGCTTCTTGTTTTTGTAAGTTGCTCATTTTTCTGAAGCATTTATGAATAGACTTTAAATGAATAGAAGTGACTGTCTAAAAAAAAGGCATGCAGTTTCCTTATTCCTCAATAAGGAAAAAATAATGCGTAAGAATATTGACAAATATTCACAAAGGGCACATTTATAACCCTTCCGCTGTTGCCCAAGCCATGGCATTGTTCAAACTAATTAAGAGCACTTTTTTTTTTGGGGCCTCACCTTTCGGCTTGCAGGATCTCAATTCCTGGACCAGGGATTGAACCTGGGCCTCAGCAGTGAAAGCACCAAATACTAACCACTAGACCACCAGGGAACTCCCAAGAGCACTTCTTGGCATTATTTGAGAAAAGTATATTCAGAAAACTAGCTAACTCCCACCTTTTCTCCAAGCCTCAGAATCACCAAATAATTTACATCAGAAGATTCCACTCTAAAAAGGAAGAGGTAGTGGCTTCCAGATTGGCCAGATTTGACAACGCAGGGCTCGAGAAAGAGCCCAGAGTTACTTGAGAAGGAAGAGATCCTTGGAACAAATTACTCCAATTTTGCTGTCGGGTTTCTTTTGTAGAAACTAGTAATGATTTCAAAGATTTCATTAATATTGTCTAGACCAGTAATATTCTTACCTTCTAACATGAAGTTTCAGGTATGTTCCTATACAAGGTACTTGTAGACTCAGAGGGCAGAGCGTTCAAGCCTTTGAAAGGCATCTCTGAAGCAACTTCTGGTTCATACACTCAGGGTTGAATACATTATTTGAAATTTATATATATAGTCTTAAGGAGCATTACTCCTTAGAAACTGTCGGGTAATTGCTGAGCATTGCTGGGCTTACAATCCACCCGTACATTTCAATTTTCTTTTGATAACAAGATGTATTGTTGCTCCACCATAAATTCCATTTTCAGGACCGATAAAACCTGATTGCTTAGAAAACAGGTGTTTCATGACTCTTAACGTCTGCTCATCAATATCACCTTGTAAATTATTTACCATTTTACAGCTGTTTGTGACTTTTGCTCCAGGGTGTTTATATGAAAAGAGCATGAGTACTTGATATCAACCAAACTAATGAGCAGGGGAAAAGAAGTTAGACTGAAAACGGCCTCCTTCTGACAGGCTTGGAGCTAATTTATGTTGTAGTTATGTGTTCCAACCACTGTGTATGGAAGATAAAGCATTCTTACCCTTTCGTTTAGAAAACCAATTTGCCAACAAATTACAATAAATTGTAGTAAAACACAATAAATACAGTGTTTAAATGCTTCTGGCTTATCTTCAAAGGGAACACTATTTTGGTTTGCAGTTTTTCTATGTTTAACTTTCTTCACCTCTTTTACTGATTTATCCCTGGTGAAAAGCCTAAAGATTTCTAATAGATCCCAGACATCAACTAAAACATTCTCAGAAAGCTGTCCTGAAGTATAAGAACTCTTTTCTGTCTATAGAGGGTAATGATTACACTGACAGACGGTATAATGAGAAAGCACCAATGCAGTTTATTTTAATTCTTCTAATTTATGAGAATAACTTCTTAATGCTACATCAGAAGTCAATTCACCAATACTGAATTTGGAAAGCACAGTCAAGAAAGACCCAAATTTTTATTGGGACTACACAACTTAGCATATACTAGATACCATGATTCTAGAACAAAATCAAAAGCAAACATCTGAAATATGCATGACAAAAGTTCTTAAACTCCAGGGGATCCATGAACCACCCCAAACTGTATACAAAAGATTGTGTAGTGCATGCATAGATTTTTCTGGGTAAAGGTCCTGTAACTTTAATCAGCTTCTAGAGGGGCCCAAACAGTACACGGGAGAATTCTGATTTCCTCTGTATTTTCAATAATGGAAGCTGTGGACCTTGGGAAGTTTACTTTTGCACGTTTAAGACTCAATTTTCATGGCAAGAGGGTAGAAAAGAAAAATAAAAGTAACTTGCGAGGACCGGGCAGGGAAAAACTCCGAAGTGTTCTTTACTTCATAAGTTTTAGTAACATGTTTTGGTTTAGAGAGGGGAAATGGGGACATCAGTGGTAACATCATAAGCTGAAGCAAGGAGACTCCTACAGGGATTTTTCAGGTCCTTAGAAAAACCAAACCTTAGTATGAATAAAGCAATAGCAAGAATGAAAAATGCAATTTAACTCAGGTCTAATTTTCTGTTTCTGCATATTAACAACTTATTTTTAATTTCTGAATATCACAAACTTCAATCAGAATATTTTAAAAAATATTATTCTGCATGCACTTAACCAATATGACAAAAGACAAGAATCCAGTTGACTTGTTCACATATATTTAAAATCGGCCAGTACAGATAATCACGAACACTTCACTGCATTGATCTGAGGGCATCCTACCTCTATGCACACGTTCATGTAACACTACTAGTAATTACCCTGGAGCAGAGGCAAAACGGAGATGGAGGAATCACCCTACAAAGCAAGTTTAAGGGATTAAACGTCATCATCGTCTTCGTCGTCGTCATCACTACTGAGGACAAAGCTGCTGCCTGTGGACAGGGGCCCTTCCTCCTTAACATTCCCTGAATCACCCACAGTCCCTCTCTCATCGGAATCTTCAAACAAATTGTCACTGGCATCGTCATCAAACAACTTCTCGTTGGAATCATCATCTTCGAACATCTTTTCATCTGTGTCTTCATCTTCCTTTACATCTGCATCTTCCTCATCTTCTTTTCCATCTGAATCTTCAAACACCTTTTCATCTGCATCGTCTTCTTTGTCCTTTTCAACCACATCTTCCAGTCCCTTTTCTTCTGCAACTTCTTTGTCCTCTTTTTCATCCGACTCGTCGTCAAATACTTTTTCATACACATCTTCCTCTTCTTCCTTCTCATCTGACTCTTCGTCAAACTCCTTCTCAGAGCCTTCTTCATCAAACATTTTCCCAGAGCTGTCATCTTCGAATTCTGATTTTTCAGAGTTATTTTCTTCTACCTCTTTCTCAAGAATGTTTTCATTAAGTTCCTTCTCCGAGCCCTCTTCCTCAAAACCTTTCTCAAGGCCGTTTTCTTCTAACTCTTTTTCGGAGTCGTCTTCAAACTGCTTTTCCGAGCACTCTTCAGACCCTTGTTCTGAGCTGCCATCTTCAGCCGCCTTCTGGGGGCTGGCCTCCTCCTCAGGCTCCTGCTCAAGGCTGTTCTCATCAGGATCTGTTTTGAGTCTCTTCTTTTTGGGCTCTCTTTCTGCACCATTCTCTTTCGACTCTTTTTTAGGACTACCCTCTTCATGCTCTTTCTCGGGGCTGCGTTCTCCGGACTCTCTGTCGGGGAAGTCTTCTTCACGCGCTCTTTTGGGACAGCCTTCCTCAAACTCTCTTTTGAGGCAGCTCTCTTCAGATTCTTTTTGGGGACAGCCTTTTTCAGCCTCTTTTTCAGGGCCACTTTCTTTAGCATCTTTTTCAGAAGCAGCTTCTTCAACTTCTCCCCCATCTTCTGTTTTTTCAAACTTCTTTTCATCTATAGGTTCTTCAAATGCCATTTCAGTTGCGGCTTCTTGAACATTCGTTTGAGATGTGCAAGGGTGCTCTGAAAAATGCCTCATTCTAGAAGGCCCCACCCTTTCTGGAGCCCAGACGGAATCTGAACGCTGAAGGCCTCTGTTGGCTTCGGGAGTGTTGAGGAAAACCTCCCATCCTCTCAGCCTTTCCTCCCTTTCTCTCGTGGTCTCCTCCACCTGTGTACACATGGAAAGTGCCGTTAAAATACGTTTTAGGCCAAAAGGAGTAACAGCGTCTCTGAACATTTCTAATATCGCCGGAAGTACTCTGATTTTATAAGGTATCACTTTTAGGAAATTAAAGCAATTCCCTATCTTCAGTTTCCAACACTTTACATCTTGATTTACTAGAGTTGACCTTAAGATCATTTACATGAACGCCTAATACCACAGCACTGCAGAAATGTCTCATCAATTAAAAAGTTAATAATTGAACTGTCTGTACTTTACAAGACAGAAAGGAAGAGAAGCGCTTTAATTTGTTCTCTTATTGCTATCCTGAGCAAGCCTCAAGACTTATAAACTGATTTCAGACTTATAAACTGAAGGACTGAAACATTTTTCTTTCCGTACTCTGAATATAAAGGATTATTTAAAAGAAGTACTGTTAAACAGATTAAACAGAACTTAAAACTTATGTGAAAAACTGCTAGATCAGTATTTGTTGGTAATGAAACAACTCATGTGCCCTTGACAGTTGCAGAACTCACCTGATAATCTGTAGTCCCATCCCACACTTGGGCAGTGATTTGACGGCCACCAAACCACCTTCCATTGAGGGTCTGAATACAATAATCAGCTTCCTCCGGATCCCTAAAGGACACAGAGGCCACACCATCAGGGTGTCTCTAGAAAGACAAGGAAGAAAAAGAAGGAATGAATGAGAACATTTAAAGTAAAACATATACATTTGACAAAGTAAGGAAGTAGTGTTCCTTCTGGTCATTTGAGCTAAAGATTTTACGTATGAAGTCTTTCTTCCTTTTTACTGCAGCCAGTAACACGCAGCTAGCTGCTTCTTCAGCTTAACATTGTCTAGCAAAAACCAAGCATGATATCCTTGGAAATGTTCCTGCTGATAACACTGTAACGAGATGCAGAACAGTACGGCTGTTAAGAATGTGGACTCTGAAGTTGAATAGCCCTGGGATTAAATCCTGGCTCTGCTGCTTACCAGCTGAATGGCCTTGGGCAAGGTGCTCAATCTCGAAACTTGCTCATCTGTAAAATGGCTAACTAAATAAAGTGGGTAAAATAGCGCCTACCTACCTCAGAGAATTTGGAGGACTTAATGAGATAACATGTAAAGCAGCTGTAGTATGCAATCGATAAATGGGGACTCTTTTAATTATTATGTGTTGATTCTGGATGTAAAAAAAAGGTGAAAAGGGGAACATACAGGAGAGTATTTTTCTTGATTGTTCTTCTCCAAATATGGAAGAAGAAATAATTCAAAAAGAGGGGGAGATGTGGCCAAATAGGGAACCATAAGGTCTCATACATGTCTCTCATACTTTTTTTTCACCTGATCATAAACTCTAGAGTGATGATAAAGGAAAATAACCAAGGGATATCACGTCTGTCAAAGCCTTCGCTTGTAATCCATGTTCATCTAATTATGCTATCTAATACTGCTTACAGATGACTACCACTAGACAGCAGACCTACTACATAAAAACATTTATGTAAAATTTGGAGGCATACTGATATTTGGTAATAACTTATTAAAATGGAAGAAAATTGCTTTAGAAATCATTTGTCCAAGCCATGAACTTACATCAAAGAGGAGGAGCCTCCTAACTTGTCCAAACTTCGAACATTCCACCCGAAGGTCTTCTCTGATCTCGTTCAGCACCAGTGGATCATCCTGCAAAAACACACTTGATTAAAATGGGCTTGCCCCCTTCTTTAAGTATAAACCCTGAGAATCAAATTTCTTACTTTGACGAACCAACAAATAAAAAAAGGTTTTGCTTAAGGTTAGTTGTTTGTCTGCAGTCTACAAAATTAAAAAAAATCAAAGTTAAAAATGAAGTTAGACTACCACAGCTGCTGCTACTACTATAGGTCTGCCCTGCTTTAAGATGGGGAATGGGCAAGTATGGTACGCAGCACTAGGGGTGTGCAGTGGCAAAGGAGAGGGAAGGGAAGTGTCACTGGAAATCACAAATAACAGCAGCTGAAGCAGGTGAAGTCCTGTGGCACATATTAAGTCAGAGACTGCTAATTCCTATGTTCTGCACCGGCATCACGATGACTGTACCGATGAGGAAACTTTATTTTGTGTTTTGCATAGATTCCTATTTACAGAAATGTTGTAACGGGAAGACATATATCCCTTTCATTGACTAAGTGTTTTAAGATTATTCTTTGTGCTTCCACGATTCTATTTTAACTCACAGTGTAAACCTCCCCCATAAGGGTTCCTGTTCATCTTGCCTCCAAGTCCCAATGCATGAAAAAGGCTCATAAAATGTTACGTCATCAACTTGAATTTCAACTACATACAAATATAAACGAGGATATCCTACCTACAAATTTCTAATGAAGCAGACTTACACTTTTTAGGAAACATATGAATTTGTCTATCTCACAGGTTTGTATGTTCCTCACCAACTAAAGAGAACAGCAAAACATGAGAAGTGGCTTCTCCTTCCTAAAGTTTTGTCAAAAGGCAAAAATAAACAACTGGTAGGCAGTTACTGAAATCAAATTTAAAATAAAAGCTATCAAATCCTATAAATCTGAAGCTTCTAAGAGCACAGCTGGCAGGACCCTGGATTTCTCCCACTTCTAAGATCTAACTGTGGAGAATGCGCCAATTTGCTTTATAGAAAATTCTCAGGCCTGAGAGGAATGGGGATGGAGCGTAAACTCCATGTGCTCCGGTGGTAAAGTCATATGGTGGCTTTTACGGGGGTATATGTGTGGGGGTAGCTCCTATCAGACTGTGAGCTTTCCGCAGGCAGGAATCTCCTTTGACTGAATTTTGAATACCTTACAGAACACAGTGCAGTCTTTCACGCAATGAATAATCAATAAAAGCTTTTTCGGAGTTTGATAAACTGTTCCTAATAACTCCATTTTATCTACCAAGGGAAATCAGGGTTATATTAAAAACAAACAATAACTGTTTCAAAATGTTTAACAAATTTAAGCATGATTCCACTGTAGGGGGAGGGGTGAATTACCATTTTTATTTCTTTATCAAAGTCTCAGTGCCTTTCCTACAAGAATATCAAATTTCAGCCAAGGACTTCCCAGACCTCTGTTTTCATGTTTACCAGCTTGAAAAACAAATATATCTTCACTGTTATATAGTATCATGAGGCTTAAAGATAATAACCCTCTCCCCTGGGAAAAATATCTTTAACCTAGCTAAGCATGAAAATTTTCTAAAGACAACACTTTGCAAGCAACAGACCTGAGACTAAACTCAGACTGAAACGCTGAAACTTTCTGCAGTCAACACTTATAATGTTTTTCCAGGGTGGTGTTTTGTTTTCCCAGAAATAAACCGTATTTCTCATTCTTTTCCAAGCTAAACCTACACTGTCCAAGATAGTAGCCACTAACCACACATGGCTACCGAGCACTTGAAATGTGGCTAGTCCAAATTGAGGTGTGCTGCAGGTGTGAAATAAACACCAGATTTTGAAAATTTAGTACCAAAGGAGGAAAAAACTTCAATGTAACATAGCTTATTAACATTTTTATGTTACATGTTGAAATTATAATACTGTGGATATATTGGGTTAGATAAAATTCACCATTAAAATTAATTTACCCCGTTTCATGTTGTTTTTGTATTGTGGCTGCTAGAAAAATTTAAATTACACATGTGGCTCACATTATACCTCTATTGGACAGCGCTAGTATACACAATGAGAAACCTACCTTTGCATCTGAGTTTTGGTTCTTCACCTCTTGGTATTCAAATTTGCCAGGCATGAATTTTTTAAACAAGGCTTTGAATTAAATACTGAAAACCCCTTAAGGTTACATTTAAAATATTAGCCTTCACTGTTCACCCTGATACCAAAGGGTATTTCTAGGTATTTTGGTTCTAACACTAGTCAATTGTCTGGAATAAACATATACAGGTATACCTCAGAGATATTGCATGTTCGGTTCCAGACCAGCGCAATAAAGCAAATATTACAATAAAGCAAGTCACACGAAATTTTTTGGTTTTCCTGCTATGTTTACACTATACTGTAGTCTCTTAAGTGTGTGATAGCATTGTATTTAAAAAAGACATGCCTTAATTAAAAAATACTTTGCTAAAAAATGCTAACCATCATCTGAGCCTTCAGCGAGTTGTCACAGTAATAAAGATCACTGATCACAAATCACCATAACAAATATAATAATAATGAAAATGTTTAAACTACTGGGACAATTACCAAAAAAGTGACACAGAGAAATGAAGTGAGCAAATGCTATTGGAAAAATGGCACTGACAGACTTGCTCCATGCAGGGTTGCTACAAAAACTTCAATTTGTAAAAATTAAAAAAAAGCAGTATCTGCAAAGCGCAATTAAGCGAAGCACAGTGAAACAAGGTGTGCCTGTATTCCACCCCACAAAATCTGATTTCTTTCTGACACCCCGGTTACCTGACAATTCAGTTTTTGTCTTCTACTACAAACCTCAATGCTGATCTGTTCTTTAGATTCATATGGAATCTCTGGACAAATCAAACACTCCCCAAAAACGTCCAGTGAAAGCAGTTTTCCAGTTGAACACCTCTATCCAGAGTTATATAATGTCTACACCAGCGTTGCCCAACAGAACTTTCTGTGTTCACAGAAGTGAATACTCCATTATCCAATATGGTAGCTACTAGCCACACGTGGCTAATACACCTGAGGAATTAAATTTTCATTTTATTTCACTTCAGTTAATTTAAATTTAACCACATGTGGCTAGAGTCTAGCATACTGGACAGTCTGCTACAGTGATGCACTTTTACATTCAGGCCCATGAGACACTGAGCAAAAAATCAAGACTTCTGACAGGCTCTCATCAAACTCGTCAGACCACACAAGACCAGTCAGATGGGCAAACAAGGACAGCATCAAGGGTTTCTCTGCCCGTGAACTCTGAAGCCCATCTCTGTGCTCCCAGCCCCTGTGGTGCAGCCGTCTGAAAACTTTCCTTCATTTGCAAAGATGCTAAAGAGAAAATATTTTCTTCCTTGAGTGGATGAAAACACTCTGCCTTGTGAGTAAAAAGGGTTTCATTCAATCATTCTCTCACTTTTTCTTCCTATAAATACTGAGGGCCTACTATGTGCCAATCATGATTCTAAGCACCGGGCATATAATAGCAAACCAGGTAGACAAGAGCCCCAGCTTTCATGGAGCTCACATTCTAACGGAGAAGATCCAGTTATTTCAGATAATAATAAATGCTATGAATAAAATAAAACAGGGTTAATATAAAGGTTCTATAACTCCAAAGTTTATATTAAACCAATAAAGGTTTTTTTTCTTTAAGCTATCAAGAATTTACAAGCATGAAACTTTTATCTTTAAAAATATCCACTGGAGGAAATTCGTGGGAAGTCAAGGAAGAATAAATGCGGCTTTTTGGAGGAAAGAATATTTGTTAAGCTAGGAAAAATTAAGTGTGCCCAGGGTGATAGCTAGACTTAAATTAGGGTCTCAACGAGCAAAGGCAGGAGGCGGAAACACGTA
Source organism: Globicephala melas (assembly GCF_963455315.2). Taxonomy (NCBI): domain Eukaryota; kingdom Metazoa; phylum Chordata; class Mammalia; order Artiodactyla; family Delphinidae; genus Globicephala; species Globicephala melas. Next base: position 16,321,898 of record NC_083335.1, on the reverse strand, counting down.
AAGGCAATTGCACAATACACTTCAACTTGCACAGGGCCCAGATACTTAATGAATTAAGTTTGCATTTATATTCATGTCCAAGTGTTAGGAGTATGGAATGTTGTGAATCAAGGATCTCAAGTCACAGAAAGTAATAGGTCACCTAATTAAAAAACCAATTATCTACCAGGGAAATAAAATGTAGGTGAATCACAGGAAAGTCTGGAGTTGTACCCAGTAGACTAGACACCATGATCCATCTATGCGTGCCTTTAAAAGTCCCACCTGGCAGGGATAGCATTTCAAAAAGCATCTAGTGTGCATGTATATATGTGTATTTTTTAAACATGTTTCATTATCACTGCAGCTCTAAAGCAGCTCTGCCGTATTTCAAGATGCTTCAGGATTCTAGTCAGAAGAGACACCAAACAGTATAAATAGTCCACAGGTATCTTCCCTATGACCTCAAAAGACACAGACTCTACAGGTGCATGGTAAACCCTATCACATCACTATCTGCAGAGATGGAGCTCAACAGACAATTCTGGTGTCCTCTCTAAGGGGGGTAAAATGACACTGTCATTCTAAATCTGCTTAACTGCACAAAAGGAACAAGAGTGGGCCTTGGGTGCAACTAGATCATTTGTAAACCATCTGAAATTTTACATTATGAACATTTTTTTGTTATGTGTAATTTGTTATCATTAATTTCAGAAGTCAGGCAGAGAATAAAGAATTCTTCTTCCATGAACGATCCCATCGGTCTAGGCCAAAACACAGAGATAAGGACAAGAGGCAGAACGTAACACAAGGTACCCTGATGGTAATTAATATTCCTTAAACCTCTCTAGTAGCTCTTCCTCCTTTATTCACTTTTATTTGCTGTTCCTAGAATCTTACATGGACACCAATTATTACAAAGTCCTCTTAATAGCCACTAAAGAGTTTTGTAAAGATTAGGTCCTAAAAAAACAACCTTCGCTACTCAAATGTCAGGGGCTGTATTTCATTAACCTAAGGTTTTTTAAGGATCAAACTTTTAGCACTAAAGTGAAGTTTTCAATTCCAAGTGTGAAACTGGTCCTCCCCACCAAAATCAGCCTGCAATGTTGAACTGCACTCAAAATCCACAAGCGACTCCCATAAACCTTTTAAAGTTTATATTTTTAATCATTTCCCATACCAAGTAGCTGCTGTTTGGGGCCACGGTACAGGTATTAGACAGGTTTACCTGCGATACGATTAAAAGAACGCTGGGTTAAACCTGGGAAAATCTGAAACCTTCAGTTGATTCTTGGTATCATCTTCCGATCCTGAAGACTAGATGAACGTGCAGGATGTGACATAAGAAAGATGGGGTGAGGCAAACTTTGGGCTCCCTTGAAAGAAAGCACATCTATGTTTCTATCAGTAAGAACACTGCTTCCTACCTCAAAATCTATAGGATGAAACATATTTCTGATGATGACAACTCGCTCGTGGCGCAGTCGGGACGGGCCAGCTCTTTTCTCAGGTCTCCAATCCAACTGCCTAATGCGACAAAGCGGGAACAAGAAGCTGTGAATTTTGTTTCAGACTTGTCAGAGCGAAAAAAAAAAAAAAGAGCAGTTAAATAACCCTTTATTGAGCACTTAAATAGTGATAATTATCTGATTCCAAAACAACAATGTGTATTTTAGTCACAGCTCCGTTACAACTTTCTGAATCAAAATAATGGGCAGGTGAAAGATGGACCCAGTATCTGAAATCCCCAGAATATATATATATTTTTCAGAACTGCTGGCTGGTTACAAACATTCCAATGAGACTTCTGAAAAATTGCTAATTATTTAGTATCTATGACTATCTAGGAAGAGACACTGAGGCCAAGAAAATGTTCAAATTGTATTGGTTTTTAGGTATTTTACGATTATAAAGAACAAACTGCATTAAAATATGTAAAACTACTCACTCTTTGTTACTATCTTAAAATCTTACTGATTTGTTTATAAAAATTTTAGGTATCTATTTTAACGATTCCTGTAAAAACTATAGACATCAGAACTAAATGCTTCTTTGATCATTTTATCATTAGTTTAAGCATAGTGTTAGAAGTGTTATTAGAATTCACTCTGATAAAAGTACTTATCATTTTGACTCATTTCTTAATACCAGCATATTTCAAAAGACATTAAATAAAGGGAATAATAGAAACTTGATGACTTGTATATACTACACACAACCACACAGTACATGATAAAATGATAAAACCTATCATTTCTAATTTCTAACTCCTACTAACAAACCTGTATGTAAAAATTTAGCTCCTGGTGTAGCTGATTCTAGCCACATGAAAAATGAACTAATGGCTCCAGTATATAAACCTAAACCATCTTACTTAATCTGATGTTCAACATTTTCTGTAGAGATGGCTTTCTTATTTCATTTAAGCCCATGTTATATTAAAAATGAATACCCCAGAAAACAAAACACCACCACTGCCAAATCATCCTATTACGCAGATTACTGAGGGTTTCCGATGATCTAATGAAATTTTTTTTTAATTTTTATTTTATATTGGAGGATAGTTGATTTACAGTGTTGTGTTAGTTTCAGGTGTATAGCAAATAAAATTCTTTAAAAATAATCTGTAGGCATACTTGATGGAACAAAACTAGGTGGTTATCGGGAAGGTGGGAGAGAGACGCAAGAGGGAGGGGATATGGGGATATATGTATACGTATAGCTGATTCACTTTGTTATACTGCAGAAACTAACACACCATTGTAAAGCAATTATACTCCAATAAAGACGTTAAGAAAAAAAACTAGGTGGTTATTACCAAAAGTATACTCTAGGATATTTATACAAAATCTTTCAAAATGGAAAAAAAAACAACACAAACTTTTGTTGCATAGACAGCTTTTTCTTGTAGTCTTTGCACTTCTTTTTCTTCTTTGAGGCGTCATATTCCCCTTTCAGTTGAAACTTTGCCACCTCCACATGTAATTTGTAGCCTCTAATTTCATCGTCATCCAAAAGTTTTAATGCAAGATCCACAGATTCTCTCTTTGTAAAGGGAAAGCAAGTTACAGTCAGTCACACACTGAAATGAAACTTCAGCAGGAGTGTTTTAGATGAATGATGACTATACATAAAATAAAGATTTAAATGTAACTACCTACATGGGAAAAAAGAACTACAGAACACGTATCGGAAAATGTGTACTTAAGACATAGCTGTCCCCAACCAGTTATGTGAACCTAGGCAAGTTATTCAAGCTCCCTGAGCCCCAATTTCTTCATCTGTAAAATGGGAATGGAAATGCCTTCTTTGCAGGGTTCTTGACAAATTTAAATGAAACAAGGCACATAAAGGATAGTGACTGGCATACAGTAGGTACTCAATAAGTTCTACCATTACTGGAATAGTATTTTTGCCTCCTGGAATCTCAATTTCTCCTCTATACAATGAGGTAAATAGACCTGTGTGATTTCCAAGGTGCATTCCAGTTTTAAAATTCTAAAAGTTTCCTACTTAAAAGACTAGATGACTCAAGAAACTGGGAATAGCATAGTCAGCCTTTAATCTTTTGTGTTCACCAATTAAAATGTAGGTCTGTGATATACTGGGAACAAGATGCTTATCTGATAGCTTGAACATTACACACACTTGTGGATTCTGGGTCCTATACAAAGGGGGCAATTGTCAGCTCTACACAGATTCAAAGATCTGAGGACCTGAGGAGAACTCAAAAGGACAACTGAACTCAGCCACGCAATCAAATATGGATCCCGGAACAATTAACTATATACTTCTGGAACTCAATTTACTGGTTTGGCAATCTTGCATTTTTATGGGTCATAAATTTGACATATCAAGTTTGCCAAAACCCCATTTTTCTCTTCAAAATTTTACAACCCAATCAACCCCCCTAAGAATCTGTTCACAGATTTTTAGTAATCCTTGAAGAACTTATAAAGCATTCAATCTCCTTACATTTGAAAATTACATAAATATCTTCCTATAATGGTCGTACTCATGTGTGATCTCATCATGTTCAAGAACCAGGTCAAAAACCTATCTCCCCCAAAGCTTGTCAACTTAATCTTACCCGCCCTCTGATTACACTGAAATGTCGTACACTTGCAACACACTTGTGATGTTGGTACTGTTGTTTCATCACTTTGATTTTGCTTTGTAATTATTTTCAGGTTCCATGACACATGTACACACCATCATTGTGCCCATTTCTTTTGTACCGTGCAGCAATGCATAACACATGCTCCTAAGGGGACAGGTGTTCCAAAAACGATGGCTGCCTTTGGCACTGAGCTTCCCCCCATGCCATTTATGGTATCATGAATAAATAAAGTTCTGCAAATGTCTGTTAATACCACTCTCTCTTCTCTCTCATTCAAAATATATTTTGAAGCAGTAAGCATAAGTTATCACCTTTATGGTCTAATTCGGGGTCAGAAAACTTTTGTAAAGGGCTAGTGAGTAAATATTTTAGGCTGTGTGGGCCCTGTGGTCTGTGTTGCAACCACTCAACTCTGCTGCTGAAATGTGAAAGGAGGTACAGACAAATGTGTAAATGAATCAATGTGGCCCGGTTACAATAAAACTTCATTTACAAAGACAGGCAGTAGGCTGAAGTTTGCCAAACCCTGGTCTAATTCATTCCAATGGGCAAATAAAATGTTACTGGCTTTCTTTTCTCTGTGGATTTTTAGAATGTGTTCTGCATTGATTATATGCATATACTCCTAAAGAGATCTTTGCAGCAAGAATTTTTTTAAGACAAGAGAAGTACCTCGGTCATGACTTACGTAATACCTTGACCTGATAACATATTTTCTTACAAGAGCAAGTGAATAACCTTACCAGTGTGATACACACAAGCACAACATGAAACAAGTTTTCTTCACATCCTGTTTTGAATAGCTCTCACTCTTGGTTATCATCTATACAAAATTATAGCCCTGGTTCCCGAGTTAAAAATGGAGATAGGAAAATGAAAAAAAAAAAAAAAAGAAACGGAGATAGGAGAAACTTACTTGACCACATAACTAACCTTCAAATAACAGCAAAGTCCATCTCCTTTAAGATTTCCTTGATTATCTTTGTAAAGCTTGACCTTAAATTCTTCTGTTTGAGGATCTCTCATAATAATGCCAAACTTGGACATGAGCTGTATAAATTCATCCACTGTAATATCTGGAGGCAAACCTGTGACGTTAGGGGGAAAAAAATTATAAAGGCATCTAAAACAAAAGTGAGCATTACTTAGGGATTCTACCAATTCGAAATCCATAACTTGGATGAGTGCAATTTTGATTTTCTAAAAGTATGTAAAAATCTCACATCTATAGACGTTGAGGAAATGTCATGTTTTAATGTATTCAAATATACATTAAAATCATGCTTTGCTTAGGCCTTGTATCAATGAATCTGAAGGGGCAAACAGCTGTGAGTTACCTAAAGCAGACAGAAAGGATGGCACACAAAGTTACATACACTTAATTTTTCTCAGTTTCATAAAAAAACAACATATTCCTCACTCACGTAAATGGCTGAACAAATAATGACACAAGGATACAAAATAGAATTTAGAGAAACTGAAAACTAAAAATCACTATGTGAAAAATCTCAAAATCAAATATTTTCTACTCTAAATGTGGTTAAAAAGGTATACATACCAGAAACATACACATTTGTGTTTCTGCCTTCTTCAACATGAAACCATCCTAAAAATCAAAATCGAATAAATAAATAAAACACATGCCAGAAAAGGTAAGAGTCCCATTATGAAATCCTGACAGTGTGGCAGTTTCTCAAAACTTCTAGAAACTTTTTCTTACCCTTAGAACAAGACAGATTAAATCAAATCACTGTCCAGCTTTCAAAGTATTTGGATCTTTGGACAAGTAATTTGTTTCAGAGCCCAGTCTGAAAAAAGATGGCTAGTTTATCTTGGTTCTTTATGAATCTGATACTACCTTTAAAAAACCTCACCCTTGCACTGACTTTAGGCCTTGGCGTAAGTTGCTTCTGACTCCAATCTACTGTGTTAGACCTGGCCAAGCTGAAGCGAAATTGACTTCTTGAGTTTAATTAAACTCAAAAAGTACAAAAAAAAAAATCACCTTACAAACAGAACTTTAGATAATCTCCTAATGACAGCTCTATTTTGCAAAGGAAGAAACTGAGAACTGAACTGAATTGAAAGAGCCCACTGGATGCCCACAGGTTAGTGAGAGAGCCAACATATGAACCCAAATAATAATATTTAAAAAACCCATCTTATGATTCTGTCAAAGCTATTTTATAATTCTCCAAAAAGTAACTACATATACACACACACACTCATATTTTTAATTTTTACACTCATGTTTGAAAACTAAATCCACTTGCCTGATTCACCCTTTCTCTTTTCTCCCCTCTTTTTGGTATCACTGGGTTCGGGGGATTTTCTTTGCGGAGGTTCCTCTGCAGTCCTAGCACTGACATCTTGGACATTCGCAGTAGAACTAGACGCACCATCGTTAGAAAAGCCATAACTGGCCTGATATGTAGCAATAAAATCTTCAGTGATCTAAACAAGAAATTCAGCACACATACATAAATTCAAAAATGATTTCCTCATGCAAAAAGTTTACAGTGTTAAATAACAGCATATTCAGTTATACAACTTAACATACAAGTGTTTCTGTGTAAATGCAAGAGCAGTCACCTTATCTAGAAAACTGCACACAAAATAATAAAAAATTAAGACATGGGTACTTGGATTATCAGCACAAAAGTCTGAGATACTATTAAAAGCATTTTAAGTTGGCACCTTTTCTAGTTGTTTCATTTGTAAATTACTATCTCTGCAGTCTACTTGACTAAGGCTACAAATAAATATAACAAAGGAAGTATCAGATAACAATAAACAGAATAAAACCAACAGTCAACTAACAATCTAACAACAGGATCAAATTTTCTTTTACTATATGGATGAACAAAAGTATATGTACTCTAAATATTTAAATACCTGTAGGCAGAGAACACAAAAAGGAGAACTCTGATTTGGTGTGTAAAGAATGGGGCTAACAATTATAAAATTAAATGCTATTTTAACACCGTCACTAATTAAATCACATTATCATTTAATGTCAGAACAAATCAAGAACAAATCCCAACTCACATCTATCCTCCTGGCTCTTAGGGAAAAAACACAATTGCACAACAAAAGAAATATAGTTATATCTTCATACCAATCAATGAAAGGCACACACTGGAATGAGGAAAATGTAAAACTTGAAGTTTGAAGAGGTATGGGCTTCCATAACATAAAAAGATAGAGCCACAAATTAATCCATTATCAGACGATTGTTAAAGTACTCCGAAGGCTGAAGAAACCAAATATGCACTCTAGCTGGCACCACCAGCAGCCAAGTGAAATAGTAAGTTTAACAATTCAGAGGGATTGGAACATACACACAAATACAAAGTGGGAAAGAAAAAAGGTGAAATAAATAATTAAAAAATCACACTCAAATTACACAATGGAGACACAGTTTGTATTACTGGCTTGCAAGTCTATTAGTGTGTGATAAGTATCCTTTTTTTCCACCCATACCGTGAGACTTTGATTAACAGGGTACTTTGACCAAAAAGTTTCGAGCCAAGTTTAACATCAGTCATTTTACTTTCAAGCTAAAATAGAATACCTCACAATTTCCAAGTACTCTAAATAAATATGCTCAGATCTTTTCCATCCATATTCTGTGCACCTCTTGTCATATTCCCGTGGTAATATGGTTCAAACATACGTGTCTAGGCACAAAATTTAGTAGGAAAGTAAAAAGAGATGCAAAGTTCAATCAGTAAAGAATTATCAATTTATCAATTTTTCAAATCAAGAAGCTAAATTTTGCACATAGCACATCAGCTAAACATCTGAATTCCTAGGATAAGTAAGATTGAGACTACGTGAGATTAACATCGACTGAATTTGCTCTTGGTGTTTTTCCTCTTTGCAATAAAAAGCAGTCACCAACTGTAACCTTCATAGATAAAATTTATTAGGCATGGAAAAGGCTTAATAATTAAATTACATTGAAGCCATCTCCCTAAAGATTTCCGTTCCTTTACACGTCGGTTCTGCTACAGACACAACAAAAAGAAACGTCACTATCCAGAGGGGCTCTAACCCAGGACCTCAGCAAAGAAAACGTGAAAGGAGCGCCCCGCGAGGCTGGCCAGGCGGGCCCGCTGCGCATCGGCGCCCGTGCGACTTTTACCTTGGGGAACCAAGCCTTCTTATCCAGGTCCCACTCGTATGGGGTGTCAGTCGGCTGCTGCTGGAAAGAATCGGTTTCTCCACCGGGATCTTTCTCGGTGTCGCCGTCCTCAGAGCCTCCGTACAATTTTTGCATTCGCAACTGCTCATCAAACTCGTCGTTCTCATCCAAGTTGTTGCTCATGTTGCCGACTTAGCCCAGGTGCAGTGTCCGGGAGAGCGAAGAGGCCGAAGTGACGCTGGAGGGGAACAGAGAAAGGGAGGCTGGCCGTGCTCAGCCCGCGCCCCCCCCCCGCCCGCCTCCCCGCGGCGCCCCAGCAGCCCCCGGGAAGTCAGGGCCACTCGCCAGCCGCACCGCCCCCCGCCCACCGCGCGCAGGCGCCGCTGCTCCCGGCCCAGCCGCCCACCTAGCTCGCCCCGCTGGATCTTGACACCGCCACTCGAGCCACAACGCGGCGGGAGCGGACACAAGGTGCTCTGTGCTCCCCGGCGGCCGATTCTAAGACGACGGCGGGTCCCGCCACAACGTCTGGAAACCGCTTGACAACGGAGGCCCGCTCACGCTGACGCAGTCGCCATTGTTGACGCAGTCGCCATTGTTGACGCGTCGCGACGTCGCGGGTCCCGCAGACACGCCCCCAGTGGCGTCAACAGGCGCCGACGCGGGCAGGCGGCGTGGGGCTCGGGGGGCGGGGCTCGGGGGGCGGGGCTCGGGGGTCAGCTCTGCTGCCGGGCGGTGATGCCCAGCTGGGACTTCCTGGCGAGGCGCCTCGGGGCCGTTTGACTCCGCTGGGTCCCCGGTGGGCCGGGAGGGGCCGGGACGAGGCGGTAGCCGAAGGCGTGGGAAGGTTCCCCCTCGGCCGGCTCCGGAGTAGGCGTCGGGGCGGCCGCCATCTTGGGGGAGTGGACAGGGCGGGCGGGACAGGTTTCAGTGCGAGAGAAAGGCGCCAAGGCGCCCCTCCTTCGCCCGGAGGCTCCTCCTCCGCGTAGGAAACGAGTCTTTGGTTTGTTTCGTTACGATTTCACTGGGAGAGGCGCTGGCTCTGGTTAGCCCGAGTTCCTAGTACAGGGTCTGGTGTCTAGTGCGTGTGTGGTGAGTGAATGAATGAATGAACGAACGATGGGTGGAAGGACCAACCTTCTTTCTAAGCCTCTGCTCCCTCCTTTACCTCTCCGGTACCTTCCTCAGGCTGGAGATGTCTCTGGAAAGGAAGGGCAGCAATTGCCTGCCCCTTGTACTCCGTGATTCAGACGTGCTCAAGCTCCAAACCTAAAACTTTTACCGTCCAGTGTGCACGCCACCTTTACTGCCCCCACTAACGTCGTTTTTTGCTCTCTTAGAAAAAAACATGCACGCAATAGGACTTGCGTGCATTTTTATAATATAGATAACATGAGTTTTATTAGGCTCATTTAAGCATTGCTAAATATTTCTCCCAGGATTCAAAAATAGTGTACAGCTGTTTTCAGCAATGTGTTCATTGGGCTCCCATTTCATTCCTGAGTGAGTTCACAGCATAGGTGATAATATGCTACGCAGCCCTGCTGCACGTAACACTGAGTGCCTGCTCTCTCCACAGGCCCCTCTTAGCAGGTGGCCAAAAAGGTTACTTCCCATATGACCCAGTCATGGGCTACCCAGAGGCCTGTGAGGTGACCTGGTAGGGTAGCCCCGCATTCTAGACTGAATTTGATTCACTGAGCCAATAAGCCTCTCCCAGAAAGAGGGTTGAGTATGGAACAGACAGGGACATGGTCAGAGTAACCCAGAAGCAGGGAGGCCCACACAGGGAAGGTAGTAAGCAGAACAGAGGCCTTGTGTGGAGAAGTTCTTCAGGGGTGAGAGGAGAAGCTGAGGCAGTGACAGAGGGTCATTGAGTCACCGTAATAGTGGAGCAGTGGAGTTGGGACCTAAGCATGCTTGTACCTACAATGGCATTCTACTTGGCCACTGGCCCTGACAGTTTTGTGTTTTTTATTTTAATTTAATTTAATTTAATTTTTTTGGCTGTGCCCCACGGCATGCAGGCTCTTACTTCCCCGACCAGGAATCAAACCCGTGCCCCCTGCAGTGGAAGTGTGGAGTCCTTAACTACTGGACCGCCAGGGAATTCCCAGTTTTTTCTTTTTTTTTAAGCAATACTTTTGTCTCTATGAGGCCTGGTTCCTGTTCTTATTTCCTTGTGGATTCCTAGAATTAAATCCCTAGGAACTGAGGTAATCTGGAAGTATCTCTTTATAACCTGTTCTTTTTTTATATATAAATTTATTTTATTTATTTATCTTTGGCTGTGTTGGGTCTTCGTTGCTGTGAGCGGGCTTTCTCTAGTTGCGTCAAGCGGGGGCTACTCTTCGTTGCGGTGCGCGGGCTTCTCACTGCGGTGGCTTCTCTTGTTGCAGAGCACGGGCTCTAGGGGCACCAGCTTCAGTAGTTGTGGCGCACAGGCTTAGTTGCTCTGCGGCATGTGGGATCTTCCAGGATCAGGGCTCGAACCCGTGTCCCCTGCATTGCCAGGTGGATTCCTAACCACTGCGCCACCAGGGAAGTCCCTATAACCTGTTTTTATTTCCAAGATTTTTTGCAAGAAACACTCAAGTTAACAAGCAAAAAGGGGGGTCCTTTGTTATTATAAGGATGGGGGTAGCTCCTGAAACTCCAGGAATGGAATATGGATGGGCTGCACAAGGGGCTGCTGGACCCAGGAAGACAAAACCCAGACAGCCGGCTTCTCCCTGATCATCATCTTCGTTCTTCTCTGTGAGGGGTGATCTGTGCTGTACTCCTGGCCTAATAGGCCACCGACTTCTTGGTGGATAAAAATTCATTAACCTACAAAAGCAGAGACTGCCTGGACAGAGAAGTCATCTACCTGGCCGAGGAAGTCTTTCTGGAAAACTACTGAACTATACCAAAGTAGATTTTTTTTAATGGCCCATTCAGGCTCACTCTGCTCGGGAATTTTCCTGTCCCCACTTCCTGTAATCTCAAGACTTAGTGGAAATAAAAGTAACTCCTTTTGACAAAAAAAATTGATGGATCCCTGACTTAAGATGGTAATAACTGCAGAAATTCTTTAAACCCAAATTTGCTATTGTCAGTAGGTATACCAGTATTAAATGTTTTGTAATACTATCAACTTCAATGACAAAGACTTACCTAAGTTTGTGACTTTGTTTTCCTGCTTTGTAGCATATTATATTATTATGGTCGATTATTCTAAGTCTTGGGTCAAGGCAGGCCCTGAGCAAAATTGAGAAGTATACAAAATTTGTTTTTCATGTGTTCCCCCATGCCCCCATTTAGGACCCTCTCCAAAAAAGTGAAATGTAGTAACATTTCTGCACACAATAGTCAGTGTGAGAAAAATTGTGGATATTGGGGCCTACTTGTAAGTTTAGCTCTGACAAGGATAATCTGTGAAAAAAAAGACCACCCACTCCAAAAAAAATCAAAGCAAAGCCATGAATTTTAATCCCAATTCCTAATTCTGGATGGGAGGCTGATGCCCTATACAGCCATTCAGGGATTTATTTTATATCAGATCCCTAAGTCACCCAGGGATTACTGAGAATGAAGAAAATCAAACTTCTCGGAGCTCTAGTTTTGTCAACTGCTGAAAAGCTCGCTTAGGGGCTTCCCTGGTGGCGCAGTGGTTGAGAGTCCACCTGCCGATGCGGGGGACGCGGGTTCGTGCCCGTGTCCGGAAGGATCCCACATGCCACAGAGCGGCTGGGCCCGTGGGCCGTGGCCGCTGGGCCTGCGCGTCCGGAGCCTGTGCTCCGCAGCGGGAGAGGCCACAGAGGTGACAGGCCCGCGAACAGCAAAAAAAAAAAAAAAAAGATCGCTTAGCTTTTGTAATCTGGTACTTTTATCAAGTTATTTCTAAAATGTTATGCTTAGGAGAATAAGGATGTAATTTTTACCCAGAGTAAGGAAAATAGTAAAATATTTTGGAATTTGGCACTTGAAAATACATTTTGGAGTTAAAATAGGTTCTCAGTGATATTCTGTCAGAAGTATTGTTTTTAGAATATAAAGTTACACAGTCATTTAAAACTTTATTTCATATTTATTTTTCTCCCCTTGTTACAACATCCAACTCAAAGCAATACTAATACAATTCTAACACCCCCCCCACTTTAAGTAAGCCAATTTTACTTAAATGTAAAGTCTAGTGTTAATATATATCCCCTTTTCAAGCCACATCTTTAAGCAAAAGTTCACAATTACACAAGCCATTTAAAGAAAGCTCAAAACTACCAAAAGCACACCCCAAAATCAAGTTTTTGAAAATTCAAATTTAACTAACGATAGTGCCAAACATATGCTTTAATTTGCCCCCAAGAAAACATTTTCTGAAACCATAAATCTAAATCTGACACGTCTATTGACAACAGTTGTTTGAAATAATATTTATTAGCAAGCTTATAGCGTTAGCAAGTAGGAGCAGAGGATAGAAAATCCTCTGATTTCCAAGGGCAGAGATTAATTAGGTCATACTCTTACAGGATTTAGGCACACATCAGGTTTAAGGTAGTCAAGCAGGAAGATGATCTGATAATAACTGCACACCCAGGTGTTAGGGATCTCATGTGGTACTTCTGCATTTTTTAGAAAGAGGGCACTGCTTACCAGAAAGAAATGAATTTCCTTCAAGGAAGGATTTCAGACACTGGCAGGCTCACAGGTTTTTTGACAGAGGTCCTTCTTTGGAGCCCTCAAATGACACCATAAACATGGCCACTTATTCTGCCTATGAAGAAGGCAAGTTCTTCACAATATGTGTGAAAGATAACTTTGCCCAATTATCAATCAATGGGAGTTGTAACTCCAGAACTACCTTAAGTCAGTAAGTGCTGACCTAGTAAGGCAAACACCTTGCCCCCGATCCTTACTCGGTACTTTATGCTCACTGACCCCAAGACGTTGTCATTGCATAGCTTTAGTTCTAATGGAATAGAGATTAATGGAAAAGGGCAGTCAAAAACAAACCCTGGGAAGGTTTTTTTTTAGGACTTTGTTTTTTAAGAAAACTGCAGAAGAGATGTTTTACCTCTCTTTGAGCCCCTTTTCATATGCAAAGTATAATCTGTAGATTTACGTCACATAATAAACACAGTCTTATGCAAATCACAGGAGTATATGTGAAATTATAAGCATCAGAGATGTGATGGAAACATATTAGATTTTTTTTTTTAGGGAAGTTCTTTATTCATAGGCCTAATTTTTTTTAACATCTTTATTGGGGTATGATTGCTTTACAATGGTGTGTTAGTTTCTGCTTTATAACAAAGTGAATCAGTTATACATATACATATGTTCCCATGTCTCTTCCCTCTTGCGTCTAACATACTAGATTTTTAAGTGTCATCTTGTTTATTTCACTTCACCTCCTATTCAACCTCTCATAGGACCCACTGACATACGCAGATATGTCTTTCTATGCCTAGTGGGGCTCCATTTTATTTAGAAAGCCCAATAATGTTCGTTAATGCTTGTAGATTGAAGAAAATCATGGTTTGTCTGATCCTTCCCTCCTAAGATTTCAGCACAATTCTCAAGCAACAACAATCCTGACACCATACACCTACACACAGCTCAGAGTCGAATACACACACTGGGAGGAGAAATACTATTTTTAATTGAAAAGCTAGGCTCTGTCATCTTCCTTCTTCACAGTACAGCCAGCAAACACGGACACACTAATTTCAGACACCTGAGTGCTTGCAGCACCCCGGACCCTTCCCATCACGGCCAGGTTGTCAAGAGGGGTATCGGCAGCAGGAGGGTCAGGCAGCTCTGCCTTGCAACAGAATAACTGAGCTTTAAAATGCTGCTGGAACGTCTTGCTCAGCCAGTAAAGAGCAAAGGGGTTTACACAAGAATTGCTGAAAGCCAGAACCCGAGAGAAAATGGTGACAATGAAGTGAATGGCAGAGGGGTCCACGTAGGTTTGAGAAGTGAATGAGCGGTAGAGGTACAGGAGGTGATTCGGCAACCAGCAGAGAGCAAACAGAGCCACCAGCACCAGCACCGTTTTGGCAATTCGCTTTCGGGATTCAATCTATAGGCGGAAGAAAAATGGCAAAAACAACAACCAAGAAAACAAAACAAAACAAAAACCCAAACAAAACAAACAAAACAAAACAAAAAACAAAAACAACCGAAAACCCAATCAAATCATTTAGCTGGCAGAGATTTAAAAAAGCTATTCTCTAGATTTACATAGAAATTTACAGTTAACAGGCTGGTGTCCCTTTGAACGTGCAGGTAAAGGAAGTCAGCCCGTGGCTAGAGAATACAGCAAGTTAATTGACATGGTAACCCGTGATCTTGGTCTCTGATTAGCTCTAATTCAGAGACTCCCATCCCTGGTTTTGAGATACTCTAGGGTGTCTCTAATTATCTCAAGCAGTGTTGTGGAATTATCGAAAATTTAATTTAATTAAGAAATAGATGCTATGCAAACCTGCTTTCACTGCACCAGCAGAGGCTGACTAGGTTAGAATAGTCTTCTGGGGTTTATGAAAGTTGCTAAATTGGTACCAAAAATTGTTGTTAACATATAGGAATTCTAACTATATAGTCAAAGGAATAAAAATCAATGTGCCACCCTTCATGTATGAAAATAATCCTACCTGCACCTCTTAATTGGAGAAATGAACCAGATTAAGTGAAAACATTGCCTGTAGTCACAGATAGAGCAAAGATAACTGTTCACATGGGCATTAAAACGCAACTTTAGCCTCCTGACCACCACTGTTGAAGCAACTGAATGTACTAGCTCCAAATAAAAAGCGCTGAGCTCTGCACATACTGGTTAAGAGGTAAATGGAATCATCTCCTCCCGCCCAAGAAAGATAGAAATCCTGTTGGGTTTTTTTTAATCAAATGGAACGATGTTTTGCCAATATTCTTTTTATTCTGTTCATATTTCTGAGAGGAGAGCACACCTGGGTCTTGCAATGGTCTTAATCAAGCTTCTGTGAATCACTGTGTTCTCTTGCCATTGGTGCTGCATCCCTCGAGACAACCCCTCCGCCCAGTCTGCTGATCTGTGTGTAAGTGGTTTGCATTGAATAATGTTATGGCTTCTTGCCAGTTCTACCATCCTGTGTTTTTCTAAACAAAAGATGCTTCACTTTATAGTCTCACCTTGTGTGATGTTTCTCACTATCCTGTGGGGTGATTTTTGATCCCAAACTTTCTAATAATAGTAGTCCTACCACTTATTGAATGTTTACTATGCAGCAGGAACTATGCTAAGCGTTTCATATATATCATCCAGACCTCATTTTCATTTTATACATGAGGAAAGTGAGGCTCAGAGATGTTAAGTAACTTACTCAAGATTGCCCAGCTGTTATGGAATTAAATCTTGGGTCTGACAGACTCCACAGCCCATGACCATAACAAAAATACGATACTGCTAAAGTATTTATTGCTCAGGGGTGCAAAAGGAGGCATTTCCCTTCTAAATTCATGTGTGAGTCCTGATTAATACATACCTGCTTGCGGGCATGGCTTTGTTCCTCAGTAGGTATGTTCAAGGTGCTTTTGTAAAGAGTCCTAGCAATCAAAGAGTAATAGACAGAGATAATCGAAAGTGGAATAATGTAGAACACTAAGAAGCACAGCAGAGAATGTATCTCCTGCAGGAGCCTCTCAGAAACAGGATAAGAGGCACACGATTCAAAGGTCATATTTTTGTGGGGATCTCGAAAAGTATATACATTTGAAAATATAGCCTCTGGTAGAGCAATGACCATAGACACGATCCAGATGCAGCCAGCTTTGGCACAGGTCTTCAGGATGGCATTGGGGGGCTGACGCTCCAACGGCTTCACAACTGCCTTGTATCTAGAAACACATAATCATAGCAAAGGGAAAAATCAATATCAAAATTACAGGATCTTAAAGTTAGAAGTGATCTCCGTGGTCATCCAGTTCTATCTTCTTATACCATATGTATATAGCCAAGTCAACATTAACCAACTGGAATTGGTTATGATTTCAAATATGCATAATACATCCCAGTATTTTATATTGATGCTAATCACTTTTTCCTTTATTCACTGTTATGAGATATTCCAGATTTGCAATTTTTATAATTTTCCTGTAGACCTTCTACTTAGGGCAAATAAATATTTTTCGGCACGATTTTGTGTGTGATGGAGAGTAATTCATTACCTGTGCATTACCTTGTGTTCTAAAAGACTTCCTTTTTATGTATGTGACTGATGTTAAACCTAATTCTCCTTTCCTTGTGAGAGAGCAGTCATCAACCTTCCTAGAAAAGAATTCCATGAGTTTATGCAGGAAAGAGGAGAGGGTTAATTTCTTCCCTGTTCATAAGTGCTAATTTCGTGCCCAAGCCGATCCAATCTGTAGGTAGATTTAGGGCAAGGCAAGGGTGAAATCGGAAACCCTGTACCCATGAAAAGATGCCTCCTTATTCCGGCAAATCCACCTTAAAATCTACAACCTTTAAGTAAATCTGCCTTCAAACAGAATATAAAACCAGTCAAAGCAAAATTCCATAAAAGACACAGGGAAAGCTTTTCCTCCTCTCAGATTCCAGAATCCGAAGAAGCTTTTCCTTCTGGTACTGCCAGGCATTGATTACTTACAGGCTTCTTACAGGCTTTTTAAAGCATCACTTTTAACATTTGGAGGCTTAATTTTTCTTCATGCTTTCACAGTTATCATTCTACAATAGGCACAGAAAGACCCAGTACGTAGACTGAAAATATCCTAACAGAGCCCAAACACCCTGGCTGCCAGAGGTTCTCACACGCTCCATCCATAGAGCTCTAAAAGTCAGCCGGGATTAATTTATGTCTGGAAATGAGAATGTCATTGAACGCCTATAGAAATAAACAAATACAATTAAGTGATGACATTACACTGAGTTACCAGGAAGCTGAGAGCCTCACCGTTTTCTTGCCATTAATTAATTTGATGCATTTCAAATAAATTAGATGCATGTATCTTTTTACCATTCTTCCAGTAGACAGTAATGTGTATGTGGTCAATTTCACACCTATGTTGATGTTTTAATGTTGACAATATTGCACCACTAGGCTGCACTAATGTATAAAGAAAGGATTGTTTTTCTTTTACACCTGGAATAATTTGCCTTAATAAACCGAGGGGGAAAACACCGTTCAGTATTCTTTCAAACAAACAATTACACTTCAAAGAAATTAAATGATCCCTGAAGCACACAATTTCAATCTCTCGTCCGATGCTAACACAGGAATTTTAACATTCTTACACCGACTTTTATTTAAAATGCCCCCCGATTTTTCAATCTTACATCCAGGTTACAGAGTGTGAGAAAAGCAGAATAGTAGCCAGTGAACGCTCTGTACAAGCTTTCCTTTCTTTTCGCCTAATTTCACATCCTGGCAAATATAACTGAGAAAAGAAACCCACCTGTCAGCACTGAGAATTGTTAACGTGAACACTGATACACCAACAGAAGTGAGCCGGATGAAAGAGAGCACCTTACATCCAATTCTTCCGAACAGCCATCCTTCTGCAAGGTAGTGGGTTGCATCGACTGGCACACAAGTTAGCAGAAGTAAAAGATCTCCAAAAGCCAGGCTGGTGATGAAAATATTGGGAACTGTTTGCATGGATTTGGTCTTGAAAAAGACTTTGATGAGAATAGCATTTCCAAGTATGCCCACTGAAATGATCACAGCATAAGTGATATAGATGGCACACAATGCTTCTATTCCTGGAGAGTTGTCACCGGTCCTTCCTTTATTTGTGGTATCATTAGGAACGACAGGGCTTGATGATTCTGTTTCATTTGTGGTTGAAATTAAAGTCTGATTAGGTGACTGAGGCTGCCTTTGAGACATTTCTTCTGAAGCCTATGCCTTTAATATTTCTTCTGCTCAGTTCAAATGTAGTTGATTGTCACGTCCAATGCCTACGTCTAGTTACGAGATGGTAGAGCAACAGAGCAGAATGGAAAGCAAATCCAAGACACCCGGATACTCCTTTCCTTCGGTTGTTCTTTGTCTCCCAGCATGCTTGGCTAAATGCTTACCGATCTGGCACTGGAGTGTGGGAGGTGGAGGACTTTTACCGGCGTTTCCATGACAGAAGGAGGGGGGCTTGGGAAATGCTCTGCAGTTGCTTGTTCTTCCCTGTTAGGGAATCTTATGGACCACCTAGATGTTATTAAACAATACTTATTGTTTATTAGAATCACTCTGTTTCCATGTCTAACCACGAAGATCTGTACAGATTTTGTCAATTTTCATCCATTTCTCTGCAATCAGAAGGTGGTCTAGTGCACTCTCTTTTACAGGGTAAATAAGCATGTGTGTCCCCTGAAGCACAAACTTGAATCCACTCCTCTAGATTTAATATCAGAGAGGTGCTGAGGCAACAAATCATTCACATTTTGATAGGGCTGATGTCACTTCCAAGGAGGAATAATTCAGGTGACCTGGGCTTATCACCCAGCTCTGACACATGGTAATTCCCAACCCTGCGTATTACCAGGGCTCTGCTGCACAGTATCAAAGCAACCTTTAAGAGATGCAAAATCCAGGCAAACCACCAGCTGCTTTGTCTCTAAATGTCCTAATAAAACACCCTTTTACCGTTTGACTGTCTGTTTTAATGCCACATATTTTTGTAAATGCCATTTAGGGTTTCTCCCTTTAGAAGTGGTTAAAAGGAACCTGCCTTGTTCCAAAACAAAATAATGCAGAACCCAGCTCGAGGTCCTGACGCAAAAGGACTTGTAAGAATGAAAATCATTCTTTTCAAGTGAGGGAATGCCACAGGCTACTCCAGAGGTGATGGGCATGGAGATAATGTTTACATCAACCGAAGGAAGCAGAAAATTAAGACAATTCCCTTAGTACCAGCAATAGTACCAGCAAGAAATGCCCCTTGACACAGAAAATGTAAGTATGTGATTTCTGCGTGTATAAGCAGGGTGGGAGGCCAGCAGTCTAAAGGCATTGGATAATATTACCTGCTAAGGAATATTCTCTGAAATGATCAAATTCAAAGGATAATCTCTCAGCTAGGAGAAACTTTTTGTAGTAAGGTGCTTATAAGTATATCCAGATCAGAATTAGTCTGGGAAGTGGCATGAAAGACAGCAAAGTATTTGGCTGGCCAATGAACAGGAGGCGCAAAGATAGCTTTTTCTACTGATGATAATAGGTGCAATAAATTCTACAGGGAGAGTGAATTGGATGAATTGAATCAATTATCTGGTTAATTTGAACAACCTAAACCACACCTATCCTCCACTCCTTATGAAATTATCTCCAGGTCTTGAATTACCCAGTGAAATAACTGTTTTTGATGGGAAAGAGGAAGGGGAATGCTTGGATAAACCCAAACCCCTTAGCTTTGAAGTATATACCCTTACGTAATTTCACACACTGGGCTGCCTCTTTAAGATCGGCTCTACAGAAAACGGCTCTCTATACCGTTCACATCTTGTTCTCACAAAGCTAGTGATAAAACCTCTCTGGGATTCCTGTGTAACATTTAGCAAAGAGCAGGCAGTATCCCCCAATTCACACCTCGGCTGATGGCCACACAGCATTGTTTAGTAAGAAACAAACCCTGGCGGGCGATTTTTAAAATGATCTGAACTCGGAAGATCTCAGGCACGCTTGCCTCAGGCTGCAACCACATGCGTGCTTTCCCTCCTTCCTCTGCCCTCTGGTCAGGAGAGGTCAGGAGAGAGCAGTGATGTCCCGGGTGCTGTTGGTGTTTGGGGATCTCTAGAATTCCAGAATCCCAGCAGATCAAAGATGGAAGTGAACTTAAAGATGATGAAATCAAATCCCCAATTTTTTCAGAGGCAAAAATGAGGTTCAGAGGGGGACAGTTATCTCATATGAGGTCACACAAAGCATTCCATAGCAGAGCTGAGATGGAAACAGTTTCCCTCTGGACTCTGAAAGCGGCAAGAGCTAAAAAACACTCAGTTCCTGACAATGAGCCATATTTGCTCATTTGGCATCGTGGACTTAGGTTTTCTGTGTGTTTTATTAACTAAAGAACAAGAGATTTCCAGGCTAACAAGTAAATCGTGATAGATAATTTAAGTTCATCTGCTTTAATATCTACTTCGTTTACCCTGTAATTCACGCACAAAGCATAATTGTGTCTAGTTAATCGTCTGTAGTTCAAGTTGCAGGGCACTTAGCCTATACAAGATGATGAAATCCCTTTTTGTTTGTTTTTAGTACATAATTGGTCAATATTATCATCCTAGATTTTCAAAACCAACTACTTGGTTGTAGATTAAGCAATTGTAATACAACCTTAATGTAACCTTTTAACTCAAAAGGAAGTATTAGACATTGAACAAATAAATTACCAATTTTCTAAAGTTGGTCTTCCTGGTTTCAGTCCAATTCAGTTAATGTTGTCAAATTTTGGCTTGCGTCAGAATCACCAGGAAGGCTTAACAAAACACAGATTGTTGGGTCTCACGTCCAGAGTTTCTAACTTGATAGGTCTGGGGTGGAACCTGAGCATTTTCATTTCTAACAGGTTCCCACTTACATAGGATAAAAATGAAAACAGTCCAGTTGTTCAGGAGAAGCATGGTTTTTCCTGATATTGAGGTCGAAGAGAGATTTCTGTAGGTCTTCATTAAAGAAAAAGGAATTCTGTGATGTGATGGATACTTCAAAAATCCTCCGTATGAATCTCAGTCCCGGGTAAGCCACATCTACTGAACCATTGGGTACCTGCGCTCAAATGACTCAGGGTGCTTGAGGTGATCTTTCCAATGGGAGAAAAACGAAGTGGTTAAACTTTTGGCCTATGACTCAAGGTCAAATTCTGTCTGCATAGTTGAGAGCTGAAAAATGAATAACGAGAATTCCCAATCTATAAGTCTCCAACAATACAGTTTCCTTTTTTTTTTTTTCTTAATGTTCTTGTGCTGGGAAACAGGATGGATTTCTTTGTTATTAATTAACTGGGTTAGATCAATTTTAAGAGGACAAGTTTGACTTGTGGGTGTATTTAGATCTATGTAATAGTGATTCCTGTCATCACAGAGTTCTCTGTTCTCTCTCATAATTTCTTGCTCCAAAACCTTATTGGTATAGTTCCATATTTCAAGAGGAGACTACTATTCAGAATGGTCTCTGCAGAGACCAGGTTAAAAAAAATACAAATTATGTAATGGTAGGCTCTACAAGGAGTAGAAATTCCACTCGAATCTTTAAGTGGAATTTTTCTTTAGAGCAAATTCTTGTCATAATTACTGATGGCTCCGAAAAAGTGAACAACCATGTAGGCTGTTCAGATTTCGGTGCCTTTCATGCCCTGACCACTGTACTTGTCCACCCACACATGCCTAATATTGTATGCTGTGGTCAATGAGTCTCCAATTATAATAGATGGAGGCAGTTTTGCATCAGATAAAATGTTTAGGCTTCCTAAATATTGAGGTACAAATTATGAAGTAGATAAATTTATCTCTTAGTGCGTTTCTACCTCTCAGTAACCTCCCTTTTCCTAAAATTCTCTCACATATCCTTAATCACGTGTTCCGTTTTCATGGGGCTTACTTTCAGCTTCCTGCAGCGTAATCCCTATTAAGGGACTCTAAGTCAATAAAGGCCACACAATTCCACTCCTAGGTATCTACCCAAGTAAATGAAAACATATGTCCACACAAAGACTTGAACGCAAATGTGCATGGACGCATCATTTATCAAAACAAACTGGAGGGCTTCCCTGGTGGCGCAGTGGTTGAGAGTCCGCCTGCCGATGCAGGGAACACGGGTTCATGCCCCGGTCCGGGAAGATCCCACATGCCGCGGAGCAGCTGGACCCGTGAGCCATGGCCGCCGAGCCTGCGCGTCCGGAGCCTGTGCTCCGCAACGCGAGAGGCCACAACAGTGAGAGGCCCGCGTACCACAAAAAAAAAAAACAAAAAAAAACAACTGGAAACATCCTAAATGTCCATCAGTTAGCAATAGGGTAAACATAATGTGACTTATCCATACCGTGGACTACTAGTCAGCAATTCAAAAAGAACAGTATTATTTTTAAAATCCAGTTTATTGGTTATTAATTTTACTTTTTTATGAGACATAAGTATTACCATTCTGTGGCTATTTAGTTAGCAACATGAAACCCTTTCATGATCTATTATCTGTAGTGGGAATCGTCCCAGATAAAAATGGTGACTCTTGCAAATTGGAAATTGCATATTAAATGCATTTTGATCATTCCACTCTCACCTTGACCGTAGGATTGGAATAACTTAGGAGAGTTGATTTTCCTACATATTAGCACTAAAGTGTCATGAGTTCAGACTGGCCACTGATCCCAAATAAGAACAAACTATTGATACGTGTTACAACAGGGATGAATCTCAAACATATGCGATGAAAGACACCAGCTACTCTGTATAATTCCTTAATATGAAATTTGTAGAAAATGCGAAACTATGGTGATGGAAGGCACATCAGTGGTTGCCTAGGTCTGGAGGTTGGAGCAAGGATGACTGCTAAGGAGCCCAAGGAAAACTTTGGGGATAATGGAAGTGTTCTGTAATGATGTGGCACGATGATGTCTGCGTGATGGTATAAATTTATTAAACCTCAAACTGTACACTGAAAATAAGTGAACTCATGATATGTAAATTATACTTCAAGGGAGCTGAAAAATGAGAAGAAAATAGTAAGTCCCTGGCTAGATGCTGTTGGGGGATGGCGAGGTGGAAGAGTCTCACCTGTGCCTGGATCAAGGCTGCTCTCGCTGGCACTGCTGCCGCCCCACCGGGCACCAGACTCTGCCCTGCAGCCCTCTGCCAGGACTAGGGCTCCTGCTTTGGGGAGATACAGAGATAAGTAAAACATAGCACTTGTCCTCAAAGAACTTAATGAGAGAGAGGAGGTAAGGACACAACCAGGAAACCTCAGTTTCTCGGGCACCTACACACACGGGCTCACGCAGGATCTTTTTATTTTTTATTTTTTTATTTTTTTTGCGGTACGTGGGCCTCTCACCGTTGTGGCCTCTCCGGTTGCGGAGCACAGGCTCCGGACGCGCAGGCTCAGCGGCCATGGCTCACGGGCCCAGCCGCTCCGCGGCATGTGAGATCTTCCCGGACCAGGGCACAAACCCGTGTCCCCTGCATCGGCAGGCGGACTCTCAACCACTGCGCCACCAGGGAAGCCCCGTCACGCAGGATCTTTAGCTTCTTGCAAAGTCCTCCACCTCAAGTATTTCTGGCAGCCCCTAAGGATGGGGGTCTTAGCTGTAGTTTGGGACTCAGGTTGTGCTAGAGTTGGTGGCAATCGTTTAACTCTTCAAGGTTTTTCCTAGTGTCTTCCTTGTGCTCATGAACATGTATATTCTCACAGGCGCTGTTGCTGCTCCACTGGGTGCCTTACCATCTCCGGGTCACTCTGCCAGGCCTCGTGGTCTTCTCCACTGCCCCACCGAGCACGGCAGTCCCTCTCCAGGGAGCACCACTGGTCTGCGAGGTTCTGCCAGTATGGTAGGGTAGGATAAGCCTGCACATTAAAAATAAGTTCTCCTATATGTATAACTGATTCACTTTGTTATAAAGCAGAAAGTAACACACCATTGTAAAGCAATCATACTCCAATAAAGATGTAAAAAAAAAATAAGTTCTCCTTGAGTCTTATTATTATTTTTGTAAATTTATTTGGTTGCACCGGGTCTTAGTTGCGGCAGGCGGGCTCCTTAGTTACAGCTCATGGGGTCCTTAGTTGCGGCTCCAGGGCTTCTTTGTTGCAGCTTGCTGGCTCCTTAGCTGCGGCACATGGGCTCCTTAGTGGTGGCATGCAAACTTTTAGTTGCAGCATGCATGTGGGATCTAGTTCCCTGAGCAGGGATCGAACCCAGGCCCCCTGCACTGGGAGTGTGGAGTTTTATCCACTGTGCCACCATGGAAGTCCCAGTCTCCATAAATCTTAAAACTGCTCATCACAAGAAAAAAAAATTTAAACTACACATAGTGATGGATGTTAATTTATTGTGGTGATCATTTCACAATATATCCAAATATTGAAGCGTTCTGTGGTACACCTGAAACTAATATAATGCTGTAGGTCAAAAATACCTCAAAAAAAGTCTCATCTTCCCATATCCAGATTACAATGGCATTGAGACCCCGCCCCCATACACACTCATTTTTTTTCCAGAAAGAATTCTAATGGTTCCCCTCCTTAAATTGACCCAAGCATCTCTAGGGTTGCTTCCACACATGCACGAATCAGTCGTCTACTTTATTTGTTTGGTCTAGTCCGCTGGGTTATTGGCAACCTAATCTTGCCTCTTGAAATGGACTTCACAGCTGTTAACAAGGTGGTCCCATTTGCTGCTCTCGGTTGACCGATTCAGTTCTCCCCATTTACATATGAGAAAGCTGTTGAACCCAGGTAGCTGGTTCCAAAGTCCTTGCTACTAACCACTACCCCCGTTAATCAGAGGTGGCCCCGACCAAACCACCAGCTTGAACTGGTTCCAGCACAGAGTGCTGACTTGGTCCATCCTCATCAAGATGGTTTCTCAAGGTGCCATTTCTACTCTGTCAGACTCAGCTCAGAAGGTCCTAAAGAAAGACTGCCTGGGCCCTGGAGGATTCTAACCCTTCAGCGGCTTGGGTGCAGCTCTTTCCTTTTGAGGAGCATTCACAGGATATCCAGAATGACTGCGTGTCCTGAACCAGATGCCCTCCAATGATCTGGACTCTGAGAGCCTGTCCACATTCCCCTTTTATGGAAAGCCTCCTCTCAGAGCACCCTCCTCGCTCCTTCTCAGCAATCTGACCTCATCTGGGACCACTCCAGGCCATTAGACATCGTTTATGCCAGGGGTTCCCAACCTCCAGGCCGCGGACATGTAGCGGTCTGCAGCCTGTTAGGAACCGGGCCGCACAGCACGAGGTGAGCGGCGGGCGAGTGAGCGAAGCTTCATCTGCCGCTCCCCATCGCTCGCATCACCGCCTGGACCACCCTCCCCATCCCGCCGCCCCCGCTCCCCTGTCCATGGAAAAATTGTCTTCCACGAAACCGGTCCCTGGTGCCAAAAAGTTTTGGGGGCCGCTGGTTTATTCGTTTGAACCTCAGTGGGCTGTGTTAGGAAGAGGGGGTTCGGATCTCATTCCCTTTGCTGCCATGACAAGCCTTCCTGGATACAAATAGGTCCCTGGATAGGACAGAAGCAGGCATCCAGGGAGGCTGGGCTGGGCAGATTCAGTTAAGAGTCTCCGCATTGTACTCCAATTCACGGCTTCCTACTACCGACTTGGCCTTTGTGCCTGAGGCAGCTCTGTCATGCTTGGTTATTTCCTCCCCTCAGGAGGATTTATCTCCTCAGAGGCCCTTAGCCCCACCACCGTTCCCTCAATTTACCAGACTGCCCAGTACGTCTCAACCCCAGCACCTAGGCTCTAGCTAGAATCCATGCCACAAGCAAAATAGAAAGTAAATTCTGTCCCGTTGGAGGAGAGCTGAGGGGTCAGGAAAGGATTCATGGGAGAGTCCATTTTTTCGGAGGGAGTCTGGAGGATTTCAGTAGGTAGTGATGAGGGACGGGAAAGAAGTCAAAAATAAAAATAAACAGGGGAAAGGGGAAAGGGGGAGGGATAAATTAGGAGTTTGGGATTAACATGTATACACTATATAAAACAGACAACCAACAAGGACCTACTGTATAGCACAGGGAACTATATTCAATATCTTGTAATAACCTATAAGGGAAAAGAATCTGAAAAAATATATATATATGTATGTATGTATAACTGAATCACTTTGCTGTACACCTGAAACTAACACAACATTGTAGATCAACTATACTCCAATAAAAAAAAAAACACCAAAACTCTGCAATAGAAATAATAAGATAAACAGCGAAGACACAGGGGTGGGAGTGTACATGGGCATGTTCAGGGAATAAACAGTCCAGTTTGGCTGAAGTGTGAGTGGAAAGGAAGCAAGGTGATAAGCCTGGCAAGGTAGGTTGAGGTTAACTTGTGCAAAACATTTGAATGCTGTGGTCTGAGACTGAACTTAATTTGAAAGGCAATAAGAAGTCATTTCAATAAGAAGTTATTTCAATGTTTTAGCCGAAGAGCGATGGCGTCAGATCCCCTCTCCACAATCTCAGACCAGATACTCCGGGAGCCTTCTTCTGTATTTTGGTTGACAATTTAGGGGTACAGCCACCACACTACACCTGTGGTTGAGAGAATTAAAGTGGGTGTCTGGATTAGCTTGGCTCCTTTAAAAACACCCGAGACACACCTTGTCCCTTAAGAGGTGCACTGAACCACACCTAAGGGGTGTACTAGGGCAGATTGGCTGTGACCCTGGAATCATTTCTGAACATCACCTTAACCTGCCCATACCTCATCTTATCTTTGACCACATTGTCTCCAAGTCTTATTTGGTCTGAAGATCTGGTTTTGTTTTGCTTTTCCAGTTCCCATTTTCCGGGCCCACCCAGTACAAGCAGGGCTGGTTGGAGTGCCGTGGGGGGCTGGAAATAGGAAGGAGGGGCTTCAAAACAGGGTTCCTAGGGCCATGCCAACTTTAAAAAGCCTGTTTGCTGGAGCCGATGCTGGGGGATAGAAGCCACGTGGTTGAGGAGGGAAGTGTTCTAGCTGGAGAGTCGCGAGGTTCAGATATGAAGAGCAGAATATGCACATTTGTCACGACCAGACTTCCGTGAGGCTCGATTGGAGGTGGAATAACAGCCACCATGGACTTGAGCGCCTACTGTGCGCTGGGTGCTGTAATGTGTTCTCCATGTACGTTATCCCGTTTAATGCGGAGCCAGCTCTCAGAGGTAGGTGATAGGCTTTTGCATTTTAGTGGTGAAGAAATTGTCTCAGAAGGTAAAGAAATGTGCTTAGGGTCACACATGTTTGTAAGTGGAAGAGCCAGAATTCAAATCCAGAGCCTCTAGTACCAAGGTCTATTTTCTTTTTATTCATCCCTAAGGCGAGACAGAAAAGGACAAAGCATAAGGACGAACTGGAAGAAAAGAATAAGATCAGATGCAAAGAATGCAGGCTGTTGCCAGTTGAGCATTGCCGGAGCACCCCTCTTCTGGGCAGATCCCTGGGGCATGGTGTAGGGGCAGCTGAGGCTGTTTAGATCTACTCTCTAAGAACCTGGCCTTTTTGATTAGAGACCCGGCTGCTCTTCAGTGGGGATTCCTCTGGCACTGCCTTGGGAACCCCAGGCCCTCGCGGGCAGCTCTGACTTGCGGGATCTAGCCTGGTTTCTATGAGTTGGGTTCATCTGGGAGAAGGAATGGACAATAAAGCTAAGTAGCTAGAGCTTCCTGAGTGACCGTAGGAGGAAGGGGAGGTGTGTAAATTAGAGAAGGTGGGTCCGTGGAAGCGGGGGGAGAAGGACTGGTGACCCGAGCTGTTTCAGGGATTCTTCCCGAACCTCACAGTAACTTCCAACCTGTGAGTCACCCACCTCTACCCTCCACCAAGAAACAAGAGAACTCCCCCGTGGAGGAAGGAAAATGAAGGGTACTTTGTAAAGTATTAAGAGAAGGACTTAGGCCCGAGTTTATATAAGGTAGGAAAAAGGTAACGTGGAAGGCCATCTAAACTAAAGGCAAACGCAGGGCCACAAAAAGTAATAAAGGAGCTTGAAGCCAAGTCCAAAATGCTGGCTGGAGCGCCTTACACACTCCTTTGCCTCAGAGCCAGTCCTCAGTCACATGAACTGGGAGTTGGAACTGAATACATAGTTGAGCGTCCTACAGTCCCAGGAATGGAGGATGTGACAGGATCTGCACTGCCCCTCTCACAGGCCCGAGGAAGTGCTTTAGCGTCTGCTACAACAGTATAGTGACTTTCCTGGGCAGGGCTAACCCGAGAACATCCATCTCTCAGGCGATAGACTTCAGGGTCTAGGGAGCAGGCCCATGGCGGCTTTGCTACTGTTATCCCATGCACCAGGGATCTGCCCAGAAGAGGGGTGCTCTGCATGCACTCAACTGGCAACAGCCTGCATTCTTTGCATCTGATCTTATTCTAATGATAGTTTGAAGCTCTGGAGATGCACGTAAATAACAACAAGAAGTAGACCCTGAACTCCTGACCAGCGAAACAGACTGCCATGGCCTTGTGAAGGCATGATGGTGCTTCAATTCCCGTTTTCTTTCTCTTGTTACTTCTGAGATGCTCTTCCTCCGTTTCAGACTATCCACTTTCTTTCCAGCGGGGTGCTGTGCAAAATAGCTCACTGCCTCACCTGGCACGTACAAGAGCAAGGGGGCCAGCCCCTTCCATGGGGTGGGGGTGGTGGTGGCGGCAGAGCGTATGGTCCTGGCACCAGCAGGGGGCAGTTAGGACGCAGCTGGGCGCTCCCCGCACAACTGGCCTTTCCGCTCCAAAGCCGACCTCACCCAGATGGCTTTCCCGTGCAGTTTGTCAGACGGACCAAAGTTCTCATTCTTCCTCCTTGTTTAGGATTCAAGTACGCCCGACACACCCTCAGAGGCACTGGGCAGGCTTGTTCCTTCACGTGGTGTGAGGCTGGGGAGAAACACCTGTGTCCCAGGCTGCTTATCGGGGTGGTCGCATGGACTTAGGTACCGAGTCTCTGAGTCTCACGGCCCTTGGCTAAGTAGGGGTCCATGATGGACATGAGGTTAGGGAATGAACATCCCCAGATTAACCTGAGGTTGGGTAACAGAGGCAGGATGAGAGAAAGGCTGCCAAAGCAAGACTCTCCTCGACCACCTCGAAGTTTCCTGTCTTTAAGGGTTATAACAAGCCTGCCTTAGTCATTTTTATGGCGGGTAATGAAATGAACTGTTTTATACATCTCTCTCACACACACCACACGTTTGAGTGCACATCAATACGCAGTTACTTACATAATCTCAAAGACGATCTCTTGGAAGACTTTGAAAAGATTATGTGGTGACAAGAATCCTGAGTACGGAAGGGGGAGAAGTCGGAGAGCCTGAAACAATGACTTGCCAACACAGCTGCTCCAGAGTCCTCGAGAGTCAAGACTCCGCTTCTCACAGGCCTGGCATGTGGAGCTGTCCGCCTCAACCCATTCTTTAGCTCCCTTGGAAATAAAACAACTGTGTTAGGGCCTTCACAGGGCTAGGGTAAGGGATTTAGGTAATGCTTTACTCTTTCAGCTGAATTTACTATGGGCAAGGGGACACTATCTCTCTCGGTTTCTAAAACTAATAAACCAAGACTAATCCTTGAATTTTTGGCAGTGACTCAACAGAGTAGAAAGGTGGATTTGTGATCATGGCTTTCAGGAGGTTAAAAGCAAAAGCCAGAAAACAAGGATTCAAACTTTTCCGAAACTGATTGACCCTCTTTACCCAAGGATCAATACACTCTCCACACGTTCTGCTCCACTCTCCTTTCCGCCCTGTTGAGTCTACACTGCCGGCTCTGCTGCCGTCTCCTCTGCCTTGGATAGACTGAGATGGGGCGGCTGCATTTGGGCCTTTACAGCGGCTGGGGCCAGGAAGCACCATCAGCTTTTCTATTTTCCCAGAGCCTGATCTATTTCCAGCAGAAGCAGTTGGGTATTGACTATTAAGGGGATAGGTCAAGAGTCATCTTCCCCTCGATTGATGGGTAGAACACAGACCAAAGGGAGAATTAAAGGGAGCTCTGGTCCAGAGAAAATAACTGACAGTGGAGGAAATGTTGGTGCCCCATGAGGTCTAGCGCCTCCTTCACAAGCCTCTGCTGCCGTGCGCCTGTGGTCTCTGCAGACCCCTCCCCTCTGAAATTGAACAGTTGCCTTAGGGACTCTGCAGGGGCCAGGAACTGGAAATAGCATCAGCTTTTCTGTTTTTCCAGAGTCTGATCTATTTCCAGTAGAAGAAATCATGCACTGGTTAAGGGGCATGGATCAGGAGACATCCTCCCCTTACTAGGCGGCTGGGAGGAAGCCCAGGGGGAGACTTGGTTGGATGGCCCAGACAAGGAGATTTGGTGTTAGTCAAAAAACTGGTGGCAACGGCAGGGACAAATCTGCTGCCCTGTCCACGCTAGCTGCCCCTTCCTAGGTGTTACCCCTATGAGAGGGAGGCTTAATGTGAAGACCCAGACCGGGAACTCTGATATTGGTCCTCTAGACTATGGTAGAAACAGTGAGAACACATTTTGGCCTTGGACCAGCGGGTGTGGGAGATCCCTTTTCTGGGCCACAGCAGCTGTGTGCCTGCCTTTACAGAGGCAGGTGCCTAGAATTACTCATAGCATTTCTATCATGTTTGAGCTTTAACTATGTGGAAGGGAGCAGTGTGGGTGGTGATTTGCAGTAGATAAATTTGCATCAGTAGTGATCCTTTCCTTGTGAGGTGGGCTGGAAGACAGCTCAGGCTGGTTTGCCAGAGCCTGGCCCTGTTTAGGGACCTCTGGAAGTATTCTGTGGAATGATAGGAACAGAAAGGGAAACATCGTTGCCCTGGTCCCACTTGCACAAGCTTTCTGGGCCTTTTCTAATATGCCAACAGACTCACTCACTCTACACCAGCCTGCCTTTCTCCTTTTACCGATACTTCTGGCTTTTCTCCTTATGCAAGTGGGGGCCTGCAGTCCCTAATGCCTGTTCTGCGTTCCTGCTTTACCTTTTCTGGAGGGAAAACTGTGTGCTGGTTCATAAGGGAAACGGATCAGTTAGTAGATGACGTCCTCTAGGGCTTTGAAAAGGGCCCAAGGGAGGAAGGAGCCTGGGGGTAATTGAGTATTGACCTCAGGACTAAATTGGCAGTGGTGGAACTAAAGTACGGACAGGTGGAGAAAGGATGATGGCTCTGTGACACGCAGGAGTCTTTTTAGAGTGCACCTCCAGCCAGACAGCACAGCCGTTTCTGATGCCAGCCGTGCTTAAGGGGGCTGTGCCCCTCCTTGTCCATCCTACCTCCTTCTCTCTCATCTCTGTCCCATTTTAACAGAGTCTCTAAAACTAAAACCCATCAGAAGTGGATGAGACGGGACTTCACTGGCGGCGCAGTGGTTAAGAATCTGCCTGCCAATGCAGGGGACACGGGTTCGAGCCCTGGTCCGGGAAGATCCCACATGCCGCAGAGCAACTAAGCCCGCGAGCCACATCTACTGAAGCCTGCGCTCTAGAGCCCGCGAGCCACAACTACTGAGCCCGTGCCCCACAACTACTGAGCCTGTGCTCTAGAGCCTGCAAGCCACAACTAGTGAGCCCACAAGCCACAACTACTGAAGTCTGCACTCTAGAGCCTGTGAGCCACAACTACTGAGCCCGCAAGCCACAACTACTGAAGCCTGCGCTCCTAGAGCCCGTGTTCCGCAACAAGAGAAGCCCCCGCAATGAGAAGCCCGTGCACCACAATGAAGAGTAGTTCCCGCTCGCCACAACTAGAGAAAGCCTGCGTGCAGCAACGAAGACCCAAAGCAGCCAAAAAAAAAAAAAGTGGAAAAGTGGATGAGCCACCGCTCAGAAGGACCGTCTTCTCTGGTTGCTGGGAAAGTCTCCATCGCCCCCACCCCCTCCCATCCCCTCACAACCCCTTCTGCCTGGAGCCTCCCACTATTTGGTTACTCCTACTTGGAAGGAGGTGTGCCCTGGGGGCCAAGGGCAAGGCCTCCCTCCCCTGATCCTACCCCACCCCTACTCCTCCCTTCTCCCATGCTGAGGCACGGGGGTCAGGAAGGGGAGCATTAACTCGGGGCGCTATGGGGTCAGGCTGAGGGACTAGCCTGCAGGGGCGCTCCTGCCCCCAGGTTTGCTTCACGGCCGCACTGTCTGCGAGAGGGACTCAGCCTCTTCTTCTCAGGGGGCCGCACCTCAGCCCCTGTTGGCTATCCCTGATGGAAGCGTTGGCATCTCACACCCCGCGGGCTGTCCTCCCCCCCCACCGCCCTCCAACAGCTCTTTCCTTCCTCCTGGCCACTCTCCTTCCCTCTCTTGCCTTCCTGCCCTTCTCTTCAGGTCTGTGAAGGTGACTCTCCCAGGAGAACAGGCTGTAGCTCAGGCTCTGGCCCGGGGACCAGCGGAAGGCCCCCGAGAGAGCAGCTCACTTTCCCTGGTAGGGGTGGCATGTGCGGTCTGCCTTAGCTCGGTGTTGGCGATGGCTGGTGGTCTGGTCACATGATCCCAGAGCTGGACCTCCTGCAGGTGGGTGGGGCCTTTATGCTTTAACGGGGGCCTTCTCCAGCTGGTTTCTTGCAGAATATTCTGTGTTCTCAGACTTGGTGCAAACGTGGGTAGGGGGTCTTGGTGGACCTGGTATGTGCTAACTTTCTGGGTGTGCTCTAGCTGCCCTAGGCTGTGAGGGCCTGAGGGGCACCATGAGGGAGACACAGTGGGATCAGGTAGGGCCGGAGGCAGTCAGCAGCAGGTGACACTTGGAAGGGTTTGGTGCCAACCCCTGGGCTTTTCTTTACTTCAGGCCTGGCGTAAAGGCCAGAGCAGCAGGTAAAGAATGACCATAACACGTAACTGGTGCAGGAAGTGGGGTCAGTATCTGTGCCCCTCTCCCCCCAAAACGGGAGGCTCTGGCAGATGGGGGAGGGAAGCACCACAGCAACAGAGTCTGATGACATACAAGAGCTTTCCATTGGAAGGAATAGGCAAGGCAGTGTAAGCAGGCTTAGGACTGGCTAGCTGGAATAATTTCCCTGGGCTCCAGGAGCTGTCCCTGCTTGTCTGGTACCTGGCCCTGGGGCCGTTAGGGCAGGTGGATAGTGGCTGGAGTGGAGAGTTGGGCGAGGGGTACTCTGGAGTGGTTGATTCACATTGAAATGACCTCACTCACAAGTTGTTTGTTATCTCTAGGAATTGGCTATCCTGAGGGGGCAGTCCCTCCAGGGTCAGCAAGGCCCCAGAGCCCGGATGTCAGAGCATCAAAATACAAAAAATAAAAGACCTGGTTATTACACAGGGGACAACAGGTCAGCAACTTAGTGTCAACTGAAGAAAACAGAAGTCTTTGCATTGTACTAGCAACTTTTCTCTAAGTTTATTTTGAAATTTAAAAAAAAAGAAAAGAAAAAGAGAGAAAAGACAAAAAAGGGCCCATCCAGAATATCATAGTCCCTGAAGGAGGACCCTATCTTTCCCTCTCCTACATTCTGTTTCCATGGCCAGACAGACAGCCCAGCCCACCCCACTGCAGTGAGACTCAGGCCTTAGTAACTAGAACTCACTAGAAGAAGGCAGACAATTGTTGAGTAGATTTGGTATGGTCCCATAAGTCTACCATTTTGGTGAACCCCTGGAAGGCAGAAATTGGGGCCAAAACTGCAAGCCCCCCAGCAGACCTGCTGGTACTGGAAACGTAGAGATTCAGCCTTCTGCAACAACTAAATCACAGGAAAAACAATCTTGGGACAACAGGACGTCTTAGAATTGGCCACACGAATAGCCAGAGAGGTGTAGCATCTAACTAAAACTCTTAACAATATAACTAAACTTTTACCTGAGGTGGTGGGAACTCCTACAGACCTTTCTCCTGCGCATCCCCTGCAGCCTGGGCAGACTGGCTGTGCGCCTTGTTCCGGGGTCCCTCCCGATGGCAGGTGGACTTTCCATACTCAGCTGGGTGTGGCAAACCAGCAGCACCTACATGCAAGTATACTTACAAGAGTCCTGGCACAGTGACCTAATGTCAGGGGGGAATTGTGGGAAAATAAAATTGAGCGCAGTAAGTCACTGCTAGCAAGATGACACTTGACCAAACCATTCACATTGGCCAGGTCAGGAACTGTCGGAAGCCCCAGCTCTAATCACTATGTCTGATAACTTCCTTACAAGAAACCTGTCCTGCTTCTTTTGATCTCCCCCCCAAACCCTGCAATGTGATGACTGCCCTGATATTATTAAAAATTCCTGCAGGTAGGCTCCTATCACGTACGTGTTTGTGTGTGTGTGTGTGTGTGTGTGTGTGTGTGTGTGTGTGTGTGTGTGTATCCCCACCCAGGGCCAGGTGTGCTCTCTCTCTTTCCCTCCACTTGAACATCAGAAAGCCCTCTAACCAGTGGGTCCACCCACCCAGGGATGGGCAAAGTGAGAGGAGTCCCTGGGAGAGAGAGAGAGAGAGAGGGTGCGGGTGGGCAGGCACCTGGTTCTGGGGACATATGTATAAAAATAAACCTCTGAATCACTTGAAAACATTGGCTCTGGCGTGGTGTGTTTTGACATCCAATACCTTTACGCAGGAGAGAGCAGCAGACCCAGCACTGAGCTGAGTCAGATCATAATGATGAGAGTCCTAGGTAGAACACTGGGCTTGGGGAAGAAGCATAGATCCAGTAACTAGAGCAAGGGACAAGGGAGCCTGGACCTTGGGACAAGGCATGTGCAAAGTGGTAAAGAGCATGACTTTGCTGCCTTTCTGTTCATTTAGAGCGTCCATCATGCACCAGGTGCAGGTGCTGGGCTACATGCTGGCTATACAGTGACAACTAAGACAGGATTGTCCCAGCCCTGGTGAAGTGGGTGAACAGAAATGGCTTCTGCTCTCCTGCTAGCTATGTGATCTTGGGAAAATCACTTCAGCGCCCTGTGATTTGGTTTTCTCAGCTGTAAAATAAGGATGATAATACCCACCTCACGTGGTTGTTTTGAAGCAGTGGCAGCTCCTGGATTTCCATACAGGAGTGACTCAGGCGCAGTTTAGTTGGAGGGGACAGTTTAGTTGGAGGGGACAACCTAAAAAATAGCTGGGTCACAGTGTGCAAAAAATACCAAGGAATCAGCAGTGTCTTTTCATTCTGTATATAATTATTTGGAGCTGTTTTTCAGAGATATGATGGAGATGGGAGGAAAGCTAAAACTTTCCTTCCCCCTGACATCCTTCAAGCCACCTCCTGACTCAAATACTTCATGAGGACAAAGCAAAATAATGTGTGTAAAGTGCTTACTACAGTACCTGGAACACAGTAAGTGGAACCTTAACAAAATCCAATTATACAATTTGGTCCACAAAGACTGGACTTACACAACCATAATCCAGCAGGTTGGGCTAGATTTACAGTAATTCTTAGTTCTCGCTACACCTCAGCATCATCTCAGGAGATGTTAAGGGATACCTGTGCCTAGGCCCCAGCCCCAGAGGCTCTGAATCAATTGCTCTGGTCTGGATCCCTAAAATCTGTATATATATATATATATATATATTTTTTTTTTTTTTTTTTTTTGCCGCACAGCATGTGGGATCTTAGTTCCCCAACCAGGGGTAGAACCTGCGCCCCCTGCATTGGAAGCATGGAGTCTTAACCACTGGACTGCCAGGGAAGTCCCTAAGATCTGTATTTTAAAAATCTCACAAGGTGATTCCTAATGTATGGCAACGGTTGAGACCAATATTAGGGCCTGGAGATGCTGCTAAGTCTGGAACTGGGGGTCAAATTATCATCTGGGATGATAGGGAGAAGGGAGACCTGAAGACCCTGGGAATGAGTCATGGCCTTTAAAAGTAGGGTTGCGGGGATGGTGACCACATTGATCAAACTACAGGGTGGGTGGCTGTTCCTTTTTCCTTTTCTTTTTGCTTTTATTATTATTATTATTTTAATTTTTTGCTTTCAAAGATATAGCATTATGTCAATAGAACTATAACCACAGTGTTCTTTCTCATGCTTTTCCCAATGTAAATGCCACATCATAAAACACTTTGGGAACTCACTGGCTAATTGAATGAGTAATTCAATCTTCAGGAAATTAGAAGCAGCATAAACATCCTTTTATAAAATTTTGACTTTGAGCTCAAGATGTTGCTTGGCAAATACATTTGAGAATATGTGCATCTTGTTTATTTCTGGGTTCACAGCATCTATTCCAGTGACTTTATACAGAGTAGGCTCTCAGTAATTGTTTGTTGAATGAATGAACGAAGGAAGGAAATTAACATGGCTCCCCAGACTGATCAATGGAACTGAGCTTAGCTGCTAAGACATATTCTAGTTTAGGAATGCATACATGTGAGACAAGTCTCTTGTCTTTATATTAGGAAGTTAATGTTAATTTTAAAATAAATAATTGTAACTAAGGATTCTCATATGTGCTGCCACCCTCAGAAGACTTAAGTGAGTGAAGGGGAGTTAGAGTTATGACTCTGAGCTTGTATATCAATAGTTCTGATACTTCCTCCTTGAATATGTACCACTAGATCACTGCAAACTTGCATCTTGATTATTAAAAAAATAGCTGAGTCACAGTGTGTAAAAAATACCAAGAAATCAGCAAAAAAAAAAAAAAGCTTGTAAAATTAATGAGCTAGCAAGGTTGCAGGACACAAGATCAACACACAAGATTCCACTGCATTCCTATACAGTAGCAACAAACGTGTGGAAGGAAATTAACAATACAACCATTTTAAATCACTCCTAAGGAAATGTAATAATTAGGTATAAATCTAACAAAATATGTATAGGATCTCTATGCTGAAGATTATAAAATGCTGATGCAAGAAATCAAATATTTAAATAAATGGAGAGACATACCTTGTTCATGGATTGGAAAACTCAACATAGTAAAGATGTCAATTCTCCCCAGATTGATTGATAGGTTTAATGCAATTCCTATCAAAATCCCAGCAAGATGTTTTGTACCTATAGACAAGATTATTCCAAAATATATATGGAAAGGCAAAGGAACTAGAATAGCTAAATCGATTCTGAAAAAGAATAAAGTGGAAAGGATCACTCTACCTAATGTTAAGACTTACTATATACCATAAAACCATAGGGAAGTGAGAGGTACAGTGCCCTTACAGATACACTTTCTCCAGCTTACTCCCTCTAGGCATCTTATCTGACCTCTCTCTAGTTTCTCTCTCTCTCTCTAGTTTCTAGATCACATGGTCTTGTTTTTCTAAAGAATGGATAGTATAATATCGCTTATATGCAGAATCTAGAAAAATGGTACAGATGAACTTATTTACAAAGCAGAAATAGAGACACAGATGTAGAGAACAAACTTATGGATACTGGGGGGGAAGGGGTGTGTGGGATGAATTGGGAGATTGGGATTGACATATATACACTACTATGTATAAAATAGATAACAAATGAGAACCTACTTATAGCACAGGGAACTCAACTGGGTGCTCTGTGGTGACCTAAATGGGAAGAAAAACTAAAAAAGAGGGGATATATGTATATGTATAACTGATTCACTTTGCTGTGCAGCAGAAACTAACACAACATTATAAAGCAACTATACTCCAATAAAAATTAAGATAAATAAATAAATAGGGGCTTCCCTGGTGGCACAGTGGTTGGTGGTTTAAATTTGGTGGTTTAAAACAACAGAAATTTATTCCCTCACAGTGCTGCAGGGCAGAAGTCAAATATCAAGGTGTCAGTATCTTTCTCTGAAGGCTGTAAGCAAAGGATTCTTCCTTGCTTCTTCCTAGTTTCTCATGGTTGCTGGCAATCCTTAGCATTCCTTGGCTGTAGATGTATTACTCTAATCCCAGCTTCCTTTGTCACATGGTGTTCTCCTTAAGTGTCTGTGCCCAAATTTTCTTCTTTTTATTAGGACACCAGTCATTGGATTAGGGCCCATCCTCATCCAGTATGACTTTATCTTACCTTGATTATATCTGTAAAGATCCTATTTCCAAATAAGATCACAGTCATAGGTACTGGGGTTTTGGGGGAACACAATTAAGCCCACAACTTAAACCATATATTCAAAAAAGGCCTTATATCCATAATATATAAAGAACTCTCAAAACTCAACAATAAAAACACAATCCATCCAGTTATAAAATGGGTACAAGACATCAGCAGATATTTCACCAAAGAGGAGACATGTGTGGCAAATAAGCACAGGAACAAATGGTCAACATCATTAGCTACCAGGGAAATGCAAATTAGAATGACCAGGAGTTATCACTACACACCTATTAGAACAGTTAAAATAAAAAATAGTAATAATACTAAATGCTGGTGGGGATGTGGAAAAATTGGATCACTCATGCACTGCTAGTGGGAATATAAAATGGTACAGATACTCTGGAAAACAGTTTGACAATTTCTTATAATTTTAAATATACACTTATCACATGACCCAGCAATCCCACTCCTGGGCATAAAGAAACGGAAACTAATGTCCACACAAAAAAGTGTACACTATTGTTCATAGCAGTTTTACTTGTAATAGCCAAACATTGGAAGTAATTCAAATATTCTTCAATGAGTGTTGGTTGCACAAACTCTCATATATGGTGGAACACAGTAAAAAAATAAATGAACTATTGACACACGCAACAATTTGGATGGATCTCAATGACATCATACATAGTGAAAAAAAATCTCAAAAGGTTATATACCGTATTATTCCATTTACATAGCATTTTGAAATGACAAAACTTCAGAGATGGAGAACAGATTAGTGGTTGCCATGGAACAAGGATGGGGGTTAGGTGCAAATCCATAGAGGGAGCACCAGGAAGTTATTTTGTGGTAATGGAAACAGCTCTGTGTCTTGATCGTGGTAGTGGTTACACAAACTTATACTTGGGATGAAAATGCATAGAGCTATACACACATGAGTGAATGTAGGTTTAAAAATTGTGGAAAATGAATAAAGTCTTTAATGATATTATACTAATGTCAACTTTCTGATTTTGATATTGTACTACAGTTATATAAGATGTCACCATTGGGGGAAGCTGGGGGCAGAGTGTGTGGCTCTTTCTACTAGTTTTGCAACTTCCTGTGAGTCTATAATGATTTCAAAGCTTTTTTAATGGTCTGAATGCCAGGTGTGTGTGTGGATTCCATTAAATTATCTTCATCATCTTTGCAGGATCATCAGAGTTATTATAAGCTCTGTGTAGTAATAATAAAGATTTATCAAGTACTTAGTATGTGTGAGCTACTGTGCTAAGCATTTTACATTCATTATCCCATCTGATTCATCCTCTAGCCAGAAGAAATAGGTAGCATTATGTCACCTGCCTTTTATAGATCAAGAAACTGAAAATCGGAGAAGTTCTGTAACTTGCCCCAGGTCACAGGGCTGTAAGTGGCAGAACAAAGGCTTGAACATGGATCTATCTGACTCCAAAGCGTGTGATTGAAAACACAATGCCATAATGACTCCATACTCGGGCAGTTGTGAGGCCAAAATGGGCCATCATATGTCAGTTGCCTAGCTCAATGTCTGGAACATGACTAACACCCAGTGACCAGCATGCTTTTACTATCATCATCTTCATTACAGATGAACCCCAACTTACAATGGTTCAACTTGAGGATGTTGCAAAAGCGATATGCATTCAGTAGAAACCCTACTTCGAATTTTGAATTTGATTTTTTCCCGGGCTAGTGATATGCGGTCAGATACTCTCTCGTGATGCTGAGCGGTGGCAGCGATAGCAGCTCCCCGTCAGCCACGCGATCACGAAGGTAAACACCCGATACCCTTACAACCATTCTGTACCCAGACAACCATTCTGTTTTCACTTTCAGGACAGTATTCAATAAATTACATGAGATATTCCACACTTTATTATAAAATACTTTGTGTTAGATGATTTTGCCCAACTGTAGGCTAATGTAAGTGTTCTGAGCATATTTAAGGTAGACTAGGCTATGATGCTCTGTAAGTTAGGTGTATTAAATGCATTTTCAACTTAATGAGTTTTTCAACTTACGATGGGTTTATTGGGACATAACCCCATTGTAAATGGAGGAAGATACGTATTATTTACTAATTGTGGTCTTAGCCTTAGCCCTGAGGAACATCTGGTCCTTATGCATAGGGCAATGTGAATAATGCTATAAGAGTCAGATTCTCATTTGTAAAATCATAAAAATAACGACCACACAGGGTGATTGTGAGTTTTGAGTAAAATTAAAGGTGATAATATACGTGAAGAGTGCTCTGTAAACAGCAAAGGTCCCCACACGCTAGCTGCAGTGCATTTTATTCTATTACTTAACCTGGAGATTGGCAGCTAAAAAGCTTTTTGCCTCTCAGCCATGCCACAATCCACACGCTCATCACCCTGCTCGCTCGCTATGTGTTTCTATGGCATCAATCACCATAGTTTCTAGATTCTTTGACAGAAATATTAGGTGAAAGGCAGTTTAATGGAAGGAATCTGTGAATCTGATTCAAAGAACTCCATCCTCTCCAGCTTGAAGCAGCGTTAAGCTGAGCAGCAGGTCACATATTCACTGATTTTCCATTCATTGCTTCCAGGTTCCTTTTGCAAAACTTAACGTGATGAACTTAAAGTTTTTAAAATTATTATTATTTTTATTGAAGTATAGTTACTGTACAATATTGTATAAGTTAGAGGTGTACAATATAGTGATTGAAAATTTTAAAGGTTATACTCCATTTATAGTTACTATAAAATATTGGTTAAATTCCCCGTGTTGTAAATCTATCCTTGTAGCTTATATTATACCTAATGATGTGTACCAAACTTAGAGTTATTTTTGAGGGTTTCAATAATTGATAGCTTTCCCCAAAATTGTCTTTCCTCCTGGTGTAGAATTTCATGGTCGTTCCTCTACATCAGGGGTTGGCCAACTATGACCCGTGGGCCAAATATGGCCTCCCATCTGTTTTTGTATGGTCCTTGAACTAAGTGGTTTTGTCTTTATATTTTTTATTGCTTGACAAAAAGTAAAACATAAGAGAATAATATTTCACAGCACATGAAAATTACATGAAATTCATATTTCAGTGTCCATAAATAAACTTTTGTTGGAACATAGATACTCTCATTGTTCAGGCAGAATTGAATAGTTGTAAAGCTGAAAATTTTCTTAGCTGGCCCTTTACATATAAAGCTTGCCAACCCCTGCTCTGCATGATAAGAACATCAATCATCCCAAATGAACTTATCTACGAAAAAGAAACAGACTCACAGACATAGAGAACAGACTTGTGGTTGCCAAGATGGGGTGCGGGAGGGATGGATTGGGGGTTTGGGGTTAGCAGGTGCAAACTGGTATATGTATTCGATTGGCCGAAAATGTTCGTTCGTTTTTTTCCATACGATGGCTCTAGTAGCACTTAGTTGTCTTTAAGTTCATTCCAAAACAATTTTGTTAGATTGTATGTGACAGCTGTCATATCAGCGTGCATTTATAAAAAGACATCAAAATCGGTGAATCTTTGTGTAGCCATTTTAATATTGAAGATGGAAGGAAAAAAGCAACATTTTAGGCATATTATGCTTTATTATCTCAAGAAAGGTAAAAACGCAACTGAAATGCAAAAAAGATTTGTGCGGTGTAGGGAGAAGGTGCTGTGACTGATTGAAAGTGTCAAAAGTGGTTTGCGAAGTTTCATGCTGAAGATTTCTCACTGGACGATGCTCCACAGTTGGGTAGACCAGTTGACGTTGATAGCGATCAAATTGAGACATTTATTGAGAACAATCAACGTCATACCACGCGGGAGATAGCCGACATACTCAAAATATCCAAATCAAGCGTT
This sequence comes from Globicephala melas, assembly GCF_963455315.2. NCBI lineage: Eukaryota > Metazoa > Chordata > Mammalia > Artiodactyla > Delphinidae > Globicephala > Globicephala melas. Next base: position 16,280,200 of record NC_083335.1, on the reverse strand, counting down.
GAAAATCATTTGCACCAGCTTGGTTACATTCATCGCTTTGATGTTTGGGTTCCACATAAGTTAAGGGAAAAAAACTTTCTTGACCGTATTTCTGCATGCGATTCTCTACTTAAACGTAATGAAAACGTTCCGTTTTTAAAAACAAATTGTGACGGGAGATGAAAAGTGGATACTGTACAATAATGTGGAGCAGAAGAGATCGTGGGGCGAGCGAAATGAGCCACCACCAACCACACCAAAGGCCGGTCTCCATCCAAAGAAGGTGATGGTGTGTATATGGTGGGATTGGAAGGGAGTTCTCTATTATGAGCTCCTTCCGGAAAACCAAACGATTAATTCCAACAAGTACTGCTCCCAACTAGACCAACTGAAAGCAGCACTCAACGAAAAGCGTCCGGAATTAGTCAAAAGAAAACGCATCATCTTCCATCAGGATAACGCAGGACCGCATGTTTCTTTGATGACCAGGCAAACACTGTTCCAGCTTGGCTGGGAAGTTCTGATTCATCCACCATATTCACCAGACATTGCACCTTCGGAGTTCCATTGATTTCGGTCGTTACAAAATTCTCTTAATGGAAAAAATTTCAATTCCCTGGAAGACTGTAAAAGGCACCTGGAACAGTTCTTTGCTCAAAAAGATAAAAAGTTTTGGAAAGATGGAATTATGAAGTTGCCTGAAAAATGGCAGAAGGTAGTGGAACAAAACAGTGAATACATTGTTCAATAAAGTTCTTGGTGAAAATGAAAAATGTGCCTTTTATTTTTACTTAAAAACCAAAGGCACTTTTTGGCCAACCCAATAGAATGGATAAACAACAGAGTCCTACCGTATAGCACAGGGAACTATATTCAATATTCTGTGATAAACCATAATGGAAAAAAATATGAAAAAGAATGTATAACTGAATCACTTTGCTGTACAGCAGAAATGAACACAACATTGTAAATCAACTATACTTTAATAAAATAAATTTTTAAGAAAAGAACATTGGTGATCCAATATGGAGACCAATAAAAGCTAGCTAGTTCGACACTCAACCTACATTGAGCCCTATCCCTCATCCCTACACACCATTTTCCTCTTCCTTCCCCCCCACCCCCCATATTTCTAACCAAATCTATCTCCCACACTATATTGCAAGCTCTTTGGAGGGAAGGATCCATTTTTTTCTTCTTGTATCCTACAAGGTGCCTGGCACAGTGTTTTACTCATAATAGACAAGTGATAAGTGTGTTTTAAACAACAGAGCTGGATCAAATTTCCATAGCAACTGGGTTTCTGAAGCGTCACCATGCAGAATTCTTTATACCCAATCAATCCATTCAGTGCCTGAGGTCAGATGTAGAGATGTTACAGGTAAAATAGTATTTACACTCGATTGCAGGAAGATTCAGGAATCACAGTTCTGTTTCAATGTCTGTTGCTTTTACTCTTGGAGTGAAGACCTTCTCAATATGTCAGAAAACCCCCAAACCATAAAAAGATTGATACATTAGACTACATAGTAATAAAGAATTTATAAATGGAAAAACCACCTAAACAAAGTAAAGAGACAAATGAACTGGGGAGAAGAGGGATTTTCCTTCTAGAACTGGGGAGAAGAGGGATTTTCTTCTAGAGCAAATTTCCCTAAATGAACAGCTTTTACAAGTCAATAGGAAAAAGACCAACAAGCCTTAGAAAAATAGGTGAAGAAGATGAACAAACAGTTCACAGAGGAGCAAATACAAATGGCTATCGACATAAGAAACGATGCTCAGGGAGGTCCTAAGTGCAACCCTCGGTCCCAGCTAGTTCTTGCCCGTGGGAGGCAGTGGATCCCGGGAGAAGTCCAGCACGAATCCCTCCTCCCTCATCTTCATCGCTTAGGGAGCGGTCATCTCATTCAGCAGTCACTTACCACGCACCTGCTACAAACCAGATGCTCTGCGAGGTACTTATGTGCTTATCTTTTTTCTAAATCGAGGTAGCGTTCATACCCATCACCTATCAAAATACAGAACATTTTCATCTCGCCAGAAAAATTTCTTACGCTTCTTCCCAGTCTATCTCTGCCCCAGACCTTTATTTTGATTTCTATTATCAGGGATTAGTTTTGCCTCTTGGAGAACTTCATATAAAGGGAATCATACAGAAAAAATGAAGATGCTCAGCTTCGGTAATAAGAGAAATGCAAATCTAAATTCCACCACGATACCATTTTTCACCTATAACATCGACAAAGGTTAATGACATATTTCACTCATGAAAGTGTGGGGAAACAAGCACCCTCATGCACTGCCGGTAGAAGCATACACTTTCTCTGTATAAAAATACTCATGCCTTAAAAAAAAACAGAAAAGAAAACAAAAAATGCATGCCTTTTGACCAAACAGTTCCACTTCTAGGAATTTATTCTGCAGATATACTCATATATGTGTTAAATAATTTACACACAAGGTTAATCATTGCAGCATTTTAAAAAATAACAGGAAAATATTAGAAACAAGCAAAATATAAATCAGTAGGTGACTGATTAAATAAATGATGTTAAATCTATAAATAGAATACTCTGCAGCCATGAAAAGAATAAGGTATAACTGATTCACTTTGTTATAAAGCAGAAACTAACACACCATTGTAAAGCGATTATACTTCAATAGAGATGTAAAAAATAAATAAATAAAGTATACCGGAGGATGCGCATAAAAAAAAAGAATAAGGAAGGGTTTTACATGAAAGAAAGTGATAGAATTTTCAACGTATGTATACCTTCTTGTAAATTTTGAATTTATAGCATGTAATGCATTACTTATACAAAAGTAAATTTAATTTTTAAAATGTGTTTATTTCTTGTTTCTTGATGGCCGACATTCCGGGTTTGTTTCATAGCCATTCCTTAGATGTATGCTAGAAAATTCTATCTGTTCAGTAGTTAATAAAACCTATTAAATAAATGTTTGTTTGGAAGGGTAAGGATTTGCCGATTTAGGGAATACTTTAGGCTATTGGTCATGAATGTTAGCGCATAAAATTTGAGTCTGGGGTTTGGCAATGAAAATGAAGGTTTATGGAAATATAAACACATGTTAACTTAGTCACAGGCACTGATGGTGATGAATATAGGCAAAACCTCTCACTTATAGTGAATCATTAATTTTGACAATTGAAGTGTAAATAGGACCATAAATAGAATTCCCAATTATCCTCCTATGCCACATGCATCAGATAGGGTTTAGTCATGGCATATTTATAATGAGTGCTACTTCTTCCTTATTTTCTGCACCCTGTTCTGTGCAGTCTAGTATTGATCATGAGAGAATGAAGGACTCTGCCTCTTCCCGGGTCTGTTTTGCTTTGTTATCCTTCCGGACAAATGTCAAACGAATTGGGATCGTTAATGGCTCCTTCATAAGCTAAGCAAAGGAGAAAAATGCTTTCTTCTCTGAGTGTATTGTTTCTAGGGATGAGATTTGACTGAAAGCACGTCCATACACATATCAAATGAACTGTTATAATAGCAATTAATTTTGCTTATACTAACGACTGGATGTGAACATCCTCAAAGTGCAATGTAAGTCTTCAGTATCCAAATAATACACTATATGATTTTAAAACTCTAGGAGTAGTCAATGCTTTCCAACGACGCTAACCATACCACACTCTAGTGCAAGGGTTATTGCTTGTTTGCTGATCTGTCTCCCCCACTGGCTTGGGAGCTCTGTAAAGGCAGGGATCATGCATATTTCCATCCTTTTAGCTTCCTTCTCTAGATTCTCATAATCTTTGTCAGAGAATAGATGCTCAGTTGCTTGTCAAATGAATAAGTCCCCTCTCCCTGTTGTTATCTGCCACATTTAAAAAAGCAAGAGTAGAGACTTTATTGTGTATGTTTTGGGGTCAAAGTAATAGGTAGAGGGCAAGCAGGACTCCCCAGTCATGCTTTACTGTCCCTATGAGCCCCTGACCAACCATGCCCTAAGTCATATGGTCTACAACTACTGGCACTCATAAAGAATCAAGTGTAAGAACCCCGAAGAGTAAAAAAGCACTAACTTGGAAGCACTGTACTCTTGGTCCCCATACTGATTTGTACCTTGTTAATTTTAATTTAATAGTCTCTGCTGCTTGATTCACTTACCAACACGGATAACACAGGTCCAGACAACATCCAACAGAAAAGCTTAGAATTCAAATGAATTTGTTTATGGTTTAAACCTCTGTTCATTCGTTTAATGAAAATTAAATGCTTAAAATTCATTCGAGTACATGTTCCTAACTAGATTTATCGCTTTTATCCATTTCTGTCTCTAAACCTCTGGCTACCCTGTAAACCAGGAGTTGGCAAACTCTGACCCATGCATAGATCAGTCACTTATTTTTGCAAATAAAATTTTATGAGAACACAGACACACCCATTTGTTTATGCCTGGGGCTGCTTTCACAACAGAATTGAGTAGCTATGGCAGAGACTGAGTGGCTCCCAAGCCTAACGTATTTACTATTTGGCCCTTTACAGAAAAAACTTCACTGACTCCTGCTGTTACTGCACGATCATATGACAAAAGATCTAAAGGAGGGTACATTGCCTCAACAAATAACTAATATTTAACTGAACTCGAATGTGTGCCAGACCTTGGGAATTAAAAGACGATGAAGACCCTGAATAGTGTTTGTACAAGATACACTATCAGCACCAAGAAAAGTACATATTCCCATTCCAGGTGACAGGGTAAACAGTGGTGCATTTGTGATCTAAATGTTACAGTGAAAAGCCACCAGACACAAGATGAGGATCTGAGGCAGGCTAATCTGCTCTGCCTTTCACAGAAGCAATTATATACTTTCTAGAAACCTGGAGAAATTCATTCCAGTGGAGAAATACCTACCTCAACCAAGCAATGTGCTAGGAAACAACTTGGACTGAAAGTAGGAAGACTCTCAGCTCTATAACTAATAAATAATAATAGTTAATACATAAAGCACTTATTATATGCCAGGCATATATATTAACTTGTCTAATGCTCATAAAAACTCCATGAGTAAAGAGTTTTATTCATTATCCTCACTTCACACATGAGGAAACTGAGGTACAGAGAGGTAAAGTAACTTGCCCAAATCACACAGCTAGTAAGTGGGAGTAGGGATTTGAATCTATGTGGTTTGGCTTTGGAGTCTGAGCTCTTAACCATCCGTACTGTCTTTAACTGATTTGTGACTTTGGACACCTCACTCAATTTCCCTGAACCTCAGTCTCCTCATCTGTAAAATAAAAATGTTGGTCATAATCTCTCAAGTTTTTAAATTTTTATTTATTTTTTTTCTGTACGCGGGCCTCTCACTGTTGCGGCCTCTCCCGTTGCGGAGCACAGGCTCTGGACACGCAGGCTCAGCGGCCATGGCTCACGGGCCCAGCCGCTCCGTGGCATATGGGATCTTCACGGACCGGGGCACGAACCCGTGTCCCCTGCATCGGCAGGCGGACTCTCAACCACTGCGCCACCAGGGAAGCCCATCTCTCAAGTTTTTATAGCTATACTATTTCAAGATTCGTGGGATTAATAGACATTTACAAGTACCTAACACTGTGGGAATTACAAAAGACTATATAAGACATGTATAATTCATTCATTCAACAAATAGTTAATGAGTGTCTACTGTGTACCAAACTGTGCTCCAGGCACTAGAGATATAGCAGTGAATGAAACAGAAAAAAATCCCTGCTCTCGTAGTACTTGCATTCTATGCCATAATAATATGGAAGAATATTTGTAGAGCAATTGCAATGCACCTGACATTGTGCTGTGTAATTTACGTGGGTCGTTGTCTCCTTTAGTCTTCGCAGTGGTCATGAGCCCTATGGTACAGATGAGAAAACGGAGACTTGGAGAGGGGAGGGGCTTACCAAAGGTCACAGCAGAGCCCAGTTCTGTCTAGTTGCAGAGTTCATTTGTAACTCATGTTGCACTATTTTCCTTATAAGGACTTTATAACCAATGAACTGGCTAACATACAGTTACAGTGAACTCGCTTAAAAAGAACCTCTTGGTATTTTGATAGTTTTTTAAAAGTGAAGCAAGAGTAATGGTAGGAATCTAATTTGAAAAGTCACATGAGAAACTCTGAGCTGACAAGCCAGAACATAAGGATTCCTTATCTGTATGATGACCACTGGGCCTCTTGAGAAGAATCACAAAAGGGATTTAGAGATTGAGTCTCCCATACTAGGATTAAAATTCTGGGACAAAGTAGGAAAACAAAGAGTGCCCTAACCTCTGGCTGAGGAATGGGGGAAGGCCCCAGGATGACGGAAAATTCACTCTAAGGAAGAAGATAGAAAAAGAAGGGAAGGGGGACTTCCCTGGTGGCACAGTGGTTAAGAATCCGCCTGCCAATGCAGGGGACACGGGTTCGAGCCGTGGTCCGGGAAGATCCCACATGCTGCGGAGCAACTAAGCTCATGAGCCACAACTACTGAGCCTGCGCTCTAGAGCCTGTGATCCACAACTACTGAAGCCCGTGAGCCACAACTACTGAAGCCCGCGTGTCTAGAGTCCACGCTCCACAACACGAGAAGCCACCTCAAAGAGAAGCACGCGCACTGCAATGAAAAGTGGCCCCCGCTCACCACAACCAGAGAAAAGCCCGCGTGCAGCAACGAAGACCCAATGCAGCCAATAAATAAACAAGTAAATAAATAAATTTTTAAAAAAGGAAGGAAGAAGGGAAGGAAGGATGGAAGGGAGGGAGAGGGAGAGAGAGAGAATATACTTGTGTCTTTGGTCTTGACTTTGAAGTCATCAAAGAATGCATTTGGGACCCAGAGTGGTCTCAATCAAATGCTCTCTAGCCCAGATCCTAGAAGAACTTGTGCCCCCATAAAGTGTACTGCCAAGCAGGGAATTGACTCTCACAGTTTCAGTAGCAAAACTGTGCAAGGACTCAGAGCCAATTTTTGTGAATGTCCTAAAGTTTGGTGTGACCTTAGGGAACAACGTTTGCAAAACCTGAATGGATTCAACCATTCTAAAGTCCACCCTAAGGAGGTTTTATAAGGTCTTTGGGTTTTTAGTACTTGTGTTTATATAGCTAAAGTCAAGTCAAAGGCTGTATAACTATCCAATGAATTTAGAATATTCCACTGCCTCAACCATTGTACAAATGTCTTAACAATCGATTGCTACCTGGTGGATCCAGTTAGCTGGGTAGGTGCTAGGACTTGGCTCTGTCAATGGTGTGGGGAGTGGGGAGACTCATTCAGGTTTGAAGCTAAGCTAGGATTCAGACACGTCTAAATTCTCCAACTTCACTGAGCCCTCCAATCCATCAACCCATCACTTTCTCTCAAGTTCTTCACCTTCTCCCATCCTTCCTTCCTTGTCCAGCTTAGGTTCCATGAGCCATTTTTATAATCACTTCTTTGCAACTCCCTGGTTTCTCTTTCTCCCTCGCTCCTCTCTCTCTCCTCCCCCATAGTATTCACCTGGCAAAAGTCCAACTCTGATTGAACTCAGCATCGGAGCCACTAAATATTTCTGGAGATAATCACAGAACTGGGATGCCTGCCTTCACTTTCAGTTCATGATCACAAGGATCAAATGGCACTTCATACCACCAGGAAATCCTGGTACATTTCCCTGGTAAATTCATTTTATCACTCTCCAAAATAATCGTGTCACGTCTCTCCTCTCTCCTCAAACCTGCTATACTCCTCGTTCTCAGCAGATGACCTCACTTTATATTTCATTGAGATAATAGAAGCCCCCTTACAGGAATCCCCTCCTTACTTCAGTTATCAATCATACCCTTCCCCCAGCTATTCCTAGTCTTTCACTGAAGACTTCAGTACCTGAATTACCATCTTCTCAGCCCAAACTCTTGATATTCTTGGTGACTTCAACATCTAAGTATAGGATCCACCCAACACTCTAGCTGCTCAGATCCATGACTCCCTTTCTCTCTTTGTGATCTTTTCCTCCAACTCACTTCAGCCACTCATTCCCATAGTCATTGTCCAAAAATGCACCATCTGCAAAATTTTGACTTCAAGCATCTCTCTGATTGCCACCTCCAACCCTTCCAGCTCACTTCTTCTAGTTCCCTTATGCCAACCATTCTTTGACTCTTATCTAGACCTCCAATCCAGTAACCCTACCACTTTTCCACCAACCAGTTGAAACTCTCATGTCTTCATTTTCTTCCTTACCCAGCTTAGACTCCAATACTATGACCACCCTCTTGCATATATTCTCAAAGGACTGATCCCTTTCTTCCACCATCATTCTTGCCTGACAAAACCTCAGTGGTGGTTAAACCCAACTTTCCACCTACTCTGTCCTAGCTCCTGAGCAGATAAGCCTGTCTGAAGGAAAGCACGCAACCATACTGACTCATCTTACTTAATATTTTTGCCAAGACCTCAAGTGGGCTCTCAGTACTGGCTGGCTGGCCTACTGTATACATTTCTCTAGTTAAGCTACTCTCCTACTCTTCCAGATGATTATTTCACAGCTTCTCCTCTTAAATCTCCAAGATTCTCTTTACTTTTTCTCTCAAAAGATGACTTTTCTTCTTACTTTATTGAGAAAATAGATATGATAAAAAGAAAATTTCATATGTCTCTATCACAAAATCTACCAACTTACCTACCTCTCTAGCCATGTAATTCAATTGCACACAAACCAGAGGCCAACCCCTCTACCTGTACACTGGATCCCATCCTCTCTTGCCTACTGGAGAATACAGCTCCAACATATATGGCCCCATCCCCTGCATCATCAAGATTCCTCTTGTACTGGATTATTACCCTCGGCATACAAACACGAGTTCTATCATTCATCAGAGAAAAGCCAAATATCCTTTAAGGTACCACTTCTTTTCTCTTCTCCTCTTTACAGCAGAACTCCTCAAGAGTTATAGAATTTCACTGTCTTCAGTTACTTTCCTCGCATTCTCTCTTGAATTCACTCGAATCAGGATTTCATCTCCACTAGTCCACCAAAATTTCTCTTAATAATCTCTCCAGTGATCTCCATGTGTCAAATCAATAGCTCACTTCTCAGCCCTCATCTTACTCAACTTCACAGAAGCATTTGACACAGTGGTTCCCTCCTTCCCTCCCTCTTGATACAATTGACCCTCTGGAAACCACACTCTTCTGGTTTTTGTCCTACCTCGGTAACCACTTCATCTCAGCCTTTCTTTTTTTTAAATTGTTTATTTATTTATTTTGGCTGCGGCATGCGGACCTCTTAGTTGCGGCATGTGGACTCTTAGTTGCGGCATGCATGCGGGATCTAGTTCCCCAACCAGGGATCGAACCTGGGCCCCCTGTATTGGGAGCGCAGAGTTTTACCCGCTGGACCACCAGGGAAGTCCTGATCTCAGCATTTCTTGCTAGTTCCTCCACATCCTTTCAACTTCTAAGTGTTGGAGTGCTCCAGAGCTCATTCCTCAGACTACTTTTCTTCTCTATCTAATGTCGTTGTATCAATGTCCATAGTTTCAAGTGCCAGCAATCAGTTGATGACTTCCAAACTGATGTCTCCAGTTGTGACTTCTCCCTTGGGCTCCAGCCTCATCTCTCCAACTGCTGACTCTCCATCTCCACTTGTTGTCTAACATAGAGCTTGCATTTAACATCTTCAAAAAAAATCCTCTAGATTTTTCCACTAAAATCTATTCTTCTCCTAGTCATTCCCATCTCAGTTAATAGTACCACCATTTACCTATTTGCTCAGCCCCAAAGCTTAGGAGTCATCCTGGGTTACTCTCTTGCTTTCACACCAATCCATCAGCAAGTCCATTCAACTCTACTATCAAAATCATGACCAATCAACCTACTTCTCATCTTCCACAGCACCATCCCAGTCCAAGGTACAGTCATGTCTCACCTGGCTTACTGTAATAGCCTCCTACCTAGTTTCCCTGCTTCTTCTCTTGCTCTTCTGCAGTCCATTACCTACAAAGTAGCCAGAGTGATCCTTTATAAAAGTAAAGGCGTCTCATTGCTGTTAGAATGTAATCCAAAGTCTTTACCAAGGCCTATAAGGATGATCATAAACTTCCCATGCCCACATTTCCAGCTCTGACTCTATTCTTCTTTGCTAGGTTCTAGTAATACTTGCCTTCTTTCATCAGTGCTTCTAGCAGGTTTCTCCCCCAGGGATTTTTTGCTCATTGTTCCATTTCTCTGACACATTCTCCCCTCACATTCTTTTAGGGCTCTGCTCCTCAGAAAGGACATTTTTTGATTCCCTTTGAAACAATAACCACTTCAACTCCCCCATACACACAACCACCCAGTGACCCCTTATCCTATTTTATGTTTCCTCCTAACACTTGTATTTCTCTGAAATTCTATTATATATTCTATGTTTTTAATTCTTCATTATATGTCTTCTCCCTTAGAATGAAAACTCCATGATGTGAGAGGGGAGACTTTGTCTATTTCACGTTATCCTCAGATAGAGCCCAGAACTGTGCCTGGTATGTGTTCATTGAATGAATGAATCTTGTCATCATCAAATCCACAATTCTACCTTCATCTGTACATGTCCGCTCCTTCCTCTTGATACAGTGAAGACTACCTCCTTCTTTCAAACTCACTTCTTGCAAGCTGTTGCCCAACTCTTCTCACCCACTCAAGGCTTTGACTCCTTTATTTATTCCCCTCTTTCCTACAGCTTCAATCACTCCATCTCTACTAGAACATTCCATCAGCATTTGAACATAATCTATTATAATCTCCCTTCTTAAAAGATTCCATAACTCCACATCCCTTCTCAGATTTTCCTGCTCCCCTTCACAGCAAAACTGTTTTATAGTTGTCTTCACATGTTGTGCCTTCTCCACTTTCTTACCTACCATTCATTCCTCAGTTCTCTCAGATCTGGCTTCTTTACTTATCGTTCTATTGAGACAGCAATGAATATTTTAAAAAGGGATGTTTTCGAGTATGGGAGGGTTCTATAATTTTATCAAATGACCAATTAATTACCTGGGCCATACAAATTGCCCTCCCTGGGACAGAGCAGCAATCGTATATGACACAAACCAGTTCCAGTGCTCTTAGATGAAAGTACAATAGCTAGGGGACCAATCCTTTGTGCAGGAATCCAAGCATATAGAGACAACTCCCTTGAGACTATGCAGGCCTTAAAAGATTGTTTAAGTAACTCTGGCCAATGAAACAGGTGTTTCCTGTTTAAGTCTAGAATATACATTTTTCCTGAGCTTTTTATGTATACAGGGGGTGGGGAAAAGTTTGGGGACACATTATTGATATCTTTGGGCATCCATTGCTCCTGGGTTATCTGTTGGGGATAATCTCAAAGAAATTAATGGGAGCTTGATGGTCAATGGCTGTTCTCTAACTGATGTCAGTTACAGTACTGAACTTCTAAGTAGAGATAACCAGTGACCCTTATACTTACTTTAATCTGTAAAATCTCAACCATTCTGCCTCCTTAATATTGATTGCCTTGGAGATAACATTTTAAGAACATAATTGTGAATGAAGGTATCAGAAGAGGCACAATGAAAGGATAATGATGACAATAACAACAGCAAAAATAAATACTTACTGAATACTTACTATGTGTCAGGCACTGTTGCTGAATGCCTTATATGTATTACCTTATTTAATCTTCACAACATCCCTATAAAGTAAGTACTACTTGCTATCTCCATATTACAGGAGAAGAAGTTACGACTCCAAGAGATTAAATGCCTTGCTTGAGGTCACACCTCTAATATGTGGCATAGCCTGAATTCAAATACAGATCTGCCTTACCCAGACCCACACTATAGGTTCTTCACTCTGCTAACCTGGAAAAAAAGGAAAAGAAAATGAAGAAAAATGACAATGGATAAATATAAACTATTTCATTGAAATGCCTGAAGATATCAATAATGTGTCTCCAAACTTTCTCCCACCCCCAATATTACTGAAAAGCTCAGGAAAAATAACTATATTTAAGGTGAAAATTAGGCCACCTTTACTTCCCCTTCAATCATCCACATTTGCTTTTTTTCTTTTCCAAGAAGCCACTCACTGGTGCCACAATGTAGTGATATTTGTCCTTATGTTTAGAACCTTGAGTTTTCAAAACTCAATTTCCTAAAATATCAAATTAATTGTAGTCTTATTCTGCCTCTTGGGGGTATTCTTTGGTGCAAGAACGCCCCCTCCCCAGCCTCTAGCTAGTTAAGCTGCACAGGAAACTAGTAATCAGCCCACAGCCCTATGTTGCTAGCTGAGCTCCTGTCTGATCATATTGCTCTCTGACCCTCCTTGCAAGTGTAGGGAAGTTGGGCCTGGGGGCAGAGAATTAACCAGGATATAGGCCAAAGGCAGCTGGATTTGGATCCCAAGGACTGGAGGCTAAGATGGAGAATTACCCAAAGCAACCAGGAGTAGAAAGAGGCAGAAGTACCAGTGCAAGTCCTTAATGGGTATTGAGAATCATGCTAGAGAAACCAGTACAGTCACTACACCCCCACCAGCAGAAGTGGGGTGGAAAATGGGAGACAATGGGAGACAGTGACGGGATCAGGATGAAAGCAAGGTTGGAAGCATGTTGAGAAGGCCCCCGAGTGCTGAGTGGTCCTTACCTTAGCTTGGTATTCCAAGTGCTCCCACTTCCTTCCCGACCTCCTGTCTCATCATCTTCTCCCCACCTAACGACATGAACACAGAAAGTTCTTCCATACCTCTGAGGTTTCCCATAGACTGTTCCCTCAGCCTGGAATACCTTTCTCCTACGCCTTGGCCCAGAGAAACCAATTCATCTTTCAAGGTTCTACTTAAAAGCCACCACCTCTGTGAAGCCTTCCTCATCCTCCCCAACTTAAAATTAGTCACTGCATCCTCTGCATTATCATCAGCTTTACTTGTATCCTTCATAGCACATAAATTCTATGTAATATTGTAGTTATTTGTGAGCATGTCTGCATCTCTCACTAATGTGTAAGCTCTATGAGGGCAGTTTTGTTTCTCCCTTATACCTAGTTCCTTGAGGACAGGGATTTTTACTTTTTGTGTATCTTTGTGTCCCCAGGCCCTAGCAAAGGAGCTGGCACAAAGTGAGGCTCTTCCTAAGTGATTATTGAATGAATGAATGATGAATGAGGAGTTAATGAATGAATGCTGGAGACACACCGTAGCCTGTAAAACACTAAAACAGCAGGCAAGGCAAAACAAAACAAAACAAAACAAAAAAACCATTTTATCTGCACACCATCGTTTTCCCAAAAGGACTTGACATGGCTTGAAAGTCACGTATATTTAGATTAGGACAAATATAAAATTAGGACATTGCTGAAGAGGACAGCCAGCGAGTGATTTTTGTTGTAGCAACTAGTCTCTAGGTTTAAAGCAGTAAGAAATAAAAATCCATCTTCAAAAATCCCACTTTCTGCTTTTTCACTCTTGACAGACGCACACAACTTTCAGCAAAACAGTAATGTTCTTGGAAGAGCTTGAATACATGGGATACTAACACACATGTCCTTTCTCATTAATTTTTTGTTATTCTTTTCTCAGCACTAACTGGTAAAGTACATAGGTGAGAAAACAAATGTCAAGGAGAGATGAAGAAGAGAAGTGTCAAAAAAATTTAAAAAATAAAGATTCTAGGTAGAAGATGAAGGTAAGCTTTGCCCACTGGGATATGCTGTTGAGTCAGCTGTCCTTAAATCTAACAGCCAACGACTTCTAGAGAAGATCTGAAGAGGCTTACTGTGAGAGAGACAGAGGCAGAGATAGAGAGACTGGGAGAGAACATATTCCCAGGTAAGCTAAAGGAAAGATAAGGAGGAAAAATCAGCAACTCCATCAGGAAAGGAGGGACAGGAATGGACTAGGAACTGAAGATAGAAAGTTACTGCACCTGAAGGCTGAAATTGTCCTGGCCTCTCTGGCAATCAAGGAAATAATTCATGAAGTCCCGAGAGTAAGTCATCAACTCTGAGCTGTCTCTCCAGGAGCGAGGATGGCTCTGTTTGAAACCCTCCCCACTCTCTTGGCCAGTGCCCTTGGTGAGTTGTGACCCACACTGGCAGGCTTGGCTGTAACCTTGAGAAGAGGGGAAGCTGAGGGGCCCACAAGGTTCTGAACACGTGGAATTGTTAGCTCTGGGCTCCTACCCACTCAACTGCCCAACCATGGACTTTGACAAGTGATAGGTAAGAAATCTTCCTCCAAAGAACCATATTTTTAAAGTAAAGATTAACACTTAAAATATGAACATTTAGATTTATTTACCTTGACTTCCTTTCTAAAAGAAAACCGTTGAAGATTACAGTGATGGTTTATTTAACTCCTCAATTTGGAAAAGCTTTTCAGAACATAGGAAAATAATAACTAAAATTTTCTATTTGTTAATTAGCTTTTCCCATTGCCAACAGCTTAAACCTAGTCCCCTCCTCCCCAGAAGACAAGTTACAGCTAAGGCTTAAACATTCATCTCTCCCTCCTAATTGCTGTGTAGGAGTAATTCTGTGATTCTGGAAGGAAACTTCAGTGAATAAATGAACGACTCTCTCATTGCTATTTGGAAGTTATAAAAATTACAAGACATCATTCCATTATATTCTCTCATTTCCTTGTCATTGGAAAAGGTTCCAACCTTTCATCATATTAAAAAGCAATTATCAAAATGTTTTATTCTATAATAAGTTTGACTACTAGGAGGGAAAGTATTCAGAAATCAAAATAAGGGGGTTCTTTTTAGCATATAAACAGGTGAGTCAACCTTCCAAATCTGAAAAAAATGAAAGATTACCTTTAAAAGCAACTTTTTGGAATTTGGTGTCTTTACTTTGGTGTTTCTGTACAGACTAATTCCTGTGAAACCACTGTGATTGCATGAAAAGATGTTATCTTCCTGCTGACTCTGCAAGCTGATGGACTTGAGTTACAGTTCCTTCTAAATTTGGCACACAAGGCATTCGCCAAAGTCGCTGGGCTTTTTAGAGGGAATCTGCAGAGCACACTCCTGTGGAGTCAGCTGGTCGACTAGTAGTACGCTCTGAAGCCGCCACACACAGGTCACTGTGCTTCCGGGCTGGGGAGAATTACAAAGGGATTTAAAGATATGCCACCTAACCCCTTCGTAATAATCCTTAACATTTGTACAGAACCTTACAATTTACAAAGGGCTTTCCCCCAGGTTATCACTTTTGATCCTCACAGTAACCAAGAGAATCCGGTACAGCAGGTCTTAACAATCCTCATTTGATACATGATGAAACCAACGCTCACAGGCTTTCTGTGCCTTGCCTGACGTCATGAGGTGAGTAAAAAAGGAGCTGGGTCTGGAGCCCAAGTCCTGTGATGAAGAGTACGGTGCTTTCACGTCCTGTTGTTTCTCACGTATCAACAAGTGCAGGGGCACCCATGAAAGTGACAGAACAAAACCAAACTGTATACAGAACCAGCAACCTGAGTGATCAGTCAGAAAGGAGCAAAAGATACAGGAGCGGGGTAGGCTGGGTGTCACTCATGGCCGAGGCTGCTAGACTATAGGACAGCTTTGTGTGAATTAGAAAAAAGGTGCTCCCTTCCGATGGATGCAGTCCCGGAGGTGCACGGGGATTACAGAGCCTTTGTGGGAAGTAGAGAAAAGGTGGGGGGAAGGTGCCCCTTCCTGCCAGCAGATGTGGCCAGTGCCAGAGTGCAGAGCCTGGTAAGCACGGTTTAGCTTTCAACCCTCATTATCCTCCTCCGCTGGGTGCCTTGATGCTGGGCATTTCTACAAAGCTGTATGGGGTTGTCCTAACTTAAGTAACTAGCAGACCTAAGAATAGGGAAAGCTGGCTAGAGTCTTTGCTACTCAAAGTCTGGTCCTTGGGCCAGCAGCACGGGTTTCACCTGGGAGCTTATTAGACATGTAGAATCGCAGGTACCTCTTCCAGATCTCCTGACTGAGCATCTGCATTGTAATAAGATGTCTAACTGATTTGGGTGCACATTTAAGTTGAGAAGCACCGGGCTACAAACAGGGGGGCCAGGAACGGGATGTCTGGGTGTTGGAGACAGGCGAATCATTGCTTATTCATGGACTGGCAAGCAGGTTGTCTGGCTGCAGAAGAGGTCTCGCAGAATAAAGAAGAGCCCCCGCCCTTCAACAGATGGCGTTCTGCTTGGAACTCAGCGTGGCAGGAAGTTGAACTCTTCTTGTGTTACTTCGTTCGGCGATGTTTGAGCCATCTTGGATGCATTAAGCTCTACACGTCTAAAGCTCATAATCCCTGTTCTCAAGGAGGTCACTGTCTTGAGATAAGAGAGAATATTCAATCCACTGCAACAGGCACCCCAGTGAAGGTGTAAACAAAGAGCTAGGGGAGCACCAAGGAGCAGCAAACCCCTCTGCCTGTGATATTTGAGTGCTGAGTTGAAGCACGA
This sequence comes from Globicephala melas, assembly GCF_963455315.2. Taxonomy (NCBI): domain Eukaryota; kingdom Metazoa; phylum Chordata; class Mammalia; order Artiodactyla; family Delphinidae; genus Globicephala; species Globicephala melas. The sequence goes on along the minus strand of NC_083335.1, from coordinate 16,263,809 downwards.
AGAATTGCTCGCACAGAGGGGAGAATGGAGTCTCTCCAGGCAGAGATGTCTATCTCCCGCGCTGAATTGTGGACCTTTTGTGGGTTTCTGATTTACTTTTTTTAAAATAAATTTATTTATTGTTTTTGGCTGTGTTGGGTCTTCGTTGCTGCGCGCGGGCTTTCTCTAGTTGCGGCGAGCGGGGGCTACTCTTCGTTGCGGTGCGTGGGCTTCTCACTGCGGTGGCTTCTCTTGCTGCGGAGCACGGGCTCTAGGTGCGCGGGCTTCAGTAGTTGTGGCTCATGGGCTCTACAGCTCAGGCTCAGCAGTTATGGTGCACGGGCTTTGTTGCTCCACGGCATGTGGGATCTTCCCGGACCTGGGCTCGAACCCGTGTCCCCTGCACTGGCAGGTGGATTATTAACCACTGTGCCACCAGGGAAGTCCCCTGATTTACTTTATATCTTCCTCCCCTTCCCTTATTTCAGGGCCTAGCACAGTGGCCAGTGCACAACTGTTAATGAATCCTTGTTAACTGATGAACCAATAGGCAGACTGGATAAATAAGCGAATGGCTTTGGAAAGAGGAATCATGTAGACTAACATGGGAGGTGGAGAGACCTTATAATTGCTCAGGAATGACGTGGTTAAGATCTGCATTTGGTCTATGGCTGGAGAAATGAAGGAAAGATCTAAGAAATACTGTACTATGCTAGGATTTCTTGTCTGAAACAAAAATGTAACAATGTGACAGAGATATTCTTAAAATACACCTTTGTTAAATGTGAATACTCCTTTACAATGAGCTGAGAGAACTGCAATCAGATCCGTTCTCTCCAAATGGGTTGAGTGGAGGGCTCCGGGGAAAGACCACTACCAGGAATTAGGCCTACATTTTCCAGCTTACCGTGGGGTTCCATTTTGCTTTGGATGAGTGAATGGGCATTTTCCTTTTAGAGATCTTCACTGCACAGAATAAGGTAGGAGTCCCCTGAATGATATCTGGTCATTAGTTGATCTTTTCTAATCTGCATAATACTTCCAGAGCGGGGCAGAGGGAGGGGGTCACAGACCAGCCAGGGACCCAAAGGGCCCTGTTAATACAACAAAGCACGTTGTAGCCCATCAGCCCCAGAGCTTCCTTACACTGAATACTCAGTAACGCAGCATAATTGGCTTGGACCCTGCATATACTGTAGGTTGAACACAGATGGCATTTTCTACAATATAAGAAATACATTCGAGAAATATAAGTAAGTTAGCCTCTGCTCCTTAGTGGAAGACATTATTGCACTTTCAGGGAAGGCTATGCAGTTCCATGTGGTTGAAGCCAGTAGAGTTGGTGGGGGAGGAGAGACTTCATATAAAAGATGCAGAGACACTGAATCAAGTTCTTGGTACCTGGAGAAGAAGAGGGAAGTAAGGACTCCAGAGGCATTTCAGAACTGGGGAACAAATTGAATGTGGGTGGCCAGACATTGGAGAGACTTGAGAATGATGCCCAGATTTCTCATTTGGGAAGATGGGATTAAGTTAATGAGTTGGGGTGTGAACATGTTGACTTTGAGGTGTCTAGGAGTCATTTAGATGTCCATTAAGAGTTGGAAATATAGGGCTGGGGTTCAGTAGAGAGGGTTAGGCTAGAGATACAGACATGAAATTTACAAGCATATTATTTCTAACAAAAGCCATAGGAGTGAATTCTCTCTCCCAGGGAGAATACACAAAGCAAGAAGAGGAGAGGACTGAGGAGAGAACTCGGGGAAAAGCCAACAAGAGCCAGGACAGAATGGTGTCAAGGAAGCTGAGGCAGGACAAAGTTTCAGCATGGAGGGGTGTCAATAGTTTGGAATGTTACAAGAGGTTGAAAAGGATAAGTGCTGAGAGGAAATCATCAGATAAGTTAATTAGTAGGTCCTTGGTGATCTTTGCCCAAGCAGTTTCAGTAGTGCAGGGGAGGAAGAAGGTAGGTTGCTGGGGAGGAAGAAGGACTGAAAAATGAGAAACTGGGGATTGTGAGGGGTTTGGTGCTGGAAGAAAGCAGAATAGGGTGCTGGCTTGTGGGGGAGACAGATTCTGGGGAAGGAATTTTAGTATGCCAGAGGTTCGGGCACTGTGAGCAGAGGACAGATTTGGGTCATGGAGGAGAAGGAATTGATGGAGGCAGATCCCTGAGGAGGTGATGGGAGTGTGTTTCTTAGAAAGGAAGAACACCTTTTCTTGGAAACAGAAAGGAATTAACAAGTAAACAAACATGATAGAATGTGATGTTTTGGAGAACATCAACATCTTCGCCATTAATAGAAATATTAGTGCCTGGAAAATTAACAAAGAGGAAAGATGCAATCAGGCTTGGCTGTGTAACAGAATAACTAATTCGAATCACTCATGCTAATAGCTCACCACTTACGCCTAATTAACATACGGCACGCTAACTACTGTGTATACCACCATATATTCAATACTTGTCAGCTTAACTTCGTTTTAAGTTTTATTTTATTTCACAGATAAACTCTCTTCAGGTCTGCTCAGGCTTCACAACTTGTAGCTTATGTAATATCGTTTGTTCACCATCTTAAAAAGATTTTAGAAGGTGTATTGGCTTGGACAGGAGAAAATTCTCAGATGTCAGTTTACTTCTGTGACATTTAACTTGGCAATTAGGGGCTGAGAGAGGAAAAAATAACGTATATACAGGAAAAAAGGAGGCCAACTTTACGGCCTTGTCACACTTAAGAGATATGCTCACTAATGGAGATGCTTGTCCCATTTTGAGAGAAGATTGTGGTTTTGAAAGAAGCTTTTTTCCTAGGTCTCTGGTAGTTACATATAATTACTACATTCTAGGGAGCACAGATGTGATGAAAACTCAGCTGATGTGTTCTTTGGAGGTCATCTTGTGAGATGTGGTTTGATGTGCACTACAGCAAAACTTATTCTGAGATTTTTTTTTAACATCTTTATTGGGGTATAATTGCTTTACAATGGTGTGTTAGTTTCTTTTTTTTTGCTGTACGCGGGCCTCTCACTGTTGTGGCCTCTCCCGTTGCGGAGCACAGGCTGACGCGCAGGCTCAGCAGCCATGGCTCACGGGCCCAGCCGCTCCGCGGCACGTGGGATCCTCCCGGACTGGGGCACGAACCCGTGTCCCTGCATCGGCAGGCGGACTCTCAACTACTGCGCCACCAGGGAAGCCCCCCTTAGTTTCTGCTTTATAACAAAGTGAATCAGTTATACATATACTTATGTTCCCATATGTCTTCCCTCTTGCGTCTCCCTCCGCCCCTCTGAGATTTTTTTGTTCCCTCATACAATGACTCATCTGTTGGCCTAGGACACTAAAATATGTATTATTTAAAAAGGAATATGCTTTTAATTCTATTTTAATGTTTAATGGCTAATCACTATTAAAATAATAACTACCTTTTATTGAGTGCCAGTTATGTAATAAACATATTGCATGTACTATCTCAGTACTCAAAAAATTTGCATTGGATCTTCTTTAATTTTGTCGTTAATGTTGAGAGATAGACAATGCTATCAATCCCTTTTTACAGAGGAGGGGGCTAAGACATCATCTACCATCTACCACCCATTTCTTTGTTCCCACTCACAGCAAACACCATTAAAGAGTTGTCTCCGCTCTGTCTCCAATTTTTCCTTAGAGCTACTCCAGTCAGGATCTCGCCTCCACCATTTATAACACCTGCTCCAGCGAAGTCGCCAATAACCTTCACATTCCCAATCCATGGGTCAGTTCTCAGTCACGGTCATCCTTGACCCGTCAGCAGCACTGAAGACAGTGGATCACTCCCTCCTCCATGCACTTCCTTCCTTAGCTTTCAGGACACCTTGCTGTCTTACTTTTCCTCCAACTTCATAGATCACTCCTTAGTCTCCCTTGCTGGTTGTGTCCCATCTCTGACTTCTTGATGCTGTGGGGCCTCAGGACTCAGTCCTTGGAGCTCTTCTCTAGTTGCACGCCTTCCTCAGGTGGTCTCACCTAGTCTCATGGCCATCTCTATACCCATGACTCCCAAATTTGTACCTCCAGCCCAGACTTACCCCTTGAACTTCAGGCTTGTGTTCCTACTCAACATTATCTCCACTAGGATTTCTTTTTATTTTTTTATTTATTTAGTTTTGGCTGCATTGGGTCTTCATTGCTACGCGCGGGCTTTACTCTAGATGCGGCGAGCGGCGGCTACTCTTTGTTGCGGTGTGCGGGCTTCTCATTGTGGTGGCTTCTCTTTGTTGCCGAGCATGGGCTCTAGGCGCGTGGGCTCCAGTAGTTGTGGCACACGGGCTCAGTAGTTGTGGCTCGCAGGCTCTAGAGCACAGGCTCAGTAGTTGTGGCACACGGGCTTAGTTGCTCTGCAGCATGTGGGATCTTCCCGGACCAGGGCTCGAACCCGTCTCCCCTGCATTGGCAGGCGGATTCTTAACCACTGTGCCACCAGGGAAATCCTCCACTACCATTTCTAATAGACATCTCAACATGTCCAAAACACTGTTTCTGATCTTTCCCCACAATAAACAAGTAAGAAAGAAGGAAAACCTGTTCCAAACTCTGCCTTTCATCAGATGTGGGCAGTAACTATACCTTTCATCAGTTGCAGGCAGGATTTCCATCCCTCTGGTTGTTCAGGCCAAAAACCTTGGAGTCATTCTTGATATCTTATTTTTCTCAATCACCATACCCAATCTGTCATGAAATCATGATGGATCCACCTTCAAAATATATCCAGAATTCAAGCGTTCCTCACCCCTCCACTGCCACCTCCCTGTTCCTTGATCTTGCCAGAAATACCTCTGTCCACCACTGGTAGCCATATGGCTAATTTCCTTTCCTCTTTGCCCAAATGTCACCTCTCAATAAGACCTACCCTGACCACTCTATTTAATACTGCAACCTGCACCCTCTCCCCAGCAACCCAATACCCAAGTACACTTCTCAACTTTTTACTTAGTCCATGACATTTTCTACCTTCTAACTTATTTATTATGTTAATTGTTTGTTGTCTATCTCCCCCTTATTAAAATGTCAGCTCATGAGGGCAGGGATTTTCATCTGTTTTATTTGCTACTGTACCCCCGAGCACCTAGAACAGAACCTTGCCTATAATAGGTCCATGAATTTTTGTTGGATTGTATTAAACAGCTTAAGTATCTTGCCAAGGGTTGGTGACACAGTGACAGGTCTAGCATTTAAACCCTGGCCTCTCTGATACTAATAATGACTCCATTCTTCTGCCTTCCATTATAGCCTGTGGCAGTGGGGCTCAGCAGGTGTGCCCTGAACCCCTCTGGTGAGTCAAGAAAGTGATGTACTTTTACTATGACCAAACATGCAAAATGTCACGATGATGACTGTCGTAAAGAATATTGTGTTGAGTAGACCACGCAATATAGAATAGACTGGAGTTCAACCTGCAAAGGGGGAAGAGGCATAGGGCAACATCAAACAACATCAAATGGATGTCACAGAACAATATCACTCCAGATGTCCAGAAGGACTGCATGTTCACATGCCTCAAGGGTATATAAGTGAGGGTGGTCAGTGCAGGGAACTGTTCTACTCAAACCATGACACAGGGTTGACGTGTGCTGATAAACACGTAGATTAATGTCACCATGCGATCCCAGGCCCTGTGAGACGTAGCAGTGAAGTAGGGACTACATTATTATTATTACTGCCTTGTTTAGTAAACTTTCGAAAGCCCTTCAATCTAGCTATCATATCCCAATAAAAGTTTTTAAAAAGTGTGTCATAGGCTTTTTAAAAAATTGTTGAGAACCCTTGCAATTGGGATAAGTTTCACTGGTTTTAACCGCTCTTCCCCTGTGTAAGCAAAGCAGGGCAGTACACCTTTTTCCTGTTTTTATTTTTAGATTAAAAAAAAATAAACAGAAACCATAGGATGAAGTTGAATTCATTTAAGAGGCCAACGACAACAAAACAAGTGAGAATTCTCTCGAGTGGATATGCAGGGTTTAGGGGAAGGAGTACAGGGCTTGGGAGATCTGAATCTAGTCTAAGTTTTGCAACTGAGAGTGTGACTTTGGCCAAGTCATTTCCCTTCTCAGAGCCTCAGTTTCTTCCTCAATAAAAATAAATGGTGAGGTGAGGGGCAGCCCTAGATGACCTGCACGCTCTCCCCCAGCTCTGATCCTGTATGAGTCCATTATTCTGGGTTGGAGATAAAGGTGTTGCTTGAAACAAAGTCTTCAAGAGATTAGGAAGTGTTTGGATTTATTTACCTCTGTATTTAGTTAGTGCCTTAGGTGCAGAAGGTTGAGTTAATCAAACACAGAATTTATTTATTCCCGGCCATCCCAGCATGTCATTCACACTCTCCTCCCTCATTGGCCACCATTCTCTTCTGGTTAATTACTATATTTTTGTTTGTATGTATTCTTATAAAATGCGTATTATCATTTTCAATGAATGTCTTTAATTTCTGTAAATGATATTACAGTAAATATTATTGTTTCTTGTTATTTTTTTTTTACCCAGTATTGTTTTCAAAATCTATACGTGTTGTTCTATCTACATCTAATCCCTTGCTTCTAATTGCTGAAGACGACTCCCAAACGTGTGTCCACCACATTTTGCCGCTCCAACTTCCTGTCACCATAAGTAATGCTGCAATAAGAAACATTCCAATTTAGGGCTTCCCTGGTGGCGCAGTGGTTGAGAGTCCGCCTGCCGATGCAGGGGACACGGGTTCGTGCCCCGGTCCGGGAGGATCCCACATGCCGCGGAGCGGCTGGACCCGTGAGCCATGGCCGTTGAGCCTGCGTGTCCGGAGCCTGTGCTCCGCAACGGGAGAGGCCACAACAGTGAGAGGCCCGCGTACCGAAAAAAAAAAAAAAAAGAAACATTCCAATTTAGAAAAGTACTGTTGGTGAGGGTGCGAATAGTAAAGGCAGCTGCTTCTGAGCTGTGACTAGAGTAATGAGGTGCTACTGTTAAGTCTCCTTTTCTCCAACATGCTATAGAGCCTCTGGTGATGGAATTCAATCCAAATGCTTCCACTGGGGATGTAATCATGATTTGGGCTCTTCTAGTGCCAAGTAATTATGTTAGCAGGTTTCCTTCACTGAATTAACTAGTTGTTTGAATCAAGTAACCCAGTTGATCAGAGATCTTGACATTGTGTAGACCCTCCACCTCTACCCTCACTCCCAGGAGATGAACTCACACCATCCCCCCGATTATGACCTCAAGTGGAGCTTGAAGGAGGCCTACAAGTTCTTCTGTTTCCTCATTCAGCGCTTCCTCCTGTTCTCCATAGCAGCTATTTTAAACCTTCTCCATCTTATCACTTCTCCCCTCACTCTCAGCAGGTAACATCACCTCCTACTTCAGAGAGAAAATAGAAGCTATCAGAACTACCTTAAATTCCTATTACCACATCTATAAATTTGCCAGCATCCACTCCCACCGTTTCCTCCTTCCTTCCTGTTACAATGGAGTGTCTCACCTTCTGTCTAGGAGGTGTCTGTCCATCTGGGCTATGGACCCCATCCCCTCCTTCCTTGCTCAGTTGGCTAAATCGTACCCTCTCCCCCTCAGTATTTCAATCTCTATACTTCAACTAGCTATTGATACTTCCCATCACCATGTAAATGTGTTCAAGTCTTTCTGATTTTAAAACTATATTAAAAAAAAATCTGTCTCAACCTCAATCCTTTCCAGTGACCCCCATCTCCACCACCACCTCCTGCAACATAGCAACTAAATTTATTGAAAGGGCTATATTTTTGAGCAATCAATGTAGGTTTAGAATCCGCCCACTGGCCTCATCCTTCCTAACTATGGATGGGTCTTTCACCAAAATGCCTGCCAGCAACTTACCACACTGATCGCAGACTCAAGTAACTGAAAAAGCACTTCAGAGCAGCTTCCCATGAGACCATTCTCTAAGAATTAGTGAAATGTTTACAAGAAATAATAATAACAGCTAGTGAGGAGGGGGGGGTAGTGGCATTTGTTTCAATAGTTTGACTCCCATGAAAAAATTCTATATTAAAAAAAAAAGTTGGGCTTCCCTGGTGGCGCAGTGGTTGAGAGTCCGCCTGCCGATGCAGGGGACACGGGTTCCTGCCCCGGTCCGGGAAGATCCCACATGCCGCGGCGCGGCTGGGCCCGTGAGCCATGGCCGCTGAGCCTGCGTGTCCGGAGCCTGTGCTCCGCAACGGGAGAGGCCACAGCAGTGAGAGGCCCGCGTACCGCAAAAAAAAAAAAAAAAAAAAAAGTTTCCTTAAGCATGAAAGAGCTACATTTGTCCCCCTACACACTCAACCTCCTGATCTCACTAGTTTCCTTGTCACTAAATCCTGAAGAGATATTCCTCCCCTTTTCATATCTCCACTCTCCGCAGCATATTGTCACTACTTTGTCTGTTGTGAACCTCTCCCTTTTTGGCTTGCATGACCCCTCATACTTTTGGTTTCCTTCCTACCTCTCTAGCCATTCCTTCAAGATGGCTTTTGCAGGCTGATCCACTTCTGTCGGCCCCTTCGTGTTCCTCACGTCTGGGCCTCCTTGCTTCCATTATTCCGCTATATACTATCCCTCAATAATCACATTGATTCCTACAGTGGCTTTGATCGCCATCCATACCCCCCAAATCTCTATCTCCATCCCTAACTGATCCAGACCTACCTATCCAACTCCTTTCTAAACATCTACACCTGAATGTCCTGCAGGCATCTCAAAACCAGATGTCCAAGACTGAATTTGTCATCTTTCTCAACAATCCCCCTTTGATTACTTCTACTGTTACTATCTCAGTGAGTGAATGATAACAGCCAAGACAGGGAAACTCAGGGCACTACACGTATTTGATCATTACTAAAATTATTTATTTATTTACTAAAATTACTAAAATTTTATTTTTTTATTACTAACATTTTAAATTACAAAAAGTATATAGGCTTTAATTTTATAAAAATTAAAACAATCCATAAGAATATAAAATAAAAAGTGAAAGTCCCCACCAATCACTCTCCCCAGAGGTAAACCACTGTTAACAAGAGGGTGTGTATCCTTACAGACTTTCTGTGGACCACATATATATGGATATGCATACCCACACGGTTTTATTTTTACACACATTTTATCATACTATATGTACTATTTTGCAATTTGCTTTTTAGCACAAAGTATATTGTGGACATCTTTACATTATTAATCATATTGATGTAACTTATTCTTTTTATTAGCTGCATATTATCTCATATTATATATAGCCCACATTTATTTAACCATTATGATATTGCTGGGCTTTAGTTTCTTTTCAGTTTTCACTGTTCCAGGGTTGCTGTAAAGAACTTTGCCCATACATCTTTATATTTCTATGCTAGGATAAAATGCTAGAAATTGGATTTCTGGGGATAAGTACATGTACATTTAAGTTTGGGTGGATACTGCTAAAGTACCCTCCAAAAAGTTTTTCCCTTCTACTTTTCAGTTGAGAGACAGCATACATAAAGTGGATAAAAGGCTCTATTTTAAGTGTGCAGCTGGATGAACTTTTATATGTGTATTCCTTTGTAACCAACATCTAGATCAAGATATATACCATTTCCAGCACCCCAGAAATTTCCCTCTTGCACCTTCCCAGTATATACCCTTCCCTCAGAGATAACCTCTATCCTGAGTTCTAGAATCATCAATTATTTTTGCCTGTTCATATAAATGAAATCATACTGTATATAATCTTTAATGTCTGGTTTATTTGACTCAGTATATATTTTACATTTACCCGTGTTGTTCTGTGTATCCATAGTTCATTCTCTTTTCACTGTCATGTAGTATTACTCTGCATGAGCCTCCCACAATTTGTTTGCTCCCACTGCTGATGAGTATTTGGGTTGTTTCCGTGTTTTGGGCTGTTACGAATACCAAAAGGCTATGAACATTTGTGTACAAGTCTTTTTGTGGACATATGTTTGCATTTTTCTAAGGCGTATACCTAGGAGTGGAATTGCTGGGTCATAGAGTTGTTTAATTTTTTATTAGAAACTACGAAACAGTTCTCCAAAGAGGCTGTATCTATTTGTCCTCCCACCAGCTGTATAAATTGAAACCTCCAGTAATAGTGTATGACAGTATCACACACAGTATTGTTATTGGACATTTGGTTTCCTGTCTCCCCAGTCAATTGTAGGAATTGTATCTGTCTTATTTAGCATCTCAAACATAGTGGATTCTCAGTAAGTATTTGAGGAATTAGATTTATAATTAAGTGACTTCTGTATATTATGCCTGAGGGTCTCTACCACACAGTTTGAAGGGTGAACATTTGTTACTACAATTTGTTACTGGTGTGGGTGTTTTATTACCCCAAGGACAGCTCCAGTTTCTTATGGGTAGCACTGTGGCTTATATATCACTACATCCTCTGTGGTGTTTGGCATAGGGCTGGGCCCAGAGGAAGCACCTGTAATGACCAGCATGCTGTACTTGGTCATATAAACAGCTTAAAAGAATGTCAGACCTCCCTGAAACCTTTACTTGCTCACATTTCTGGACTCAGTCAAAAGGAAGCAGTCACTAGCTGTATGGCCACTGGTCCCAGTGTTAGGAAATAGTCCCCCAACCTCAAGTCCACAAACCTATTTCTTTTTTGGGGGACATGTACAAGACTATTTATTGCAGCATTCTTTTGAAATAGCAAACATTTGGAAACCATCATTAGGAAACCTGTTTAAAAAGTTATGGTATAGCCATACAATGGAATACCATGCAGTCTTAAAAACCCTTCATGTTCTGACATATTGCTAAATGTAAAACAACAACAGTATCAAAAAAGCCAAGATGCAGAGGAGTAGGTATATTACACAACCATTTTGAGGTTAATAAAGGATGGGAAGAAGGACTGGGAGAATATTTTGGGGGTGGAAAACAGCTAGAGGACAATCCAACTCACTGTCAGCCTTCACAACTTGATTTTTTAGGTCCACCAACTGGGGAAGTCTGATCCACTATAAAGTATACCCCTCTGTCTCTACCCCTGAAAGGGCCAGTGTCGAAGATTTGATGGAGGTTGTAGGTCTAGGTCTTTATTCTTCCCCTACAATTGCTCTAAACTTTTCCATTCCTCTGGGAATTGGTGGGCTGAAGATTTATTTTTTAATCTTTTTTTGCATGAACTAGGCCTTCATCAAAATTCACTGCAACCCAGATTCATTTCTATTTCTAGTCCCCTTGCTTCCCCAAACCAGCTAAGCACGATGGATGAGCTGGCTAACATTCTGAAGGTGAAAACTATCTATCTATCTAACTATCTAACCATCTGTCTAGTACATCCCCCGATTTGAGTGCCTTCCCCCATTAATGTAGCACATCCTTCAGGCTTGCCTCCCCTCCCATCTAAGTGATAGGAGGTATGAGCAAAAACCTTCCACCTGTTTCTATGATGAATACTAGGTTCACATAAGTAAATCTTGAAAACTTGAGAATTTGCCAGTCCCAACTTTTTGTTTAATTCACATAAACATTTGCATAAGACTACATATGTTAAAGAAACATCTGTAGCTTTCTTATGCATTTAGATGAGATGAATTTTTTTTTCAATATTTGAAGTTACCACTTACTATTGATTTCTTTGGGGGCTTTTCTTAATACTCACACCAGAGTCCTCCAATGCAGGGCCCTGAATGCCATATGCCTCCCCCTTTTCTATGAATCTCACTTTGTGAGTATCATGCCAAGAGTATGGTAAGATGGGGAATATAAGCAGATTTCCTTCTCCCACAACTGAGCCCTCCCTATTCAGAGCTGAAGGGTCCTAGAAGATGGGATCAAAATATATTTTCAGGACTTCCCTGGTGGCGCAGTGGTTAAGAGTCCGCCTGCCGATGCAGGGGATGTGGGTTTGTGCCCCAGTCCGGGAGGGTCTCACGTGCCACGGAGCGGCTGGGCCCGTGAGCTATGGCCGCTGAGCCTGCTTGTCCAGAGCCTGTGCTCCGCAACGGGAGAGGCCACAGCAGTGGGAGGCCCGCGTACCGCAAAAAAAAAAAAAAAAAAAAAAAAGGCCACACATCATGCTTAGCCACAGAGTGTAAGGCAGGCAAAGTTCATCCTCGGGGTCACTCCGTTGCCTTTGGATGAGTCTTCTCTCTTCCATCCCTTACTGTTGCTCACCCTGACCTTTGCTCCCTAGGAAAAACCACCAGCTTCAGACAGCTCCTGTTCTGTTCCCTTCCTCAGAACCCTGCCTCCTGTGCCCTCAGGGGCTGTCTTGGTTGAGAAGTTCATCCCCGCTAAGGAACTGATGGGTGTCTGTGGATTGATGAGCCACCGTTTTCACAAAACATGTTGACATTTTAACAAGGGGCTTCAATCAAAAGAGTAACTTTAGTAAAGCGGATTTCAGGTGCTTTGTCATGACAAGCCAACAGGATAGCATCTTTTTTTCCCCAAAAGGTATGACCTTGTGACTTTTCTTATCTACTGCCTGCGTGGGTGTCAGGCCAACTGGGTACCTGGAAACTTCTGCCACCTGAAATTGTTTGACTCTCAGCACTGTAAGGACCCTGATCACGATCTTTTTTTTTTTTCTTTCAGGATGTAGACACAAGAGTTTTCGAAACAAAATCTCCAACGCTGTAGACAGCTCTCGCCTAACATATCATAACTATAGGCTCATATCTTCTCTACAAAAAAAGTAAGAAACAACTATTACAATGAATAGGAGAATTATTCTGGCTTTAATATTCACTAAATGTTATCTCATTCTGCCCCTTCCAAAATAATATTTAGAATACAAAGTTGAAGCAGATGCTTTCACAAAATCAACATTTTCCCCAATCTGGGGGTAGGGGAAGGTGGGTATCTCGGCTGGGATTTATTGAAGAAATCTTTGTTTGTGAATGGAATTCATTTTGATTTCCACAGCTTCACAACTCAAAAGAGAGAAACAGTTGAGATCTTCATCAAAGTTGTCTGCATTAAAGAAAAAAAGAGGGCTTCCCTGGTGGCGCAGTGGTTGAGAGTCACGCCTGCCGATGCAGGGGACACGGGTTCGTGCCCCAGTCCGGGAAGATCCCACGTGCCGCGGAGCGGCTGGGACCGTGAGCCATGGCCGCTGAGCCTGCGCGTCTGGAGCCTGTGCTCCTCAACGGGAGAGGCCGCAACAGTGAGAGGCCTGCGTACCGCAAAAAAAAAAAAAAAAAAAAAAAAGAGCATTTTCAGCTGTGGCATTAGGGACTTTGCACATAGTAGAATCATAAGACATGTTTATCAAATGAAGGAATAAATAGAAGAATTAGAAAGGAAGTAAAAGTTGTGGCGCTTTCCTCAGATAGTTTAATCTAAATTTGGGGTGAATTAATTCATCCTGACAGTACTGTTAAGCAATTACAAGTGCATCTGTTCTTCCTGCCTTGTGAATAACAGGCTATGTTATTCACAGTAACCTTAACCTAGAGGAGGCTAGTCATGGACAAACCTTGGAGGCCTTCAGGAAAAGACAACATAAAATGATAACACACCTATCTGTATCCCCTATGAATTTAATATTCCTGCTCTGAAGGTTCAGCTGTTTCTCAAGTTTGAGAGTGCCTAGTGGTACAGAGGGTGCAAGTTTTCACTCAGTGCCAATGGAATCGAGTTTCTGGCTGCCATATGTCTGATGGCAGCATCCAGGTTGCAGTCGTAGAACCTGTGGCCCAAGAGGCTGGACTACCTGCCCCACTGGCTGAGTTACTGTCATAACTGACAAGCATCTCAGTGCTGGCTGCAGGCCCCTGGGCTCTCCAGGTCTATAGCTTGGTCCAACGACATTAAAATCCTGGACATGGTATTTACTACTACTCTTTCAAAGAAAAGTATGTCCATTTGGGCTGTATATTTGCTGATGAAACAATATCCCTCAAGGACAGCAGGGGAGCCAAGCCTAACTCACCCTCTTGAACATATTCCCCAATCAGATCCAACTATTATCCACTAAAAACCTTCCACAGTTCGTGCCTCTATATGCCATGGCTCCCCAGTGGCTCCACATGGGCACCAAGGTATCTGCAAGTTAGCTGGCCAGAAATTTGATGGACGCTTGTGGCCACGGAAAGATTTTCTTCACATGCACCGACTTGCCCATGTAGAAATGGAGGCAGAGACTCCAACACTAGTCAATGAGCCTAAACTGGAAAATGGTGTGGCCTCACACAGTCCTGAAGCTGGTAGGCCCTTTGGAGATGATTCATCCTGCCCCCCACACCCCACCATGTTGAAGGTAGAGGGAATGGAGTTCCGAGTGGGGAAGTGATGTGCCCAAGGTCATGGAGTTAGTGAGTTGAGCCAAACTCTTCTGACTCTAAGTTTGGTGCCTTTTTTCTTAACCCACCATACTGCTTCCAGATTGACTACAGCCCTTGGAAATAGAACTGCTGATGGAGCCAATAGAATGAAAACTACAGGGGGATGAGGCCATTCTACCACCAGCACCGAGATGGAGAGAATGACTACAGCTAGGCCACCAGAGGTGTTCTGTGTGTGAACCGGAGTCTACTCTGGTCTTTAAGAAAGGCAACCAAAGGCCACTGCACTATGGTCCATCTGGAAGCACAGAACACGGAGTCATCATAACATCACCTTGAAGTTCTTAAGTTTTTGCTCTAGTTTGCCTTTCTGCTTACTTTAGGCCTTTACAGCAATCCTTTCCCTACACTTTCCCTCCTAACACCCATCTCCACCTCACGTCTGTCTCTGTACCTAGAAGCTTGGCTTCCTGTGGAAGAAGGTGAGCCTCTAAGAGTAATGTGCAGCTCAGCCGGTATTCTCGGTGGGGTGCGATGAGCACTAGCTTGGGGGCCACGAGCTTCTGGCCCCAATTCTGCTGCTGACGGGACTGTCCATAAGGCGTTCTCCTCTTCCTGCTTAAGGTTCCTCATCTGTAAAATGAGGGGATTGCACTAGACAATGTATGAGGTGCCTTCGGATTTTAACAGTTTGTGACGATTGTTTGCAATTACCCATGCAATTTTTTTCTTTACCTCCAGTCTCTTCTCTCCTCCGTGAATCTGATAACCCACTGATTTGTACATACTAAGTTCACTAGGTGCTTCTATGCACACTTTCTCAGTCCAGAGTAAGCCCAGGTGTGCACATGCACATGTGCATTTCGTTTTGAGGAGGAATCATTTCCCAAGACCACGTCTGTGGCCTCACACTAATTCAATACCTCTGGAATATAAGTATAGACAGTGTAGCCTTTTCTCTCACCATTTGGGGAGCTTGTTTTTGAAGGAGTGCCTTGGGCGGAGCCTAAAGATTTGAAAATGGAACTAGTTGCAGTTGACTTGACGGACGGTGTCAACAAATTGTGCGCAAAGGTTTTCTTCAGTCTTTCCTGTTTCTGCCCAACATCGAGCTCACACAGGCTGCTGCCATCTGAAATGACTCCCCAAACAGTTAAAAACAGAAAACTCATCAAATTCTACACTTCAAATGGGTAAATTATACCTTAAGAATCCTGTTAAAAATATAAAGCCCAATGTACTGTCTGTTCGTTCTGGGTACCTCAAGGAGGCAGCTTTTCTATGAAGTTGTGAGAAGTAAGTTTGAACTATAATGTGTGGTACAGGCAGGGCCAATTCACTTACCAAGGAAGACCGCTTTCCCTAGAGCCCAGCACAGGGACCAGCAGGTTACTGACATGCCCAGCAAAAAGGAACTGGATCTCTGTGCTACTTATAGCATCTTCCAGCTCAAGCATCGCCTTCCCTAAAGGCAATAAACTGAGCTTTGCATTGAGACTGGGCGAAGCTACCTGAATTGGATGGAAGAGCATTTTGATGCATAGAAAACCAGTTTGCCTGAACTGGAGATATTCTCAGAGGCAACACCAGAGTCCACTATACCTCCCGCCGTGCAGGAAGGGCCACTGGTCCATCTGGGCTGCCCACCAGCCAGGCATCTTGGGATGCTGACAAGCTCTCTCCTCCACCATGACTTCTTGCTCCCCACATCTGCTCAGTCAACTGTTGGCTACAGGCCAGAAAGCCCCTGTGACCCAGTGCCCGGAACACCGTAGGCACTCAATCAGTGTTCTTTTAATTGAATTGAGACTTAAGTGACAGCAAGGACAAGCAGTCCAAGGAATTTGGGCCAAAAGTGAAGCTTCATTATGTTAAAATATGGCCGAAGTCACATCCTTCACCTGACTTCATTCATCTCCGCACAAAAGCACAAATCTTTTTCCTGACATGGAAACAGCCTCCATTTGATGCTGATGGTGTATGAACTCGTCAGGAGACAAGTAAATCTCATCAGTTTGGAAAACCTGTAAATTCAATACCTTACCCCAAATGGCATCTTACCAGTATCCACTGGGCATGCTCCTTCATCACCCAGTGGAACACAAAAATGAGGAACCCTAGCCAGGAGAAGAAGGTCAGTCTTTTTCAGGTCCTTTCACTCGCTGTCACCAATGCCTAGACTCAAGCCTACTCTTGTCACCATCAATACTCCTTCTAAGGAGCCCCAAGGCCATTACTAGCTTTCTGAGGTCACCTTTCTAGCCTCCCTCTCAATGGCAGTGCTAGCAAGAAGGTCTGTATCAAGGTTTCATGTCAACCACAGTTTTCCTCCTGGGCTGCTGTCTGTCCTAGAGCTTGAGAGATAAGGTCTGCAGTGGGAACCAGCCTCTGAGATGGCTCTCAGTGATACCCATATCCTGTCATTCACATCCTTATGTAGTCTCTTCCCATGTTGTACCAATAGAATATGGCAGAAGTGATGGCATGTCCCTTCCAAGATTAGGTTATAAAAGATGTTGTTCTCTCTCTCTCTCTCTCCCTCTCTCTCCAACCCACCCCCCGGGGAAAGGATGACCCAGATAAGATTCAGAGCTGATTAGAAGCGACAATGGCAATTGTATTACAATATACAATGTATCAAATCAACACGTTGTACACCTTAAATTTACACAATGCTATATGTCAAATATATTTCAAATTTTAAAAAAGAGACATTAAAACTAGTGGTTACCAGTGGAGAGAGGGATGGGTAGGGGACTAAGAGGTACAAAGTATTATGTGTAAAATAAATAAGCTATAAGTATATATTGTGCAACACAGGGAATAGAGCCAATATTTTAAATAACTCTAAATGGAGTGTAACCTTTAAGAATTATGTAACATACATAATTGTATGTTACACCTGTAACATACGATATTGTACAGCAAGTATAGTTCAATTTAAAAAAAGAAAGAAAAGAAAAGGGACGTTAAACGCTCTGCTTTATGGAGTGCGGAGCTCTCTGTCTCTAGGAAGTTTCAAGTGGTGGCTTGTGACTTCCTGTCACTTGAGGGGAAGTTGGATCGGGAAGACCTGGCTTTCCTGGCCCCAGCACTGAGACTCTCTGATTCCAGGTGGGAGGCAGCAATCTGGAGGCTAAACGGTGACAAGTGACAAGCCCCACTACCTCCCCTGAGGGCTTTATCTCCATTTGTAACCAAACAGCAGTGGAGAGGAAGCCAGCAGCCTTCACTCTTTTTCTGAGCAGCAGCTGCCTGGAAGGTGGTCCAGCAGCCTGATGAGAGCAAATCCCAGTCTCCAAGCAGGTAAAACTCCTCCAGCTTCAGCAGGAACAAGGGGCCACAGTGACAACCAGCCACTCTTACTGCTCTGATTTCCTGCATGGAGTTCAGCTAGTTCTCAGACTTAAAGGTTATTCTGTGAATTCCAATGAGCTGCCTGCCAGCTCGCCCTTTCTTCCTGACAGCCTTCCTTTTTCTTTCCAATAACAGATTGATCTGCTTACTCACTAGCACATAGGCAGGAGGGAAGATGTCAGGTTTTTGTCACCTGCATTTTTATTTGTGCATCCCTCCTTCAGAAATGGCTCAGCAAGAGCATCATTTTTTCACACGACCACAGGGCAACCCCCTTCAGCCAGAATTACAAACTTGCCATCTGCTTTTTTTTTTTTTTTTTTTGCGGTACGCGGGCCTCTCACTGTTGCGGCCTCTCCCCTTGCGGAGCACAGGCTCCGGACGCGCAGGCCCAGCGGCCATGGCTCACAGGCCCAGCCGCTCCGCGGCATGTGGGATCTTCCCGGACCGGGGCACGAACCCGTGTCCCCTGCATCGGCAGGCGTGACTCTCAACCACTGCGCCACCAGGGAAGCCCTACCATCTGTCTTTTAAATGGCTAATTTGTTCACTTGTTTCATTGTATTCTTGTTTTGAATATTTGAGACCTCTGTGT
This sequence comes from Globicephala melas, assembly GCF_963455315.2. Taxonomy (NCBI): domain Eukaryota; kingdom Metazoa; phylum Chordata; class Mammalia; order Artiodactyla; family Delphinidae; genus Globicephala; species Globicephala melas. The sequence continues at coordinate 16,245,607 of NC_083335.1, read as the reverse complement.
GTGTGTGTGTGTGTGTGTGTGTGTGTGTGTCCATGGGACTAGAGTTTGAAACTCAGAGCTCTGAAAACACCCCCTTCTGCAAGATGGCGCATTCTACCTTGTAGGCGGGACTAGGAACTAGCAAGTCTTGGTGCTTGATTGACATAAAGTGCATCTGACAGACGCAGACAGCTTGGCTCTGTTGATGTTGGATCTGGGCTTTGGTTTTCGTCCTCAGGAGATCTCCCATTGGATTCTGCATCTACCCATCCAGGCTTCCCACTTAGACACGACTCTCTCCTTCCACCACAGGAATGGAGCACATGCTGTTTTTGCAAAACACCCCTCCCCCGCTTTAAGCTCTAAACTTCTTTGCTTTCTGGTTCTTTTATCAGCTATTCCTTTAACCCCTCTTTCCATAAGGTTGAGTGTGTTTCTCCTCAGAACTCGTGAGCCCAAGAGTAGCCTGGAGTTACTGCTTAGGAAGAAATCCACACAGGCACCTAGTTTACGAATCTACCTCTGTCCACATTCTAGAGCAAGGCAGCTTTGTTCTCAAAGCATCATGTTACTGAGACCAGGCTACCTCAGTGGAGGCCAGGTAAGGTCAAGAGGTAAAGTGTAGAACCATCATCGGGCCCTCGTTTGACGATCTAAGATACAACCAAGCGCTGGTAGCCTCAAAGGAAACCACGTGACAGTAGTGTGGAGAGCTCCTAAAAATTCTGGCCCTAGTGTCAGAAGGAATAAAGACGGCACACGGACGGAGAACAACATATCTTGTGTCTCTTTATATTCCAATCAGAATTGGCTGTGTAAGGTTGGTGGAATCCAGTGGGACAAAAGTTCCAATTGATACACTGCATTGCTCTAAAATGAGATGGTTTCTTGAATCACAGGACTTGTCGTCAAAGAGTATACTTTACTTTGGATTTTTCCCCCACGCCCTGCAGCACCTTGCCAATGCCTGGCCTATATTAACTGCAGAGCAGCTCATATTTCCCAAGGTTCCTCAGGGGTTAACAACCACAATAACAAAGGACTCTGAGGTTTTAAAAAATGTTCAATTTAAAACAAATTTTTAAAGTTATTTTCCCCCAGCAGAATTTCTCAGAACTTGTACCATGCTAGGGAACATTGTGTCATTTCAAGAATGGGGAGGGGTAGTTTTGTGCATTTCCCAAATTTCTTTGACCATAGAACTCTTTCTTGCTGAAGCACCCTATGGGACCACCAGTTCCCTGTACTCTGGTAAAAGGGTTTATTGAATGAATAAGTAGTTAAGAGCAATAAGGGAGACCTTAACTCAATGGACTGCCCAAGTCGACTCACAGCCTGCCCCAGTACCCCAAATGAGCTGGCCCACACTTGAGGATAAGAGCATGGGGTGGACTTTGAGACGCCCAGGAAATCATTCTGCATGCCTCTTCCTGCCAAGATGTTCAGATAAGCAGATTATAAGAATTCAGATTATAATGAACAGCAGCAATTACTCAGAAGTGTATTAACCAGAGCCCTACCTTTTACTCCTCATGCCATCTTTGGCCTACCATTGAATAACTTCATTAATCCTTTGTTCCTCTCACCAGAAAACAGACAGGAGACTAAAGAGCTATAGAGTCATTCGTTTAGGGTCATCTAATTCAACCAGCTGTGGTGACGTTTTCAAGACTGATTTGTAGCAAAACCAAGACCAGAACCTTGGCTTCTTGCCGTGGCCCACTGCTCTTTGCTCTCCACGTTCAATCCTCTATGGCTCTACAATTTCCTAACCTGGCTCCTTCCCACAGTATGAGGATATCTGATGCAGCCAGAGTCTATGGGGTCAGCAGTTTAATGTTTCTACTGTCCAGTAATTGCTATGTTCCATGGGATTATGTACTTCAAAATGTCAACACAGGTGTGAATCTGTACACTTACGAGCACAATGTGTTGATGTAATGAATACTGTAGGGTGTACTGCCTATCAGTGTTCGATAGAGACATGGCCAACTAGCTGCAGTTGAGTTAGCTATCTGGATTTCTCTCTACATCCCTGAGTAAGAGAGAGTGGTCTCGTTTAATGAAGCCCTAACATCTAGCCAATGTTTCTAGTGGTTGCCTGTCAGTCATTGACAGCAGAGGCCCCTTGGATTATTTTTTCCTCCTTTGAAAAAATACTGAATACTAAAGGTAAGATTTTCCAAAGCAGCAAAAACCTTGATGGAGGTTTAGCTAGCCAGAGAAAGTACAGAGAAGCAACAGTTACCTTGCAAAGTGTTAAAAATGGCAAAAAGATACAAGAAAAGGATCCTCACAGCTCCCCAGGCAAAAAAGGCAAACCCCCAGGTGAGGCCAAGTAAGGATGTCAGGCTGGTTGTGCCTTTGAGGTCATGCAGCATCATCTTCCGTCGAGTCTTCTGGCTTTGGGATTTCATGGAATTCGGTTGAGCAAAAGAACAGTGCAGAATGTGGAGAGATTCATGAGAAATATGAGGCAAAAATCAGCCACCACTGAGATGTAAAAGACAGGATCATCTTTTTTTGTGTGTGGTACGTGGGCCTCTCACTGCTGTGGCCTCTCCCGTTGCGGAGCACAGGCTCCGGACGCGCAGGCTCAGCGGCCATGGCTCACGGGCCCAGCCGCTCCGCAGCCTGTGGGATCTTCCCGGACCGATGTAAAAGATAGGATCATCTTTAATCCAACAACTGGAAGAGACCAAGGAGAGAAGGCCATTGTGAGGTAGAGAAACATGAACTCCTATTTTTAATGCTACTCTGATGATCACTGAGTCAGTTTCATTTCACACGAGAACACCTAGGCCTAGAGTGTAAACCAACTCGACAGAGTTCTCTCATGCTCACTGCAGACAGAGCTGGCACCAGAACCCCAGTCTCCTGAGCCCCAGTCCAGGGTTCTTCCCAGCGTCAAGTTAAAAATCCTAGAGGATATTTCTGCCCTACACATGCAGAAACCTCTCAGTCCAATTCCCTGGGAGGCTATTCTCTTCCTCAATAGCAGAAAAACACATTATGTAATTCCCCCCGAAGTGGCTTACACCTGAGCTTGTATTTGCAGGATAAATTCTGCTTCACATGATAAATTTCACAGTGAAAGGACACGGGTAATGACGGGCTTTTTGGACTGCTATATCAAATAGCGATGAGATCATCAGAGTTAATGAAAATTCAACAAAAAGAAGACAGCTCTAACTGTATTGCTTTCAAATATGATGTTTATTTTCAACCCCGCACCACAGCTACAGGTTTGAATTCCAAAAGGCAACACTGGTCACTGGATTGATGAACGGCTTTACAGTTTCTATTAAAGAAGAATTATGCAGTGATTTATAGGAACAGATACTTCATCTCATAACATTTCCAATTACTACATGCATTACCTGTGATTTTTGAACATAGACAAGCTTCACTAATTTAACTGTGTGTCAACTTAGCTGAGACCTCTTCTCCAGAGCTAGGAATATCCCCTGTGGTCATATTGTTCACGTTGGTGTGGATACTTTCATCTGTATGTGAGTTCGTGTGTGTGTGTGTGTGTGTGTGTGTGTTTGTGTGGGTCTCAAGGGAGTAGGGGTAAAGCATTTAATTTCCCTAATAGAATCTAATACTTAGGGTTCCCCAGATTTGTAGTTGCCAAGGGGGATGGGGGATGGGGGAGGGATGGATTGGGAGTTTGGGATTAGCGAATGCAAACTATTATATATATGTATAACTGAATCACTTTGCCATACACCAGAAATTAACACAACACTGTAAATCAACTTTACTTCAATAAAATAAATTTTCAGGACTTCCCTGGTGGTCCAGTGGGTAAGACTCCACGCTCCCAATGCAGGGGGCCCCGGTTTGAGCCCTGGTCGGGGAACTAGATCCCGCATGCGTGCTGCAACTAAGAAGTCCACATGCTGGAACTAAAGATTCCCGCGTGCTGCAACTAAGACCCAGCACAGCCAAAATGAATAAATAAATATTTTTTAAAAATAAATTTTCAAAAAGATTTTAGATTTAATAAATATTGCTGCTGCATTCCTGCACATGCTTATTAGCCAATCTGAAGTGCAATGAATTGGGCATTCATTGCAAGATGTCTGTGGCTTATAACAATAAAAACATTCAACTTCGTGGTCAAAAAAAAAAAAAAACCAGAAAAACTTAAGTTTCCCTGAATATCATCTTCAGCCTTAAAAGAGGCTATAGAAAACTCTTTTAAAAAGGCGGCGCTATATATTTGGTTAGAGAATCATCTCCAAGACATACTGTTAAGTACGAAGCAGTGTATATGTACTATTTGGGTGACGAAGTGTACAAGAGAATATCTACACAAATTCGATTGTTGGCAATAAGAGTTGCATCAAGGGACGGAAACTGGGAAGCTTGGTGTTGGGAGCGGACTTCACTTTTCATCCTCTACCCTTTTGTACTTTTGAATTTTCTACCGTATGCATGTATTACTCCTTCAAAATATAATTATTTTTTAAAAGCTCTTAGAGCAGTCTGCCTCTTACTGACCAATTCACACATGAAAGGGCTTTTTCAGGGGGAGTGGAGTTGGTTTTGTTCTGGTTTTGCTTTTGCTTTTGATCTTTGAAGAAGAATCACCATTAGATACACACACTGGGGACACTTTAAGTCACAAAACAAGCAAGGAGGGAGGATGGAGGAGGAGATGAAAAGGAAGGGAAGAGAAAAGGGAGAAAGAGAAAGGATAAGGAGCAATTATAATTACAAGGCATCTGCTGGCAGGGGCAATATAATTTTGACCCTCTGGAAACTGTCATCTCAATATGAAAGACGAAGAAGTTTGGAGGGCAAGACCTTGTGCATTTGATTCCAGTCTAGTGGGAGAGGAACTCTATAGTGAAAAAGAACTTGAGAGGCTATGATACAGAGAATGGATATGGGTAAGTAAAAAACAATCCAAAGTGTAAAGTGAGGTTGTGCAGTCTGAAGGACTGCATGATAACTATCTACAGGTCTGTAAAAGAAGGTTCTGGAGAGGTAGAGCGACTTGAATAACTACTCTCTGGCACCTGTGGTTGAGAGAACCAAAGAGATGGGCTTTATATATCAAAAAGAGCAAAGAAAAAGCAAGAAAGAAAAGTACAACCACAGGACAACAAAGCTGAGCCAATTTACAGAGGAAAGTGGTGGAGTCTTCTTCAGGGGAGACCTTTGTCGTTGAAATACAGAAACGTTTTCCAACCCGTTTCAGTATTTCGTTATAGTGGCCACTCCAACTCCTAAGTTCTGCAAGCTTTCTAATCATGATAGCTGCCAGATGTCTATAATGCTGATTTCTTTTATTTATTATGTTTTCTTGCATGGTATTTACATCATTATTATAGTCCCATTTAATAAATTTGAGAGCTCTTTACCAGTCAAAAAATTAAATAAATAAATAGATAAATAAACTACTCATTAATTAATAATCACTACCAGATATGTATCACCGATGGGACAGGCCACATGCTGAGCACTTTACATACATGGTGTCATTTTAATCTGCACCCAACACTGAGAGCAAACATTATTATCCCCGTTTCCCAGAGGAGGAAATGGAAGGAAGAGGTAAAGTAAGTTGATTGACCAAGGTCATACTGAGCGCAGACACCTAACCATTATATCAGTGCACGCATGACTTTGTTAGGGTAAAAAGGCTGAGACCAATTTCCTCCCTGAAGCCAGTGTCAAGACCAAGCCCCAGGCCAGGGAGCACCTCACCATACCCTGATGGCCAAGAGCATTACCACTGGAGAAGCAGACATGCTGGTACTTACAATGGAGTCGTTGAGCTCAGAGTCCCATACAGATCTTTTTTCACACCCAGTATAATCACCACCACAATCGCTGGGATTCCTAGAGTGAGAAAGCAAGCCAAAGGCATCCCATTAGGAAGTGGGAGAGCTCCCGATCAATGACTGTTGGCACTGATACATTGAGACACTTTAAATGAGCCACAGATGTGTGGGCATCAAAATACCATTGTTTGCAAAATGTTTGTGAATTCTTCCAGGTTAAACATTTCTAGGAGTTCTCTAATCTGCTAAACTAAACAGCATGCCAATGGCTTCAGTACAACACCCACTGGTTATTAAAAATAGCACAAGTGCCAAAAATCAACTTGGCACATCTAGTTCATGGGAATGCAAGTTCGCATAAAGCATTTCTTCTCGGAGGATTTGCTGCCAATGTGTCTCTCTTTCAACACTGCCCCTTAGTTCCCGGTCTCTTTTTGTCTAGGCCACCTTGGAGGAAGGGCACAGGCAATCAGCTGCAGCCTTCAGTGCTTTTCTGACAGGGGAGCCGTTTCCACGCTCGTTACTAGTTTGACATTTTGACTAGATCGACCAGTTAACGATCAGTCAATTCAGCCCAAGTATAATAAAGCAATCAGTTCAGTCCAAGTGGTCAAACGTGACATGAGTATAGACACAGGGTTTAAAAATCCAATTACCTGTACATTTGCAAAACTTAGAAGACTTCTTTCTTTCTCACAAAGTATTTCTCCTAAACTAGGAGCATAACACCTGCACACATTTTAGGGGTTTTGTAAGATACTTTCCAAAGCTGTTTCAAACCCCAGAGTGCCAAGCATCTTAAGAAATCCTCCATCGTCCTATCCTGTGATTAACAGGACAGTCCCTTCTGCTCTGTGTGTGGCACACCAGGCACAGGGCCCAGCACGATGCAGATGAAAAAAATACTAGTTTGGGGCTGGAAGGGAGGGATGGAGGGAGGTCTCGCATTTAGAAGAAAGTCGTGAGACAGTCCCCAAGCTGTGTTAACACTTTGCTAATTAAACCAAAAAAGATGCCTACTGGTTATTAGAAAATGTGGACAAATATATCTACTGCCTTCGACAGGGATTTAAATAAAGGAATGAAACCTTTTCAACAGGTTGTTTTGGCATTAGGAAGACAGAACTTCAAACACAAACAGAGACTAATGTTTATTTTCCTAACAGTTGATTGCATCTGTCTAATATTTAAATGCTCTGAGACTCCCTGTAGCGGGCCAGCTCTGCAGTGGCTCCCTGGCCGACCTTGCAGGGAGCCAGAGACCAAGCAGGCAAAGGCTTGTACCACGACTGATCTGAGTTTGGGTGGAATGACTTGTGATCCTCCACGAATTCGAGAAGACGAGGCAGGCCTGTGAGGAGGGGCTCCGAGGCCATCTCCTACTCTTCTCCCCAGAAGGCTGTCACGATGCAGCTTCTCATCGCCTCCCAGGCTCTGAGGCAGGGTGGGGCTTTGCACCCTGCGCCCTCAGAACAGAGCTGCACAGTAGAAACCACAGAGCTTCACCTGAGAGCTGGCTCGTCAGCAGCAGGGAATCCTGCGACTCGTGTGGCAGCCACCTGCTCTCTCTGGTTTGGGTGTCATTCTTTATAGTGTGGGGAGAGAGGACCTGGGAGCTGGCAGCTTTAGCTACTTGTCTTTTCACCGTCTACGTAAGTCATCAACTGAGTCTGAAAGCGGCTCGTTGTATCTTTACTGGTTGAGCCGGTCAGGCCTTCACCATGGCTTGACCTTGGCTTGGGTGTGTACTTGACACTCCTCAAGTTTTTCCTGCCTCCAATTACCAAGCCTTAGCCTTGCCTGCCTCCCCCCTGCACCCCAGAAAGCGTGTGTGGAATGTGCAGATCAAGGAGATGAGAAGCCAGCCCTGGGGAATACCAACACGAAGGAGCAGGTGAAGGAAGAAGGGTCGGACGAGGAAGCCGAGAATGAGTGATGCCGGGGGAACGAGTGCTATTCCCAGCCCCTGCACAGTTAGCCAGATGTGGGATATCCGCCTTCTCGGTTATTCATGAAGCCTCTTCCACAACATTTTTCAATCTTCCAGTTGACTCGAGGTGAGGGTTGCCAGGCACAAAAGGGAGTGCTCTGACTGCTTTTGGCTTTGTATTTCTGATGGGTTCCAAACTATACTCAAACCACTTCTTAGATCATGCTTTGTTTAGCATTTGCCCGTCTCTGCTCCCCACATTACCATGGCTAATAGCACTAACCGTGTATCCAAAGAAAGCATGTACTACGTTAATGAACTCATTAAAAGGATGAGTAGCTAATTGCAAAGCTACTGTCTTCACCAAGGCAGTGGAAGATAAAATCTATCTTCCCGGGTATCCTACGCATCTCACTTAATACACATCCCTTATGGATCCGACACATTTTCTGAACCTCAAAGCCGGTTTGAATAGGCAAGGGGTGGGGAAGGGCTGAGCTGTCCATGTCAGTTAGAAATGCAGGAAAGCCAACCAATGAAATGACATTTAAATTAGGAACTGCTCATGCTGAGTTCCTACCTGGCTTCTTCTATAGGGCAGCAGAACGGTGACAGTCATGAGGCGTGGTGTGAATGGGGGCATGTCTGAGCCAGCACCCTCTCACATCTTGCAAGTCTTTTCCCTGGCCCTTAAACAGTATGACTGGATCCTAGAGGTCAAAGTCCAAACTATGGAGACAGACCCCCTGGTTCAAATCCCAGTTCTGCCACTTACTAGCTGTGTAAACTCTGGCAAATTACCTAATCTCTTTGTGCCTCAGCATTCTCATCTCTTAAATGGGAACAATGATGAAACCTTTCCCAGAGAGGTATTGTGAAGATTAAATGGGTATGAGACACTTAGACTAAACGAGACACTTCAAACCGCATCAGGCACGTGGAGCGCTACCTCAGTGTTGGCTGTTGTATCCGTGTGTATTTGCTGGGATTGTAACTTGAGTAAAGGGAAGGATAAAAGCTGACAGGTTCACTACTGTAGATCCAGCATTTAGCACAGCACACAAGCAGGTGCTCAGTAAATATGTGTGGACCGATTCCTCACCATAGAGGTTAAAAGTTGAATTTATAGAGTAATACAGACAGAAAAGGAAATGTCCACCCAAATACCAGTGAAGCAATCCTTAACTCCTTACCTATGATAGTAACAGCATTTGGTCCCAAATAATTTGTCTAATGGAGCTAGAATTAGACAGACACAGGCTTGAAACAAAGACATCAAGGACCATGGCAGATATACTTACCCCAACCGAACAGACAAAATTTAAGAATATAATTTGGAATGTATATGTTGAAGACTTTGACTAGAGCAAAATACATGTGGACTGCCTCCAGACCCATCCAAGTCAAAGAAACGAGCAGGAAGTAATGAAGTGCCACAGCGGCTGTGATACAAAGGCCCGATTTCTGAAATGATGATGACCAGGAATTGACCAGAAATACCAGGTTTAGCATCAGTAGTGCTGTGCACAGGTTGATCAGGATTTTGGAAGGATGATCTTTTCGAAGTTTGCTAAAGGAAAAGGCACAATGTTAGGTAGGGTCTCTGTTTTTGATTAAGCATCGCCATGTTTTATCTGCATAATAAGTGAAAGAATAAAAGAACTGCCTATTAAAATTAAATTATCCATATTATCTTATATGTACTGAATTTTCGAGTCCCCCACTCTCTTTCCAGGTAGAGTCAAAGTATTCTAAACATGGTGACCTTCACTGACAGGAATTATAATAGCTTCTCTCAGCTAAGCAGTCCCCTTTTTTCTGTTTCTTTTTCTCTTTTGAAGAGAAGGAAGGAAAGAGTTTCCTGGATACTACAGTTCTCCCACCACTCCTTCAGCAGACTCAAGGCTGGATCTACATGTGACCAAATAGCGGGATGACTTATGGAAACCATTTCAAGTAGCTACTTGGGTATTTCCAAAGATCCAGACATTTAGCATCATGGAAATATGACCTTACGTTTCACTAAGTGATCACAATTGTACTTGTGAAAACTGATCCTGTATTTTCCAAATTAAAAAAAAAACTTTCCCTTTGATTCTTTTTCATTTCTATTATATGTCTATTGATTTAAATTTTGCAATTTTCATTTTGTGTGTACGTGGGTTTTTTAAATTGGGGTAAGTACACAAGTCCTAAGAATGCAACTCACTGAATCTTTACAAATGAATACACCCGTGGAACCCCCACACAGATCAAGAGGTAGAGTATTTTCAGTGTCTCAGAAGGCTCCTTCATTCCTTCTCCCATTAAGTACCCTCCACTAGAGGTAACCAACAGTTTCACTTCTATCCGCATAGGTTTAGTTTTGCCTGTACTTGAAACTTCAAATAAATGGAACCATACAGCACGTTCTCTTCTTTTTCTTGCTTCCTTTGCTCAACTCTCTGTCTATGAGATTTAGATATTACATTATATTATGTAGAAGTATAGTTGAACCTTGGGGGTTAGGGGCACTGACCCTCCGAGCAGTCGAAAATCCGCTTATAACTTGTAGTTGTCCCTCCTCCTTATTCACGGTTCTGTATCCTCGGATTCAACCAGCCCAGAATCATGCAGTCCCCATAGTATTCACTATTGAAAAAATCTGTATATAAGCGAACTCTCACAGTTTGTTTGAACAACAAACCCATGTTGTTCAAAGGCCAATGGTAGTTTATTCATTTTTACTGCTGTGAAGCATTCTATTTTATGAATATACTACAAGTTATTCAACTAGTCAACTGTTAATGTACATTGGGGTTGTTTCCAATTTGGGGCCACTATAAGTGAAGCTGCAGTGAATATTCTTGTATATATCTTTCCGTGGACATATACAATCATCTCTCCCTAACAGTGAAATTTCTGGGTCAACAGCTGATGGATATTTATCTTTAGTAAGTACTGCCAAAGAATTTTCCAAAGTGTCTGTGCCATTTGTAGTTTTCCATATCCTTGTTGATCCTTGCTATTTTCAGTATTTTTAATTTTAACCATTCTGGTGGGGGCATAAAAGTATAATTGTGGTTTTGATTAGCATTTTTCTGATGAGTAATGATTTTGAGAACCTTGTTGTATGCTTGTTAGCCATTTGGGTAGAGGTTAGGACTAGACATGGATATCTTCTTTTGTGAGGTGCTTGTTCAAGTCTTTTGCCCATTTTTTTTTTTTTTTTTTTTTTGTGGTACACGGGCCTCTCACTTTTGTGGCCTCTCCCGTTGCGGAGCACAGGCTCTGGACGCGCAGGCTCAGCGGCCATGGCCCATGGGCCCAGCCACTCCACGGCATGTGGGATCTTCCAGGACCAGGGCACGAACCCGTGTCCCCTGCATCGGCAGGCGGACTCTCAACCACTGCACCACCAGGGAAGCCCTCTTTTGCCCATTTTTAACTGTATTGTCTTTCTTTTGCCTTTTGCTCTGTAGTTTTTATATATTCTGCATACAAATCCTTCGTCAGATATATGCATTGTGAATATCTTCTCCCAATCTGTGGTTTGCCTTTTCACTATTTTCATGGTATCTTTTGATGAAAAGAAGTTCTTAATTTTAATGAAGTCTGATTTGTCAACTTTTTCTTTTATGGTTAGTGTTTTTGTATCCTGTTAGAGAAACCTTCTCCTATCTCAACCCTCTTGCTTATTTATTTATTTATTTATTTATTTGAGTAATTCTGATTCATTAGATTTTTTTAAACATCTTTATTGGAGTATAATTCTTTTACAATGGTGTGTTAGTTTCTGCTTTATAACAAAGTAAATCAGCTATACATATACATATATTCCCATATCTCCTCCCTCTTGCATCTCCCTCCCACCCTCCCTATCCCAGCTCTTGCTTTCTTAAAATTTAATTACAATCTTTTTTCTTTTTCAGAGAAGCCTTGGTTGTTTTGTTTTGTTTTTAACCTGCCCACTTCATAATCTAATGGATCTGGCCTCTCCCTATTGTGATAAGAAACTTTTTGTGAAACTAACATGAAATTAACAAGGTTACAATGCCAGTAGCATCCATCAAACCAAATTAAATTTAGAGTGAGACTCTACCAGCTTACTGAAAAGCTATGTATGTCACTATTGCAACTCCCAGGAAAATGGAGGAGATTCCACATCCGGTGTATGTTATAAGCACTAATATCCGTTCATTCACTGCATCCACTGCAGACCTGGATAAATCCTAGGGAATGCAATGTGTTGTATTTTATACATTTGCCAGGGCAAGTTTATGGTAAAACACTTCCAGTGCTCACTAACAGGAGGTTCCCAGGATGCACAGCATCTCTGTTAAAGCTCTTACAAAACCAGAGTATGTACATGGATATATGATAACACTGTATATTGTTGGTTGAGTATGCCTAGTGCAACTTACTGTGTATAGGGCATGGAGACCCATCAACAGTACTGGAAGAATATTTAGTCCTTGGTTTTATTGTCATTAACATGTTTCACACTTCAAATATAACCAAACTAATAGATGTGAATTTGGGATACAAAGTGAATTATTATCTGTACTGAGCGTCCCAAAACACTGCACAGAACATCAAAAAATGTACCTTTCCCTTAGACCTTAAATAATTTTCATAAAATTAAGTGACAAAATGGACCTTAGAGATCACATAAACCAGTAATTTCTTAACCTGAGGACCATAAAAGACCTGAAATGGTATGCAAAATTATTTGAATGGTATGCATCATACTGGGAAGACGGTCCATAGCTTTCATCAGATGGTAATGGAGCTTCGTGACTCATAAAAGGTTAAGAAGTGCTGGTCTACTCTGGTAGTTCTCAACTGGACACAATTTTGCCCCTGCCCAGGGACAGGTAGCAACGTCTGGAGACATTTTTGGTTGTCACAACTAGAGAGGGTGCTACTGGCATCTAGTGGGTAGAGGCCAGGAATGCTGCTAAACATCCTAGAATGCACAAAACGGCACCCACAACAGAGAGTTATTTGTCCCAGAAGAGCAATAGTGCTGAGGTTAAGAAACCCTGGTCTATTCCAATCTTTCACATTTCAGAAGACAAATGTAAGGTCCAAACAAGTGAAATAACCTGACCAAGATCACAGAGATAGTTAGTGACAGAGCTGGACTGTGGGCCCTGGTCTTTTGACTCATGCCATAATGTTTTAACCAATTTGCAGGGGAGTAAACAAAATTCTTAAAGTTCAATAATTATCAGTGGAGCACCTCTTATTTGTTGAATAGATATGGTAAAAAGAAAGAAAAATATAAAACAGACTCTCAGCCCTCAAGGAGTTTACCATTAGTAGAAGAAACAACTCATACACAACACATTCAGATACTAGTATATACTATGTACAATAAAGTAATTTAGGAGAACTAACAAAGTGCTCAAGGGTGGGTAGAGAAGAAGGAAACACATTTGAGAGCCATTTTGAAGGAAAACGCATCAAGTCCTGATGTTAGGGAGGACCATAGGAAACGAAGGAGATAGAAAGGTTAACAGTGACTCCGAGGCTCTAAGCCTGGATATGCGAATTGATCAGATAACTCTTGTTTGGTTAAGTACCACAAGCACTAAAAAAATATGCACTTCCCTACAGTGCAATTAGACAATATCTATTACAATTTAATATTTTAATTGGAAGCAATTCTACTTCCATCGATTTATTCTACAGAAATGCTTACACCAATATTAGAAGACAAATAAAAATGCATATTACAGCATTGTTCATAACGGAGAAAAACAGTAACAACTCAAATGCCTACCTATAGGGGATTGGTTAAATTCATTGTGTTAAATCCACACAGTGGAATACTATACATGTATTTTTTAAAAATTAAGTAGATGGATATGTATTTGCCTGAAAGCTGTCCAATATATATGGTTAGGTGAAAAGCAAGTGGTAAAAACAGTATGAATAATTCGACCCTATTTTTATAAAACAAAAACATATATTAATATACACACAGGAAAAGAACCTGAAAGAATATACATAAAGATGTTAAAGGTGGTGATCTCTTGGGAGGGGGATTATAGGGACCTTTTCTGTAATGTTTGAATTTTGACAAGCAGGCATTAATTTTATAAGGAGAAAAATAAATATTTGTTTCAATTTGCTCTACTTTGAATGAACAAGGTAGGGGGCTGTTTTTCCACTTGCGTGGAACTTTTCCACAACTTAGTTCACACATATATTTCTGGTCTGTAATCTAATAAAAAGTTGTCAAAATTCTATAAGGAGTGATTGAGAGACAACTCACCATTAAGACTCCAAAATGGGTGAGATGGTCACACTGACAGATTGTGTAATTTAGGTTTGTTTCCTTTACTTTACAGCCTGACGTCCACCTTGCCCATCTGCAAGCGACAGAAGGGAATTTCAAAGCAATTTTGCTTTTCTCAGAAATGTTTAACTTTTCATTATATGTACCTTTCCAAAGTGTGCTATAATTAGTATTGTTTGTTAAGGCAGCAGGATAGCCGTATAATTGAACACTGAAATTAAATTAAGTCTAATAGGCAAAAGTGACTTGTGGGGAACTTCGTAAATGGCATAACTTCTTTGGTTCTCACTTTTCCCATTCTTCTACAGATTAGGAGACAGACTTCAATGATGAACAACAGTTCTACCACCATGCTGGAATGACAGAGTAAGGACTGTTTTTTCAAGGAGCACAAAGGGGAAACGGGTAGATCTAGAACTTTTTGAAGGGCATGAGCTATGGAATATAGGCTGACACGTGGGCTTCCTTGGTGGGACTGGAATAAACATCTGAAACAGCCAGCTCAACCCAGAATTCAAATGGTCTCAAGTGCTTTGCATTTAAGCCAGATGATGGTCTGGAACTCCTCAGGGCCAATTAAAGCCTCTGGTCTATTTGCCACCTGCCTAGTTTCTCACTCCTAAGCATATTCAGTGTTCTAGAACTAACCCACATACCTCAAGAACCTGTAGAGCTTGCGTACTAGACCAGGTTTAGAGTAAAACCTCCAGAGTAGTACCAGACCAGAGGGGTTATCCTAGGGCAGGCATCTAAGTGTGGTCAAAATTTGTCCATCCAGGATAATGATAATAGATCCCAGAAGTTCTGGATCCATGGACAGAGGGGTAGGGGCCAAAGATGACCTGGGAGGAGCCCAGCAAGAGGCATTATGAACACACAGATCAACTTACTGAGGCTGTGGGGAACAAAGTCTACCATTTTACGGAAATCTTATCCTGGGCGACTTGGAGGGGACCAGAAAAGGACAGCGCTATCTCTGTTATAGGAAAGCAGTAGTATTCCACATGCCAGGGAGTCGAATGGGAAGAGAATTTCCCCCTTTTTCCCCCAGAACTCCGAGGATACTAAAAAAAGGAAAAGTCCCAGGCAGAGCTTCCACAGGTGGAAGGCCTGGTCCCAGAGCCACTCCTGACATTCCAGGGGCAATTGCTTCCGTGTGGAATTCTCTGAGATTTGGCTATATCCCTGGAGATTCCAATGGCAATGACAAGCTTAAGAGGAACCCATTCAGCAATCCCCTTCCACGACCCCTTCTCTTTTTTTTTTAAATTTTTATTGGAGTGTAGTTGATTTACAACATTGTGTTAGTTTCTGCTGTACAGCAAAGTGAATCAGTTATACATATACATATAACCACTATTTTTAGATTCTTTTCCCATATAGGTTATTACAAAATATTGAGTAGAGTTCCCTTTGCTATACAGTAGGTCCTTGTTGGTTATCTATTTTATATATAGTGGTGTGTATATGTCAATCCCAGTCTCCCAATTTATTCCTCCCCCCTTTCCCTCTGGGTAACCATGTAAAAAATCAAATTTTTCACATCCGTGACTCTATTTCTGTTTTGTAAATAAGTTCATTTGTACCATTTTTTTTAGAGTCCACATATAAGCGATATCATATGGTATTTGTCTTTCTCTATCTGACTTACTTCACTCAGTGTGACAACCTCTAGGTCCATCCATGTTGCTGCAAATGGCATTATTTCCACGACCCCTTCTCTTATGGTCCACAAAGACTCATACCCAGCCAAGCAGGAAGGACCCTTCGAGATCAACTAGAAAGTCTTATCCCCTTCGTGAAAAGATAAAAAGATTGAAGCCCCTAGAGAGTAAATGGACCACCCAAGGTTACACAGTCAATGTAGAAGAGAAGAAGGAAAAATGTGGCCAGTCTAATGGGAAAGACAGATAAAGAGAGCCAGATCTTCATCCCTTAACTTTCTTCAAACAGCTCAGGACTGCTCTGTACTGGGTCTTGCAACTTTGTTTCTTCCAGCTTGCTGAGTTATGTGATTTTTTCCCCTGATCTCCAAAATAAGTCTCTTCTCAAAAAGAAAGTTTTACAAAAACTCCCATGCCCTAATTAGATATGAAACTCATGTTTGTATCTTGGTCATTCAGAGTCCCCTATAGGGTCTGATAAGACAGTAACTTCAGTACAACTCGCTCCCATGTAACTGCCAGATAGCAACATGGTCAGGGGCAAAGTCTCATTGAGAACCAAGGCCAAAGCTTGCTAAGAAAAATACTTACTGTTATTCTCAAGGTCCCAAAAGGCACAGTGAACTTGATCATAATTCTAGAAAAAAGAAAAATCAGAGGCAAATACCTTTCCTTGTGATCGTTACCATACAATGACAACTACACACAAGTGTTTTCTTCTCAATGTTTTCTCAAACACTAGACACACACACACACACACACACACACACACACGGACCATTTATGAGTTGGTTTTAAAACGAACCCCAAGAATCTTGGGGTTTACAAGTGAGAAAATAGTATGTTACTGCTGCATGGTGAACTGGTATGTGTCCTTTAAAGCATTTGGTAACATAAGAATTTGCCAGGTCCTCCTGGTGCAAAGTCCAGGAGGGGACTGTAGATGGTCAATGCAGGTCTGATGTGAGGTGGGTGTTTCTTGTGGAACTGTGGAATTTGAGGCTCACAGTTTAGGTCAAGCCTTATGGATACAAGATTGAGCCGCCTATCATTAGGCCTAGTGAACATTCCTGAAACACTCTTGCAATCTCCAAGGAAATGGAGGGCAATGAGAAATTGGTTATGGGGGATGCTTGGAGAGCTGTGGCCCCAGCCAGAATGAAGAGATCTTACCCATTAAACATGCTTCATTTCGTATCTATTTCTGTTTAAGTTCCCTCTCCCACTCTTCCTTCTTCCCTTCTAGAATTAAGGTCCATGAAAAATGTGCTGTACCATATGATCTTTTAGATTGGCAATGAAGGAAGCTATTAAGACTCCACACTGGACATACATTAACATCAAAGAATGGAATAGTAGTTCATTCTTATACCACGGCTAAATTTGATCATTTATTAATATATTCTTTATGTTATGCCATATGACTATGGTTTTAATCCTTTGGTGATAATTAATACATATTTTAATGCTCTTCATGGAAAATCAAAGGATAAAAATGTTCCATTATTTTGAATGAAGTGGTTTGCCTCCCTCAAAAATAAACGGAATTAAGTATCATTTAGAGTGATGGGACAACCAAAAGATCCACCTGCCCCCCCAGTGACTCCCCTGCCAATCTGCCATTGTTCTAGAAACCCACTATATTATTTATCCCTTTAGGCTAAGGCATTATTTCTAGAAGGCCCCAATTACAATACACGTCTGCTACCTGGAATGGGACAATTTTCATTAAGTCTTGGAATCACATCTGTTAAGTAGCCAATGTTTTTTTAAAATATTTATTTGTCTGCGCAGGGTCTTATTTGTGGCACACGACAACCCTCCCAACTTAGTCTAAGAGATGTAGTTTTCTGTAGTGAAAAGGCCAAAGTTGGAGAAACACACTGCGACCCAGGATTGAATTAACCTGCTCTCTGGCTTTATTTCCTTGACTTACAAAATGGCGGCTGTTCAGGGAAAGGAAGTAAACCATTGCTCACTCTTCCACCTTCTGGCTCTAGGCTCCAGTTGTACCTATTTCACTTCTGAACCTTTACAGAAGCAGTGTCCTCTGCCGGAAACACTCCTCCCTCCTTTCCTCACCCTTTTTCATCTTCTAGCTGGTACTCAACCTCGGGTCTCAGCTGATGCCTCTCCTACAGCTGGCCTTTCCTGAGCTCCCACACAGGGGTAGATGCCATCCCCGCGCTTCCAGAGCCCCTGTGCCGTATTGTACTTGCCTCGTGCTTTGTCCCTCTCCCCGAGGACTGCCCGCGAGTGGAGGGGTGGAGGGGGAGGCACGTGTTTTCCAGGAGTGGTGTCTTATCAACGATCCTTAAGGTAGTATGTTGTAATGACAGTTAAGATTTTGATTAAAAGATGTTAGAAGAAGCAGTGTGAAAGCAGGGCTGTGAGACTCAGAACTTGGGGGGGGGGATGGGATGTAGTTAAACGGTGGCATCTCTTGTAAGTGCTTACTCCCCCAAAACAGTGGCCCAGGTCCCAGCCTCAGGTCACCCCCTTCCATGTGAGAACCTCCCCCCACCATCCAGCACCACACAAGACACACAGTAGGAATTTAATAAATATTTCCTAACTGAATAAATAACTGGGTGAATAAATGAATAAACTGTGTCACCTCCAGCAGGTCCCTTCCCCTCTCTGGGTCTCAATATCCTCATTGGTAAAATGAGGAGATGGGACACGATGAATTATAAGGACCCTTCCGGTTCTGAAATTGATGGTAGGCTACTTCTAATCCTCCTTCATCTAGCACTATGACGTCTGAAGGCTAATTTTGGCAAAGATCTTTAATCTCTTTCAGTGGAAGGTGTTAGTGAATAAAAATGACTTATTAGGTGTGAAATCTATGCAAAACAGGTTTATCTTTTATTCTACAAAACAAGCACAGCTCTCTGAAGAAAGGAGAGAAACTAAGACTAAAATAATGGCATCTGAGATGATACAGAGAAATTACAAGCTCACCAAAATGGCCTGAGTGCTATGAACCACATTCTTAATTTTTATTAAAATTATTTGTTCATTAACTGGCCTGTCCTGGGTCCAACCTATTATTTCCATTAAAAAAAAGGTCTAATAAATATATAGTTACTGAAAACCTGTTGGGTACCTAGCCTTGTGCTAGGTGCCATGAAAATAAAACATGCCTGAGCCATGATATATGCCACAACCTCCTTGGGAATACGAATCTAGAAGCTAGGCAGAGGTGTAAGACAAGAATACAAGCAGGGGGGTGAGGACAAGAGCAGGGACTAATGAACTCCAGGCAAACTTCCTGGGTGGAATTTGAGCTAAGCCCACAGGAACAAATAGAATTTAGATAGAGGGGGAGCAGTTACGGAATTCCAGGAGAACTGAGCATCATACAGACATAGCTAGAGATAATGTGTTATATTTGAGTTGGTATGTGGTATGTTTAAGCTGGCTCAGTACAACCTCCCCCAAAATAACTCTGAAAATTTGACCATTAGAAATTCATTTCTTTGGATAGCATCCTTAGAAAATGCAAACACACCCAGGTATTAACGTATGAACCTCTTAAATACTTGAACTTTGGAGTCAGACATCCTGGGTTTGATTCCTAGCTATGCCACTTCCTAGCTGTGTGACCTTGGGCAAAACTACTTAACTTCTTTGTCTTAGTCTGTTAGGGCTGCTATAACAAAGTCCAGATTAAGTGGCTTATAAACAACAGAAATTTATTTCTCAAAGTTCTGGAGGCTGAAAGTCCAAGATCAAGATGCCTACATGGTTGGGTTCTAGTGAGGGCTTGCTTTCTGGTTGATAGATGGCACCTTCTTGCTGTGTCCTCACATGGTGGAAAGGGTGAGGGTGCTCTCTGGGGCCTCTTTTATAAGGGCATAATTCCCATTCATGAGGGCCCCAGCCTCACGACCTAATCACTGCCCAAACAACCCACTTGCTAATACCATCACCTTGGGGGTTAGGATTTCAACACAAGAATTTTGAGGGGACACAAACATTCAGATCACAGTACTCTTTGAGTCTTGGTTTCTTGTGAGAAGTAGATGAGCTATTAAGTGTAAATAACAACAATTAATAGCGATTATCAACAACGTCATGCAGGGGCTTCCCTGTTGGCGCAGTGGTTAAGAATCCGCCTGCTGAGTCTGTCCTACAGAGTGAAGTAAGTCAGAAAGAGAAAAACAAATACCAATGAATTTGGTAAAGTAGCAGGATACAAAATTAATGCACAGAAATCTCTGGCATTCCTATACATTAATGATGAAAAATCTGAAAGTGAAATCAAGAAAACACTCCCATTTACCATTGCAACAAAAAGAATAAAATATCTAGGAATAAACCTACCTAAGGAGACAAAAGACCTGTGTGCAGAAAATTGTAAGACACTGATGAAAGAAATTAAAGATGATACAAATAGATGGAGAGATATACTATGTTCTTGGATTGGAAAAATCAACATTGTGAAAATGACTCTACTACCCAAAGCAATCTACAGATTCAATGCAATCCCTATCAAACTACCACTGGCATTTTTCACAGAACTAAAACAAAAAATTTCACAATTTGTATGGAAACACAAAAGACCCTGAATAGCCAAAGCAATCTTGAGAACGAAAAACGGAGCTGGAGGAATCAGGCTCCCTGACTTCAGACTATACTACAAAGCTACAGTAATCAAGACAGTATGGTACTGGCACAAAAACAGAAATATAGATCAATGGAACAGGATAGAAAGCCCAGAGATAAACCCACGCACATATGGTCACCTTATCTTTGATAAAGGAGGCAGGAATGTACAGTGGAGAAAGGGCAGCCTCTTCAATAAGTGGTGCTGGGAAAACTGGACAGGTACATGTAAAAGTATGAGATTAGATCACTCCCTAACACCATACACAAAAATAAACTCAAAATGGATTAAAGACCTAAATGTAAGGCCAGAAACTATCAAACTCTTAGAGGAAAACATAGGCAGGACACTCTATGACATAAATCACAGCAAGATCCTTTTTGACCCACCTCCTAGAGAAATGGAAATAAAAACAAAACTAAACAAATGGGACCTAATGAAACTTCAAAGCTTTTGCACAGCAAAGGAAACCATAAACAAGACCAAAAGATAACCCTCAGAATGGGAGAAAATATTTGCAAATGAAGCAACTGACAAAGGATTAATCTCCAAAATTTATAAGCAGCTCATACAGCTCAATAACAAAAAACCAAACAACCCAATCCAAAAATGGGCAGAAGACCTAAATAGACATTACTCCAAAGAAGATATACAGCCTGCCAACAGACACATGAAAGAATGCTCAACATCATTAATCATTAGAGAAATGCAAATCAAAACTACAATGAGATATCATCTCACACCAGTCAGAATGGCCATCATCAAAAAATCTACAAACAGTAAATGCTGGAGAGGGTGTGGAGAAAAGGGAACACTCTTGCACTGTTGGTGGGAATGTGAATTGGTACAGCCACTATGGAGAACAGTATGGAGGTTCCTTATAAAACTAAACATAGAACTACCATATGACCCAGCAATCCCACTACTGGGCATATACCCTGAGAAAACCATAATTCAAAAAGAGTCATGTACCAAAATGTTCATTGCAGCTCTATTTACAGTAGCCCGGAGATGGAAACAACCTAAGTGTCCATCATCGGATGAGTGGATAAAGAAGATGTGGCACATATATACAATGGAATATTACTCAGCCATAAAAAGAAATGAAATTGAGCTATTTGTAATGAGGTGGCTAGACCTAGAGTCTATCATACAGAGTTAAGTAAGTCAGAAAGAGAAAGACAAATACCATATGCTAACACATATATATGGAATTTAAGAAAAAAAATGTCATGAAGAACCTAGGGGTAAGACGGGAATAAAGACACAGACCTACTAAAGAACGGACTTGAGGATATGGGGAGCAGGAAGGGTAAGCTGTGACAAAGCGAGAGAGAGGCATGGACATATATACACTACCAAACGTAAGGTAGGTAGCTAGTGGGAAGCAGCCGCATAGTACAGGGAGATCAGCTCGGTGCTTTGTGACCGCCTGGAGGGGTGGGTTAGGGAGGGTGGGAGGGAGGGAGATGCAAGAGGGAGGGGAACATATGTATATGTATAACTGATTCACTTTGTTATAAAGCAGAAACTAACACACCATTGTAAAGCAATTATACTCCAATAAAGATGTAAGAAAAAATGTCAAGAAGGTATATCTACATAAAGTGTAGTTACTACAATAAAATAAAATTAAAAGAAGGAAGAAAGTAGATTGGAGGTTTCCAGGGGTTGAGGGGAGGAGAGAATGGAGACTGACTGCTAACATGTATGGGGTTTCTTTTAGGAGTAATTAAAATGTCCTAGAATTAGTGGTGATGGTTGCAAAATCTAGCAAATAGACTAAAAAACACTGAATTGTACACATTACATGGCTGAATTTTATGATGTCAGTACCTCCATAAAAAATTTTAACTACATTGAGATTAACTTATACTTATCAAATCAAGATCCTAAAAATCTGATAACATGCTGTGTCGATTTGAAGATGTTCTGAAACAGGCACTTTCACACTTTGCAAGTGGGAGTATAAGTTGGTGCAATTATTACAGAGAGCATTTTGACACCATCAGAAGTATGATTTATTTGAAAAGACACATGCACCCCAATGTTCATAGCAGCAGTATTTACAATAACCAATACATGGAAGCAACCTCAAAGTCCATTGACAGATGAATGGATAAAGAAGATATAGTATATATATAATAGAATATTACTCAGCCATAAAAAAGAATGAAATATGCCATTTGCAGAAACATGGATGGACCTAGAGATTGTCATACTAAGTGAAGTAAGTCAGACAGAGAAAGACACATACCATATGATATCACGAATATGTGGAATCTAAAATATGACACAAAAGAACTTACAAAACAGAAACAGACTCAAACTTAGAAAACAAACTTATGGTTACCAAAGGGGAAGGGGGAGGAGGGATAAGTTAGGAGTCTGGGATTAACAGATACAAACTACTGTATATAAAATATATAAACAACAAGGTCCCTCTGTATAGTGCAGGGAACTCTACTCAATATCTTTTAGTAACGTATAATGGAAAAGAATCTGAAAAAGAATATATATATTTACACATGTATAACTGAATCACTTTGCTGTACATTTGAAACTAACACATTGTAAATTAACTATACTTCAATTTTAAAAATACTAAAAGAAAAAGGAAAACCATTAAAAAAATTTAAAAATAAAATAAAAAATACTAAAAGAAATAAGACAAATAAGAAAAAAGTGAAATGATAATGTAAAGTCTAGCTTTATCAATTCAAAAAAATTTTGGCATAGCAAATAAAAGATAATTTATCTTAAAGAAAAGTATGACTGACCCAGCAATTCTACTTTTAGGAATTTATGCTTCAAGCATACCATACTTGCACAAAATGACACATGCATGATATCCATTACAGCAGTATTTTAAAAGTAAAGTGTAATTATCAAGTTAAATTACCATCCGCAGGCAACGGTTAAAGAAATCAATTGTAGCATATTCATGCAGTTAATACAACTCAGTGAAAAAAAGAGTGTATATTATATTATCATATACTAGTATGATAATATCTGCAATATAATGTTAAGAGGAAAAAGCAAGGTGCAGAACAGCATGTATAGCACGCTCCACTTTGCATACAAAAAGGGAAGAAGAATACACACACACACACACACACGCATTTCCTTACAGATGCATAGATATCTCCTTGGATACTAACTGAATGGCTGGGGTTAGCAGTGGGAGGGAGAGGTTTCACTGCATACACTTCTTTATTTTTTCAATATTGAACTATACGAAGTATTGCCTATTAAAACTTTTAAAAAATTAAAATAAAACAAAAAATAATGAGCCAACAATTATAAAATAAAAAACATTATCAAACAAAAAACACTGACCGTTCTGACTTCTCATGCTCCACTCCCACCTCCACCAATGTAACTACCTCGTTTCTGAAATTGGATTGTTGTCAGGTAGGTTTTTCTGTGGGTGGTTTGCCTGTACTCTCTCTGGTCTCAGGTCAAGTAGACAAACTAACTGAGTTCCATTATTTCTCTAATGTGTACAGAACAGTCTTACCGTCACTTATTGTAATATTAGCAAGGTCCACAATCTTATTAGGAAGCGCTTGAAGCAATTTGCATTGTTTAAACTTTGGTTTTTCCCAGTGAGATTTGCCAGTGTTGATACTGATTGAGCTGAAAAAGAGAGGAGAGATAACAAAAAGCTTCATGGTTGGAAGATGAGGCCAGAATACTTTGAAAGCGAATGGTGAAGGAACACGGTGTGTCCTTGGCATGCCTCCCCTTTGCCCATTCCCAGCCTCCTGGCTGAGATAGCAAAGGTGGTAGCCCAGTGTTTGTACAGTGAAGAAAACTTTGCTCCTGGGGAGCAAGTGAATCTAGGGTCCCCATGCAGGAGGTATAAACAGGCAAGAGAGGCTGAGATGGAGCAGGGCCACATCCATTGGACCGAGAGTCAAGGCAGAGATTTTTGCCTCTCTGGACATGACTCCTACCCTCACTTTTGCCCCTTACCCTCATTTGAAGAGGGAATTCCTGTTAGAATTGTGGTCTCTATTTCAGCATATTAATTTACTCAAGGCAGTTAGTATAGCACCCTCTGTGACTCACTGGCCTTCATCATCCACCCTCCACTATGCCCCATCCAATTCAAGCCAGTTCATTTCAAATCAGCTAACACATTTATTGGGAACCTTCTGTGTTCTAGGACTGGTAGTAGGTACTGCAGACAAACAGGGCAAGGTCTCGTCCCTTGAGGAGCTTGTAACTTGGTGCTTTGAGACTGTAAATGTAACCACATTTATTAGGCAAGATATGAGATGGAAAAAGTGTAGAAACAAAACAGAATCTGTTGAACCATCAATCAAGGAGAACTTATTGGCAACTTTTGAGCTGAGCTGGACGCTAAAAGGACGGAGATGGAGAAAGTGTCCCCCACTCCTCCAACCAAGCAGAGCAAATAGCACAAGCAGAGAAAGAGATGCAAGTCCAGAGTGGCAATGGCCCTTGTTGGCTGGAGTGCATGTTAGGGAAAGGAGCCTGCAGGTCTTGAGTACGTTAGGGGTTTGGACTTAATTCTTGAGGCAATAGGAACTGGAGTGGGAGATTGGAACGATGACAGCCATACGTTAGGAAAATCACGCTGGTGGAGTGTAGCTGGGGGGTAGTGGGCAGTTAGAAGGCAAGGGGACTACTTTAATCGTAGGCACCCAGGGAGTGGCAGTGGGGTAGGAGAAGAAAGGGTAGATGTGAGCTCTGATTATGACCACAAAAGCTGCATGACTTGCTAAGTGATTAGATGCAGGCAGGAAGAGGTAGGACCCTGTCCAAGATGTCACCTCCAAAAGAGAATTTTTAAGCTTTTGTCAAAACCTGCTGCCTCTCTGGCCTGCCCACTTAAGTTAATGGCATAAACCAGTAGCAGAGAGTAGGAAAAGAGGGGCTGATGATTTCAAAAAGGAAAATGTTAAAGTCAACGATAGAAGAGTGATTTAGTAAATTATTATGGCCCATCAACGAGGTAGCTTCTGAGGCAGGTTTTTGAAAAAGTCATTAAGAAGATGAATGTAAAGCATGGAAAACGTTTGATAAACCATTGAGTGAAAGGGTGAATGACATTAGTGCTATAAGGACGGTGAATACCACTACATACAATTTAAAGGGCATACGGTGAAAGGCCAAATGGAAAAATACAACTTAAAAAGAGCTGTGTTCAGGTCGTGGGATTATGGGAGATTTTTTTTTCTCTTCTGTTTTGAAATTTTTTCTGGAATGTTATTATATGGCATGTGTATGCTTAAGTAGGTCCACAAGGTAAAAGAAAGAAAGGGAGGGAGCATGCTCAAATGACATGGAAACATGCTCCCAATTAAGCAGACCTTTATGTATCTGAACTCTCAATTAGAACTCGGCTGGTACGTACCAGATTCTAGTAGCATTTCCATCCTGATTTTTTCTGCATCTAGTTTGGGCTGTCTCGGTAGGGTGGGTTAAGAGCCACTTATATGTCCCTTTGTATTTAGAGGCTGTTTCTTCAGCTTTGCACTTTCTGGGCTCTACAGAGAAAATGTATGCACATTTGAAAGGGCAAAAGGCACTTAAAAGTTTCATGAACATCCATTATCACCCAACATTATTACCCTGCACATAAACATCAGCTAATAAAAGGGGAAAGTTTTCTACCAGTCAATTTAAACCAGGCTGAAAATAACATTAAATGGAATCTTTTTTTTTTTTTTTTTTAAATAAGGCTCCCAGTACGATCTCACATTTGGTCCTTTGCCTTAAAACTACCACTTGATGGGCCAGTTTTTCTGCTTTGGCTCTATTAAAATGGTACATAGGCATTGAAAAAAATCAAGCCACGCAAAGGGATGTAGAGTGAAAAATCAAATCAGTCCCCAGTTGTTAATAGTTTGAGGTGCAGTGACAGGAGGCTAAAGGCTGGCTTCTTTTTCTGGTGGCGCCTCCCTTCTTAATGGGCTCTGGGGTGGATTCGGTTTTAGTAAACTCAGTGTATTCGTCATCGGTAGTACAGACCAGGGTGCTCTGTTCTCTTGTTGATGCTGACGGCAAGGTTTTGCTGCCAAGTGTTGTCACATCAAGGGAGACATGTCCTGAGCTAAGTTTATGTGGTAAGGTCCCAGGTTTTTTTTTTTTTTTTTTGCGGGGGGAGCTAGTTGTTTTGGCCACGCCACGCGGCTTGCAGGATCTTATTTCCCCAACCAGAGATCGAACCTGGGCCCACGTCAGTGAGAGCATGGAGTCCTAACCACTGGACCACCAGGGAATTCCCAAGGTCCCAGTTTTTACTGACCACCCACGAGGTTTATGACCCTGATTCCAGAAATCAGGGTGGCCGGAGAAGCGGGCCAG
The DNA here is from genome assembly GCF_963455315.2 of Globicephala melas. Taxonomy (NCBI): domain Eukaryota; kingdom Metazoa; phylum Chordata; class Mammalia; order Artiodactyla; family Delphinidae; genus Globicephala; species Globicephala melas. The sequence continues at coordinate 16,218,999 of NC_083335.1, read as the reverse complement.
CCAGCCTTGCCCAACCATCCCAGTTTTCTCTCTGAGTGAGGATGTAAGACGCCTTCTTCTCCCTCTCTGGTGTATTTAAGCAAGAGAAACAGTCCGCCCACTCCATTGATGAACTGGCCGCTGCTAATATCCAGAGCGGATCGATGGTCTCTGGTAACCCCTCTGGCACTCGTTTTTAAAGCTCTTCCAGGTGGAAAGGTTGCCAGGGCAAGATGAGCACTGAGGCTGTGGAAAGGAAATTGAAGACAGTTTCTCTCCCCCTCTGAAGGCAGAATCTCTTACTATGTATGCATTTGGAGCTTTATAACAAAGAGTGAATTTATATGGAAATACCCAATGGAAATTACCTCGTTTTTTCACTGCAACGTGTTCAGACTTTACTAATAACGTCAACTGATCTGGTGTGAAGTTTCCATGAGTGAGGTTGCCATGTATTTTCTTTTGATCCTGCTAATCAATTTGGTGGGCACTAAAGAAGAGTTGGCCTTTATGATGAGCTGACAAGCACAGCTAAAAAGAAGAGCAAAAAAAAAAAAGATGTTGGAGTTATGGCCACAGAGTGCAACTTGGCCTGCGTTGCAGATGACTTAATTAGTAGTCCATAAATGTCAAGCATTTTACAGCTGTTAAGTGGCAAATCTTAAGAAATGATGGAAGACAGCATATTGAAGTCATCTGATAAATTTTCTCGTATCCAAAACAAACAACTCAAAACCCATTTTCAAAAGAAGAGTCAGCAACATTTGCATTATGTTGAAATTGACTAGCCATGCGATTTCTAGGAGTTTGTGATAATTAATAGGGAAGATGGAGTACTCAGGATTTATTACTTCAGAGAAAACCTTTTACCCTTCTGGTCTCTAATTTACCCATCATTACCGCAATAATAAGGCAAACAGGCACATGCTCAATTAGTCTATAAAGCTGCGTTCTGAAGAAGGCCTATTTCTATAATAGAATAATAATGATAATAACAGTAGCCAGCATTTGTAGAGCTCTTGTTCTGCATGTTTTAATTCATGTTATCTTCACAAGAACTTTATGAGGTAGTGCTATTATTATCCCCATTCTACAGATGAAGGAACTGAGCCTTAGCCAAGGTCACAAAGACCTAATATTTCATTTCGGAATGTTCTGTCTACTAAAAGATATGTTATGAAAGAATAGGGCTGTCCTTAACCTCGATCTCTATAGCGAGGTCCTCAAACATTCTAAATTCCTCTACTCCTCCATTACTGAGCACATTTCAGATTCATAAACTTACCTATGCCTTTTCTCCATTTCCATTTGTAGATACATCTTTTGGAAGAACACATTTCCTATATTTCCTATCAGCTCTTGAAAGTCAGATGCGCCTGTGTTTACCTAAAATTTCTCTCTATGTCCAATCGAAGCCATGCCCCCCCCCCGCGACTGATCCATATTTGGTGAAGTCCCTGTTCATCCTACCCATTCCACTGGTACCTATCTTCTCAGCTTTCATCTTCTCAGTCTGAAGAGGACTCTTCTTTTTGAACCCTCTCCTCTTGCTGCAAGAGTAGAGCAGACCCTCTACCCTTAGCACCCTGAACATTTTAATGACCTTTCCATGAGCCTCCTATGGCTATATGTCCTTCTTGGGCTGCATCGAGCAGACCAGCAATAGCCAGTGTTCCGGGAGGAGCCAGACCACGAGTCTGAACAGGACCGAGGCTGCTTTCCATGTTGTTTTTCAATTTCCCTGCTCAGTATTTCCTGGACTTTTTTGATGACAATAAATGCTTTATTGACCTATCCCCAAATTATGACCACTTTGGACCCCATTTTCTCTTCACTACAAAGAGGCAGCAGGCAGGCTGTTAGGCTGTGCCGTGACCAACAAAAACAACTTATTTCGTGAAGGCAAGAGCCCATTTACAGCATCTGTAAAATAACCACCAGGTACTTTGATCTCCTTCTGACAACTCTGACCAACAGGCTACACATACAGAATTAAATGGAAGGAAAATCAGAACTAAATGTACCAGCTACGAATAAACTCAGCTCCTACCTGTATGGTACACGGGAAATTGTAGCCATTCCTTGCCCTTCTCTCTGTTTCAAATAACACAAAAGAAAAGTACGTAGTCACTGAAATCTTTAAACAAACGTCACAATTGACTAGGGGGCTTATCGTTAACAACCACGATCGTAATTATACTTTACATTTATGTAACCCATTGCCATCTAAAAATCACCTGCAAAAACATCAATGCATTTAGTCCTGACACCAACACTGTAGGGTAGGTAATGCAGGGGTGGTCACCCCATTTTCTAGTCTCACAGAACTTAAATGATCTGCCCAGTATCCCACAGCTGATGGCTCACAGGATTTGGATCCAAACATGGCGATGATAATTTTAACACTAGCAAGATTTCACTGTACTCTATGTCCTGTGCTAAGCACTGTATGTAAGTTATCTCGTTCCATCTTTCCAACAGCCCTGTGAAGAACGGTGATATTATTATCCTCATTTTACAGATGAGGAAACTGAGGCATAGGAAGTTTAATTAAGTTGCCCAAGGTCTCACAGTTAGGAAGTGGAAAAGCAGAGATTCTAACCCAGGCAGCCTGACTCTGGGGACCATATTATCACCAAAAGGTTTTTACATCTATTATTTGACAGGAATTTTACTTATGTGATGTTATCTATACTGTGTTCAATCTTTAAATTCTGACTCAGGTATTTACAGAGTGTATTTTAAATGATGGCAGATAATTTGGAATGCACTGTAGGCTTGACTGTATTTTGTATAGTCAAAATATTTGTCTCAGATTTAAACACCTTAAACCCTGGGCGCATACTAATTCTTTCAGAATCTAACATTGTAAAGCTTTGAGGCACTGGAACAGATGATGGAAGATAGTTTTGTCACACTCTGGATTTATTACGTGAATGCCTGTCCTGCAAACAATTGTGTCACTCTTGGAAAAACCAGGCTTTCTTGCCAGATGTCTACAACCAAGAAATTCCATTTATCATTTACAATCCCCAAATCATTCCATACTACTGTAGCCCCCAAAATGTGCCTCAAAAAACTACCACATAGACAGTTCAGAAAAGCAGAGGATGGCTTTCTTAGTGGCTTCTTGTGCAGATCCCAAAGAAAGTAATGTAATTTGACCCTCAGTTATCACAACTGAACTTTGCCTGATAATATACACTTGAATGGAAGAGCTATTTAGCTATATCTAATCAGGTATAGGATGGGTCGCAAGTAGATTTGTTTTGAAAAATTACTTACAAACGTTCGGTCCATGGTTATTTCTTCCTCAGTAGTGTCTCTGTACCAAAATCATCAAAAAATTATAGAAAAATGAAATATAGTACCAAATACATGAGGGAACAAGTTCAGGAGAAAGACAACTCAGGCAGAACAGTAACATCCACCAGCTTGGAATTCTCATAATACTAGGGCTCTAAGGAGACACTTTAAAAGAGCTGGGTCATTATTTGCACTCCAAAATGGTGGTAAGACTTTGCTTCAGCGATCCCACTTCTAGAAATCTATACCAGCCGGGGTGTATAAAATATATATACTAAAGTGAAGTAACTGAAATGTCCATCACTAAGGTAATTGGATAAATACACCAAGGCACACACATACAAAAGAATTCTACGCAGTCATCAAAATGAATAAGCTAGATCTGTATGTATTGGCCTGAGAGGATGTACATGAGGTATTCTAAAACAAGAAAAGAAAGTTGTAAAACAGTGTGTAGAGTGGGAGCCCATTCTCTTAGTAAACACATGGCAACAAATCTAGAGAAATATATAAAATAAGCTGTTAACCAGAGTAGGTGGGGAAAGGCAGGTTTCTGAAGATTTTTGCTATCCATGCTATATATTTCTGTAAAGCTCTAAGATTTTACAATGACCACATATTACCTTGGTGATAAAGAAAAATCATAGACACAGTTCTTTAAAAGAATGTTGTATACTCCAGACATTTCCAATTTTCTTTTAATAACCTATCGTGGATTTACTTCCATTACATTCTATGAACCTTCTTGAACCCATTTGTGTTTGAACACGCAAAAGAAACCAAAATCCCAGGGTATGGAAGACAGGCAGTCACATTCAATGTTTTAAAAAATCAGCTTACTATGGTATACCAGAACCATGCTTATTTTTCAAAGGGATTCTTCTGGATGTCCCTTTGACAGGGGGCTAGTATATGTGCAGGGCAGGAGCAGAGAAAATAGTTCTCAGATGACCAGTTGCCTTTGTCATGGTCTTCTGGATACTACTCAGTGCCTGCCAATTTCACTGCAATCACCTCTCCAAATCTGTGCCCCAGGCAGGTCTTGAACTAACCAGCGTTCCTCACTCACTTTAAACATTTCAAATTCCCTTGGAATTTCTAATTCCTGAAAGTGCATTATCCAAAAGTAAAAGGTCTTATAAATCCTCATGCAATGGCCATCCCTAGCCTTTCATCCCTTTAAGACATGATTTTTTTTCCCTTAAGTCACACAATCATAGCATATTAAAGCTAAAAGTGGTATTAGGGGTAACTGAGTCCAATTCTACTGTTTCCCCTATTTACTTTCTTCTGTTTTGTTCTCCCATTGGCTTTATACCCTACAGTAATAATATAAACTTCTTTCTCATTCCAAAGAGAACTTACACTCAGAAGCGAAGATGAAACTCAAAATGCAGCAGTCTCTAAATCTCAGAGAAAAACAAAGGAAATCCCCTCGGGATAGAAACAGACCCACAGTGGATGACACTCACATACCTGCTTTTAATTTGAACAGCCAGATTAGCAAGAACAGATTCACTGTCCTGAAATATAGAAGTCAACTGTAAAAGATAAGACATATCAGTTTGAGGACTCCTGCTGCTCTTTCTTAACCCAGCAACGTTACCTGAGATGATGTGATCATTAAGCTGCATTCATTATTTCAGTTGGTTCAACATCTCCATCTCTCCACTCAGCTTTTCAATTTACATTTTACCTATTGTTATGGGATGAACTGTGTCCCCCCCCCCCAAATTCATGTTGAAGCTCTAACCCCTTCATGTGACTGTATTTGGAAATAGGGCCTTTAAGGAGGTAATTAAGGCTAAATGAGGTCATAAGGGTGGAGCCCTAATCTGATAGGACTGGTGTCCTTATAAGAAGAGGAAGAGACACCAGAGATCTCTCTTTCTCTGCGTGCACACACACAGAAAATGCCATGTGGGAGGACACAGTGAGGTGGCCATCTACAAGCCAAGGAGACACGCCTCACCAGAAACCAACCCTGCCAGCACCATGATTTTGGACTTCCAAGCTCCAGAACTGTAAGAAAATAAATGTCTGTAAAATAACATACACATAACTGAACCACTTTGCTATACACCCGAAGCTGACCCAGCATCGTAAGTCAACTATACCACAATTAAAAAGAAAACGAAAGAAAAGCCTGTCATTTAAACCACCTAGTGCATCATATTTTGTTATGGCAGCCCTGGTGGATGAATACACCCCCCCCCCATTTTCAAGCACTTATAATCATGTCGTATATACTTGAAAATAAATGCTGATGGGGAGAGAGGGAAAACAGACATCATCGTTTACTGTTGGTGGGAGGTCACTTAGTGATAGCTATTAAAATGTGAAACATTCATGTCCTTTGATCCAGCTATTCCAGTTCTAGGAATTTATCCTACAGAAATACTCAAGTGCCCCCCAAATTTATTGCAAGGGCATCATTGTCAGCATTGTTTCCAAATAGAGAAAAAAATAGAAACAACTTAAATGTCCACAAAAAGATGCCTGGATTAAAAAGAAATACTACAATACAACGATCCAGTGAAATCCTGTTAAAGTATATGCGGTAGATCTATATTTACCAGCATGAATGTGCTCAAAGATACAGGGTTAAGTGAAAAGAAAGCAAGTTGCAGAATAGCGTAATTACTGATTCTAATTACTTTTGTAAAGGAACACACATGTATCACTGTTATTATATGTATAGAAAAAATCTGAAAGAATATACTTTAAACTGGTAAGAGGAGTTAATACAAGAAGCAATATCAGGGAGGATATTTACTTTCTGGGTTTCAGATTTTAGTCTCTGAATTTTTTACGTATTACTCTTATTATCAGAAAAATGTAAGGATAACTGAAACATCTCTTATGTAAAAGAGAGAAGAAATGAAAATGCAGAAAACAAAAATATTTTAAGTATAATGGCATACGCTATGTTATCACGGCTCTCCTAGGTTCCCCAAATAGGGAAATTTGGCAAAGACCCAGAATTCATGTCAGTGGAGGGAAATGCACAGTTCTAAACCAATTAAAATAATAACATCCCATAAAAGCTTTTAGCATTTGCACTATGAAAGAGAGACCTCATACATCCTCATGGTGTTGATTACAGAGTGGATAAATTTGCAGCAAAAATAATCAAAACCAATTTGCTGTGAAATGTATTATGGGTAGAAAAAAAGTGTAGCCTAGTTTTAATCTACTCAGTCATATTTTTTTCACGTATTTTTTATGTAGCACAAATATTCAAAAGATTATTTACCAATTTTTTGCAAATTCTTTTACAACCCTGGTAATAGGGATCCTTAGCTCTTCATCAAAGACAGAGAAGCTCATTTCAATATTGTAGAAGGAAACTGTAAATAAAAATAAGGAGATTAGGGCTTCCCTGGTGGCGCAGTGGTTGAGAGTCCGCCTGCTGATGCAGGGGACACGGGTTCGTGCCCCGGTCTGGGAAGATCCCACGTGCCGCGGAGCAGCTGGGCCCGCGAGCCATGGCCGCTGAGCCTGCGCGTCTGGAGCCTGTGCTCAGCAACGGGAGAGGCCACAACAGTGAGAGGCCCACGTACTGCAAAAAATAAATAAATAAATGAGAAATACCTGTACCCTTCTTTTTACCTTTCTGCCTTCAGAGAACTGGCTCCCTTGGAGAACACACATCCCATTGTGCATGCATTCTGTGATGCCACATATATTGCGGAACATACCTTTGGACTTAACAGCAATCGGTGAAGTCAAAGTTTCCATAGATAAAAAGGAAGGTGTGGAGTCAGGCCAGGTTGTCTCAAAAGAGGAAGACGTTAGTGAAGACACACTTGCTGTAGAAGGATGTGTTACTCCAGTGGATATGAGTGGAGATGGGGCTCCAGTAGCAGTGGATGTAGTGGTGGCTATATTTAGAACGGAGTCCTGTGTGGGCTTAGGAGGAACTAATGTCGGGGATGCTGATGCAGCTGGGATTCTGCTCCACGTAGATGTTGTTGTAGGGCTAGGTAGAAGCATAGCACCAATAGACCGGGTGCGGTCAATTCAACCATTCAACCATTATTAACCATTTGGGATGTAGGAGGAAAAGAAGTCTTTGGAGTAGAGAACTCGGCTTCAGTACTTTGAGGTGAAAACAGAAATGATGTCAAAGAGGGTGGAGCTGTACTGGATGGAATCCAGGGAGGGTATGAAACAGGTGCATTCACAGACGTGGCACCTTTTGTCCCGGCTGTTGAAGTATTTTCTGACAAGGAAGTCATCTTTTCTGTACTTGAAGAATGGTAAGTGGTGGCTTTTACACTTTGTGTGGGTCCAGGAGTGCTCTTAAAGCCAGTCAAAGAGGGGGAAACCTGAATATTCAAGGAAGTGTGGGGATTTTCTGAGGGAGTAGATGAAAGCACACTTTCAGGGGTGGCAATTCTGGAATAAGTATTTGTGAGAACCGTTACTTTACCACTGCTTACAGTAGACAGAGAGCTATTAGTAATCCCAGAGAATATGCCCAGAGTGGAGGCCTCATATCGTTGTGATGGTTGTCGTGTTGTTGATAGAAATGGTGAAAATGTGGTCTTTGGAATGGAAGAAATAGCTTCATGTTCTTAGAACTGAATAGAGGAGAGGCAGGCGTGCTTACGAATGTAGTCACTAGCCCAGCCATTATAGTGGTTGGAATAGTTTTCACAGAAGGAGAAGTTGGCTCTGTTGGGGAGGATAAGGATGTAGGTGTGATCCTGGAGGACACCTCGGTTATTTCTGAAGTAGTGAAAGCACAGGAAGCCACAGTGCTTTTTGAAGTAGACCCAGCATATGTCACAGGTGTGACATCCAATGCCGATGTTTGCACGGTCATAGAAGGCCCTGGGGGTAATTGAAGACAATAAGTATAGAATGATCCAGCTGTTGTGGAAGCATCAGAAGAAACAGCAGAAGGTGGAAGCGCAGAGTCATTAGCTGACATTGAGGACATCTCAGCCACAGGCCCAGAAGTGGCTACAGAAAGACTTTTCAAACAATCTGCGAGCGCTGTTTTAGAAGATTCAGTCATTAGTACCGTGGGAGTGTCAGAAACGCTTTTGGAGGTGAAGGCAGTGACACTAACTGGCCGTGGGGACCTCTGGTAGATGGGAATGGACGTTGCCATAGCGGTTTTCCCAAGAAGTGCTGTAGGTACATTTGGAACAGAAAGGGCTGTAGCGATCCTGTCAGGAGACATCATTGTAGAATTGGCATTAGATAGTCAAGCTGTGGAAAGAGACGGAGTCTCAGGGGAGGTCTGTGTGCTTTCAGAAATAGGAGAGGCAACTGAAGACACCTCGGGTTGAGTGCTAGATGAAAGCAAGTGTGAAGGAGCTGTTATTGTTTACAGGATTTGATGTCCTGGTTGTCCCAGAAGTTATGGTATCTGCAGATGAAGTATCCTGGCGGTGTGAGAACGAGTGAGTCACAGAGGTTGTGCTTACTACCTTTTTCTCAGTCCTGGGAGTATATACTGAGAGGGCACTCATGCTCTCTTTTTCAGGAGACAAAAGCGTGGTCATTGTCAGAGCTTGTGAAGGGAGAGCTGTTTCCCCAAGACTGGGAGGCGTTTCTGAAATGTGGACATCTGCTGTTGAGGTAGGTGGAGTGTGCGCGCTCCCAGAAGTGGGAGATGAAGTTGGACTCTCATTAGGTGGAGTCACAAACGGAGTCTCTGAAAGTGAATGTGTTTGGTGACTGGAAATTTTCGTGCCCTCAGCAAATCCTGTGTCTGTCATTTCCGAGGATGAAGTACTGTGGGAGTCTGAAATAAAAGGATTCTTTGATGAGGACATTTCTGTCACCTTCAGAGTTCTAGGGGTCTTTCCCAGGGAGGTGGTCATCCGCTCCTTGTCAGAAGATAAGGTAGAAATGTCAGTCACTAATAAGGTGGGGACCAGTGTGTTTACAGGATGTGTGGAACATTGAGAAATGTGACCGTAGAGTGAGGTAATAAGCTTGTTGGCGGAGGTGGGTGAGGGCATAGTGTCATCAACAATGGAAGTGTCTGTGGTGCCGGTAGCCAAGCTAACAACGTGTCCACTACCACTGAAAGTGTATGGAAAGCTGAGAGCAGGGGTAGAAGTCTCCTCCACTTGAGCTACGGGTTGGGTTGCTAATGGTGTAGACATAGTTGAGGTTACATGAGTGGAGGACACAACGGGAGTGTTGTCAGGGAGAGCTTTAGAGCAGCCAAGAGTGGGTGTGGAAGGGGTTACTGTGTCAGCTGACGGGGACAGAATGGTGGTCTCAGCCTTAGTTGCCACAGGAGTGGGAGGCCTCAGCGAGGGGACTCGAGTTTCTGCCAGAGAGGGAACCGCCGTGGGTGTCATCCTGACAGAGATCCCTGTGGCCTCTGAAGTGGTGTGGATGGAGTCTCTGTGGGAAGGCACGGTACCGCTGGTTGTGGAAGTGCTCTGATCCAATGGCGGCATCGATGCTGTGGTCACTGCAGCTGATGACAGAGTTGAGATATCTGAGGGTAGAGATGTGGAGGAAGCCCTGGCCAATGTAGAAGGCCCAGGCATGGTAACCTTAGTCTCCTCAGACAGCACCATAGAGGTGACAGCAGAGACATTAACCGGCAGTGAGAACACAAGGGTAATAGGCACAGGGGCTGCTGAGGAATGCGTGGCTATAGGCTGTGGAAACAAGGCACCAGCAGTCAAGGACATAGCCGTCCTGTCTGTAGGGATAGTGGCAAAACTCATCCTCAGTATTCTTGTGGTGGAAGCACCCAGGGGTTCAGAAAATGTCTCTGTGCTCCCACAAGTGGGAGATGGGGCTGGATTCCCCTCAGGTAGAGTCTCTGAAGTCCAATGTGCTGTGTAGATGTGGGTGGAATTAAAGATTTCTGTAGTTCCATGAGGTGAATTCTTAGGTGTGGTTTTCACCGATTTTGTAGAAAGCCAACTTTCTCTCGCTTCAGTAGTTGCAGTTGTATTATCCAATTGGGTAGTCAGCTTCTCCATATCAGGAAGTGGGGAAACAGATTCATCTGTTGCTTCCAGTATCGTTGCAAATGGAGAAACCTCGGTTGTCGCTGCTACAGTCGATTTTCCCTTAAGAAAATGGGAAGTGGTTTCTTTCCTTGTCACAGCAGTTCTGAATCTTTGTGCTGTTGCAGACTCTGCAACAGGGGCTATTGTCTCTCCAGATGCAATTGTACCATTTGTCTCTGTTTGCGTGTTCTCAGAAGCACTCTCCTCAGTAGAAAAATTTGGTTCAACATAAGCAAGGGTAGATATTCTATCTACTGGTGGAAAAACTGTCTCCCTTGGTGTTGAAAGAAGTTCATTTCCAGCTACTGTGGACATAGAGGTGGGTTTTAGTAGTAAACTGGTAAGTTTACACTCAGGCAGTTTGGTTACAGATGTGGCTCCAGAAACTGTGGAGAAATTAGCAAACCACGGAGATGTCAATTTGGATAGAACTGCTGTATATCTGTCGGTAGTAACATCAGCGGTGGTAGTGGCCTCACTCTCTGTGGATGCTTCTGGTTGGACGATAATATTAGCAGTTGTGGATGAATGCTCTGTATTAGAAGTACTCCCATGGAATGCTGATGTCAACAGGGTCTGTTCTGGTCTGGAAGTCCAAATGATCTCATTGGTGGAGGATAGATGGTTACCTTCATCAGTTACTGATGTGGGACCAGACTCAGACACCTTGGATGTGGAAGCTGATCTAGTGGAAATCAGAGAAAGCATGTTTTCACCACCGGGGGGTGTATTCTGGGTATATACTGGCCCAGTGATTGTGGGGTAAAGCATAGTTCCAGCCACTGTAGGTGCAAGTGTGATCCCAGTAGTCAAGGCTGCATGTGTAGTCTCAGCATCAATAACTGTCTGTACACTCTGAGCTCTGGTGAATGGAGAGGATGTCCTAAAAGAAAGGGCCACGGAAGAGGCCTTTTTGGCACAGAGGTAGATATTGTGCCCTCCACTCTGGGTGAAGAGACATCCTGGAAATTTGTAAATGCCGGCTCTGTTTCAACTGTTCTTAGCGCAGGTGTCATTTCAATAGACCTAGTTGAATAAACTGTAAAGGGTATTTCCATATCAGTTGTTGCCAATGTGGATGCCGTCTGATTTCTAGGAAATACAGAATCCACTGGAACAGCTGTGGAGAGGAGCACAGACTCAGGTGGCAGTGCTGATGCAGTCCCTACGTGAGTAGTTGTAGCTGAAGTCTGGTCCACCGTGGACTGAGGTACACTTCCAGCAGCTGTAGATGCAAGAAACTCCTGGCTAGGGCTTCCCTGGTGGCGCAGTGGTTGAGAGTCCGCCTGCCGATGCAGGGGACACGGGTTCGTGCCCCGGTCCGGGAAAATCCCACATGCCACGGAGCGGCTGGGCCCGTGAGCCATGGCCACTGAGCCTGCGCGTCCGGAGCCCGTGCTCCACAATGGGAGAGGCCACAACAATGAGAGGCCTGCGTACCACAAAAAAAAAAAACTCCTGGCTAGCTGTGGAGATAGGGAGTGCCCCCATACCTGTGGATTTGGGTCAAGATGTTGTAGACATGGATATCGACTCAATAGATGAGAATAAATAATTTGTCCTCCTAACAGCCGACTGAGATCCAGTCACTGAAGTTTTGAATGTAATTAACTCTTGGTAAATCCAGATGTGTACAGAAAACTAGTAGCTACTGTTGGATGAAAGGTCTCAGTAGCAATGGATTCAGCCATTTTTGTTGTCCTTGTGCTCTCTGAAGATGGGGATTTACTTATTTTCATGGAATTGGCAGTAGGGCCTATGGAGGTACTCTTGGTAGACAGAGCAATGGCTGCTGAAGTAGACGAAATGTCTGCTGCGAATGTAGCTGTCTCAGCTATGGATGTCTTTTTAAAAATTGGTGCAGTCATTGTTTCCAGAGGTGGAGATGTTGTATTGGAATACGATCTGGTTGTATAATCAGTTGCAAATAACAGGCATGCTTTTAGACTCCACGGTAGAAGAATATACCGTCTTTTGTGGTTTTAGTCCAGTAACTTGGAGTGGTGTTGTCAAATCTATTTGCTGTGAAAGAGTTGTAGTTGTTTCCTGAATTGCTATATTTTCAGAAACAACTGAAAAATTACAAAGCATGTGTCACTTTGGATTCAACTTTAGAAGTCAGAGACAATTTAAGAAACAGCTCTATAATGGTTTTTCACATTTTTAAGAGGAGATAAGTATCAGATATAAATCAAATCATGTGATTACAGCTGACCCTTGAATTATAGGGTTTGAACTGTGTGGGTCCACTTATACGCAAGTTTTTTTTCAATAGTAAATACTACAGTACTACACAATCCACGGTTGGCTGAATCCTCAGATGTGGAAGAGCGGATATGGAGAAACCACAGACACAGAGGGCCAACTATAAGTTGTAATGGGGGGACTTCACTGGTGGTCCAGTTGTTAAGTCTCTGCGCTTCCACTGCAGGGGGTGCAGGGTTCGAATTAAGATCCCACATGCCACGGGGCGCAGCCAAAACAAAAAAATTGTAACGTGATTTTCCCTGCTCTGGAGGGTTGACATTCCTAATCTCCACATTGTTCAAGGGCCAACTGTACTTGATTTTTCTTTCTTTCTTTCTTTCTTTCTCTTTCTTTCTTTCTTTCTTTCTTTCTTTCTTTCTTTCTTTCTTTCTTTCTTTCCTTCTTTTTTTATTTCTTTCTTTCCTTCCTTCCTTCCTTCTTTCTTTTTTTTTACTTGGTTTTTCTTAAGATGATTTTCTACTTTCCAAAATCTATATATGGTTCTCATAATGCCCTGGTTAAGTAACAGGTAGAAGGATATCCATTCCATCGTGTCTCCATAAAAAAATATAGGCACTCCTAAAAGAGGGGTGCATACTAGAGTAGCACACTGAGTGAGAGGATTAACTTTGGGAAATGAACCAATTTCTTGAAAGACAAGTGGTCAAACTCGCTTAAGAAGAAATAGATGACTTGAATGGTCCTATATCTATTACAGAAATTGGATTGTGTGGTTAAAATCTTCCCAAAAAAGGAGGACCAGCTTTGGATTCAAATAGATGTATTTTTAAATCCTGGCTCCCTCATTTATTCATTATGTAATCATGGACTAGTTAATTAACCTCTCTGTGTTTCAATTTCCTCCTCTGTAATGTGAGATAATAACACCGACCTTAAAAAATTGTTTTGAGAATTGAGTTAATGCATGTAAAATACTTAGCATAGCACCTGGCATATAGGAAGTGCTCAAAAAATGATTAACTGTTGTCAAATGCCTATTATTCATCTCAGTACTATAAACTGAAAATGTTTTGATCTGGGACCCCAAGATTAAAATTTCTTTAACATATGCCATTTATGTATATATATTTACCAATAATGTATACATATGTGTAATAAATTTACATTATGTACATTATAAACATACTCAAAATATGCCAAAAGAATATGATAGGGCTTCCCTGGTGGCGCAGTGGTTGAGAGTCTGCCTGCGATGCAGGGGACATGGGTTCGTGCCCTGGTCCGGGAAGACCCCACATGCCGCGGAGCAGCTGGGCCCGTGAGACATGGCCGCTGAGCCTGCGCGTCCGGAGCCTGTGCTCCACAATGGGAGAGGCCACAGCAGTGAGAGGCCCGCGTACCACACACACACAAAAAAAAGAATATGATAAAAATAAATATAAACAGAAGTTTCACAATATTTTCTTCCTGCATTCTAATGTAATGATGGGCACAGTCACACAGGAGGACGAATTAGTATGTCTATATATTCATGATCACCAACTTCAAATAAGCTTTTCACACTGCCCATCCAGCCTACCACTTTTCTCTGGTCAATTTATGCTCCTACTCTCTGCAATAATTACTGAAAACCTTCTCCATTCTCAAACTTTACCCTCACATGTTTATCAAGTAACCTTTTCCTCTTATTTCATAGGAAAAAACAAAGGAAGTCATCAGGTAGAAACTTAGCTGTGCTGCCGTCTCAGAAAGCTGACACCAACAGTCATCCCTCCTTTCCCTAAGGAGCCTTCCCCTTCCTGATTTAAAACATGTTCCAGTCTGTTGCAATAAAACATAAAAAACCCCGGGCTTCCCTGGTGGCGCAGTGGTTAAGAATCCACCTGCCAATGCAGGGGACACGGGTTCGAGCCCTGGCCCGGGAAGATTCCCACATGCCGTGGAGCAACTAAGCCGGTGTGCCACAACTACTGAGCCCATGTGCCACAACTACTGAAGCCCACGTGCCTAGAGCCCGTGCTCTGCAACAAGAGAAGCCACCACAGTGAGAAGCCTGCACACCGCAACGAAGAGTAGCCCCCGCTCGCCACAAATAGAGGAAGCCATGCACAGCAACAAAGAACAAAAGCAGCCAAAAATAAATAAATAAGATTTAAAAAAATCCACATCCTTCTGCAGGTACTGCCCTGTCACTCTGCTCCCCATCACACCCAAACTTCTTTAAAGAAAATTGATCTCTACTGGCTGTCTTCATGCTCCCCTGACCCATTCTTTAGCCCACAGTAATCTGGCTTCTGCCATCATCATTCAACTGAACAGCACTCACCAAGGCCACCAATGGCCTCCATGTAGACAGATACAATGGATACTTTTTCAGTCCTCATCTCACTTGACCTTTCAACAGCTTTTGATAATGTTGACCACTCCCTCCTTCTTAAGATACTCTTTGAGTTGACTTCTATGACATAACGCACTCTTGGTTTTTCTCCTACTTCTCTGGCCACTCCTTCTGGCTATCACCTTTGCAGACACATCCTATTTCACCTGGCCATTAAATATCAGGGTTCCCCAAGGCTTGGTCCCAGCACCTCTTTTCTTCTCACTCTATAATTTCTTTTTTTTAATTAATTAATTATTTTGGCTGCACCAGGTCTTAGTTGACACATGTGGGCTCCTTAGTTGTGGCATGCGAACTCTTAGTTGCAGCATGCATGTGGGATCTAGTTCCCCAACCAGGGATCGAACCTGGGTCCCCTGCATTGGGAGCACAGAGTCTTGCCCACTGCGCCACCAGGCAAGTCCCTCTATAGTTTCTTCACATCTGGGATTCCAACTTACACATATACACAGATGAATCTCCAAGTTATATCTCTAGATCAGATCTCTATTCTGAGCTCCACATTTACATGACTAATTGCTCACTTGACATCATCTCTTGGATATCTCATTAACACCTCAACTCAATATGCCCCAACTTGAACTCTCTCCAAACTGGGTTCTCTTTCAGTATTCCCACAGTGAATCATACATTTAATTGTGTAAGCCAAAACCCTCTCCCTCTGTCTCCTTCATTTCCTCTCACCTGCTATAGCCAATCCATAATCTTGTCCTGTGGATCTTACCTGCTGAATAGCTCTTTACTCCACCTGTTTATCCCCACCTTTATCACTTACCACTCTGACCAAGCCACCATCAGTCTCTCACCTGGACTACTACAGTAGCTTCCCAACTAGATTCTGCCTCTACTCTTGGGGCCCCTCCAATCTGTTCCATAATGCAATCAGAATGATCTTTTTGACATGCAGATTTGATCACGTGTCTCTCACACATACACACACACCTTCACATACTCAGCTCCCGTTAGTGGCCTTGTATTACTCATAGGATTAAAAAAAAATTTCTTAATAGAGCCTAAAAAAACTATGCATGGTTTGGTCTGTACCTGCCTCTCCAGCCTCAGTTTGTACTAAGTTTCTCCCTTGTTTTCTGGGCTTCAGCCCGGCAGCCTCATTTTAGTCCTGCAATACTTGGCATTATTTTCCCACCACAAGACTACTGCATGTCCTGTTGCCTCTACTTAGAACGATCTTCCCACCCTTCTTCATCTGATTAACTTCTATTCTTCCTCCAGGGTCTCGCTCATGCATCACTTTTTCAGGGAAGACTGCCTTCCTTTGCCTCCATAACTAGGTCAAACCAATCTATTCTAGGCTCTTATGACATACCTCTTATGACAACCCTCATATCTCTTCTTCATAGTACTTGTCACAGATGCAGTTTTTCATGTGTGTGTGTGCTTATTAATACCTGTCTTCCTCACTACACTTTATGGGTAGGGCCTTCATCTTTCTTTGCTCACTCACCATTACATCCCCAGTGCCTAGTACAGGGCCTGGCATGTGGTAGATGTCCAATAAATATTTGCAGGCTAACTGAACAAGTGGAAATGATGAAGGCTTGGAATGAGATGAGAGTAGTGTGGGGAACCCTAATCCTACAGCTATTGGAAAGGAAGAATTGACATGACAGTTTATGTTAGTGAAGAGGTTTAAGAGATGCAGACAGAGAAATGTCAGAGAACTTGACTTTTGCTTTTGGGCTACTTGGAGAACAGTGGTGATATTCATAGAAATAGGAAAATTGGGAGGGCAGCCTCACTCGGAAGAAAAACACCCGCTTCAGGCTCGGATAAGTGGAATTTGGAAAGATGGTGGAACATCCAGGTGAAAATGGTGCATAGTAAAATTCAACACTGAGTCATAATTTTTTACCAGTTCAAATCACCCAAAATGAAATCATGCATATTTGCCATTGGGAAATTAGCATTTTGAATTTATCTACCTGGGAAGCATAATACCTATGATGTAGGAATAATTATGGTGGTAGACAATCTACTAACTTATTTCACTGTCTCGAGCATTAAAATTACTTTTAATTTGCATATATAGAAATTCTGAGATGTGTGGGGGATATCCTTTGGGATTTTGTGGTCATTAGCAAGTAGAATGAGTGACAATCAGAAACCTGCAACTAACTGTATAGATGAGTAGACAAAAGTTCACACATTTATAAAAAAAAAACTCAAAGTGATATAAGAAGTACTTTTTTACTTAATTTTACAGCATTGTTTCAATTATCAGAGATTCACATCCTATTAGGCAGTATCAAGAAACCGGTACATTTCAGCAGCACAATATTTATTTCAAGCTTCTGCATTCAAATTTTTCCATAACTGCAAGTAAAAAGAGAATTGTCAGGATCTTGGTTCCCATTTTTGCAGATGGCTTTACCACAGCCAACTGGCTTAGCAAACCTGTTACAGTGTCACTTATATCACATTTGAGGAGTGTGGCATCCCAGGGCCTGAATCACTCCCTATGAATGCACTAATTGTTGAGAGAAGATTTCACAATTCCCATTCCTTTACAAATGATTAATGATTGAGCTGCGTTAACTTTCTAGGAAGACAATAAAACACTACATAACACAAAAGCTTAAGTAATCTTCTTTGTTCCAGCATTCAAATAGCACTGTTAGAGAAATCCATAACAAGTAAACTCTTTTAGAACACGGAGGATGGGAGTTAGGCATGATATTTTTATCTGGAGAGGGCTGAGCTATAGATGTTAATTGTTATTGACACTTCCTGTAAGCATCTCAAAAAGAAGCATAAGACTGAGAAAAAGAAAAACAAATGAGTTGAACAAAATTGCCAAACAGGTGGCATTTTAAGTACCAGATATCTCCTAGGAATGAATGCAACTTTCATTTTAACTTAAAACCTGGATTTGTATAATTCAGCAAACCTCCCATTGAATCTTTCAGATGAAAGTGTTTTTTTTCCAGAGACGTTACTGTCTCAAGGTTTTTCCTCTAAAGTCTTTATTAATAAAAACTCAAATCTTCCTTAATTAAATCACAGAATTTTAGCACTGTGTTGGAAATTGTATTCAATCCCCTCATTTAGAGATTAGGCCCAGAGAGGTTCAGTGTTGAGATGAGATTTCCACCGGTGACATATGTAGAGAAGAAATAAGACAGTGTGTGCTAGTGCTTCAATTATCCAGTACCCATAAGTGCATGCCCTCAATTTACACAGAATCATCACAAACCCTGGAGAAAGAAGAGACTCTACCTAAAAAAATCAAGAATTACCAAATTTAGATAATAAAAGTCAAGTTCTGCAAATGCTGAACTGCTCAAGAGAAAGCTATCACCTAAAATAGTCAGACACAAACTTTAGAAGAGAGAATCACAGTGCTAAAGCAAAACATGAAGGCACCCTTGCAAGCCTAGGCATTGAAACCCATGTGGATCCCAATTACAGCCATGCCCTGAAACAATATTCCTTAAATAATCACTCATATCCCAAATAGAGGTAATCCAATCAAATGTCAGTAGCTTTTTAACCAGGATCCATAGGGATTAAAGATCCATGGAGGCAACCTAAGTGTCCATCAACAGATGAAGGGATAAAGAAGATGTGGCACGTATATACAATGGAATATTACTCAGCCATAAAAAGAAACGAAATTGAGTTATTTGTAGTGAGGTGGATAGACCTAGAGTCTGTCATACAGAGTGAAGTAAGTCAGAAAGAGAGAGACAAATACCGTATGCTAACACATATATATGGAGCCTAAGAAAAAAAAAAGGTCATGAAGAACCTAGGGGTAAGATGGGAATAAAGACACAGACCTACTAGAGAATGAACTTGAGGACATGGGGAGGGGGAAGGGTAAGCTGTGACAAAGTGAGAGAGTGGCATGGACATATATACACTACCAAATGTAAAATAGCTAGCTAGTGGGAAGCAGCCGCATAGCACAGGCAGATCAGCTTGGTGCTTTGTGACCACCTAGAGGGGTGGGATAGGGATGGTGGGAGGGAGGGAGATGCAAGAGGGAAGAGATATGGGAACATATGTATATGTATAACTGATTCACTTTGTTATAAAGCAGAAACTAACACACCATTGCAAAACCATTATACTCCAATAAAGATGTTAAAAAAAAAAGGCATTGCAGATTATGTGATTGTCCATGTAGAAAATCTCAAGGAACCTAAAAAAACCTAAAACACAAAAAATCTCCTGGGACTTAAAAGTGAGTTCAGTAAGGTTGGAGGATACAAATTAACACCAAGCAAAGAGTTCTTAGACTTGATGCCAAAAGCATGATCCACAAAAAGAAAAATCAATAAATTGTACTTCACCCAAACTAAAAGCTTTTGCTTGGTGAAAGTCCACGTGAAAAGGATAAAAGAGTAATCTACAGATTAGGAGAAAATATTTGCAAAGCATATATCCAACAAAGGACTAGAATATATAAAGAACTCTCAAGACTCCACATTAAAAATAAAAAATCCAATGAAAAAATGTGCAATGAATTAGGAGTTTGGGATTAACATACACACACTACTATATATAAAACAGGCAAACAACAAAGACCTACTGTATAGCACAGTGAACTATACTCAATATCTTGTAATAACCTATAATAGAAAAGAATCTGAAAAAGAATATATACATGTATAACTGAATCACTTTGCTGTACACTTGCAACTAACACATCATAGTAAATTAACTATACTTCAATAAAAAAGAGAGAAAAATCGGTAAAAGACATGAATAGTTCACTGAAGAGGTTATACAGATGGCAAATAATCACAGGAAAAGATATTCAACATCATTAGGCATCAGGGAAATGCAAATTAAAACCACAATGAAGGGCTTCCCTGGTGGCGCAGTGGTTGAGGGTCCGCCTGCCGATGCAGGGGACACGGGTTCGTGCCCCGGTCTGGGAAGATCCCACATGCCGCGGAGTGGCTGGGCCCGTGAGCCATGGCCGCTGAGCCTGCGCGTCCGGAGCCTGTGCTCCGCAACGGGAGAGGTCACAACAGTGAGAGGCCCATCTACCGAAAAAAAAAAAAAAAAAAAACACAATGAAAATCACTACACACTTACCAGGATGCGTAACATTGAAAAATAGTGACAACACCCAATGCTGGCAAGGATGCAGAGAAACTGGACCACTCATACTTTGCTGGTGGAACAGAATATGACACAACCACTTTGGAAAACAATCTGACAGTTTTATATAAAACTAAATGTGCAACTACCATAATGCCCAGCCATTACACTTTTGGGCATTTATCCCAGAGAAATGAAAACTTATTCTCACACAGAAACCTGTACAGAAATGTTCATAGCAGGCTTTTTTTTTTGTAATAGGCAAAAATTAGAATCAGCCCAGATGCCTTTTAAGAGGTGAATGGCTAGACAAACAGTGATATATCCATGCCATAGAATCCTATTCTACAATGGAAAGAAACAAACTATGGATACATACAACAACCTGGATGACTCTCCAGAGAATGATGCTAAGTGGAAAAAAAAGCCAATCCTTAAAGGTTACATATTTCATGACTCCATTTATTAACGTTTTTTAAATGACAAAATTTTACAAACAGGGGACAGATTAGTTGTAGTTGTCAAGGGTTAGGGATGTGGGAAGCAGAAGTGGGGGAAAAGGGAAGGAGGGAGGTGGGCGTGTTTATAACAGGGCAACACCATGGATGGTTGCAGTGTTGAAACCATTCAGTATCTTTTTTTTTTTTTTTTTGCGGTACGCGGGCCTCTCACTGTTGTGGCCTCTCCCGTTGCGGAGCACAGGCTCTGGACGCACAGGCTCAGCGGCCATGGCTCACGGGCCCAGCCGCTCCGCGGCATGTGGGATCCTCCCGGACCGGGGCACGAACCCGCGTCCCCTGCATCAGCAGGCGGACCCCCAACCACTGCGCCACCAGGGAAGCCCCCATTCAGTATCTTGACTGTGGTGGTGGACACGTAAACCTACACAGGTGATCAAACTGTATAGAACTCAATACACACACACACACACACACACACACACGCAAATGAGTACAAGTAAAACTAGAGAAATCTGAATAAGATCAGTGGGTTGTATCCATGTCAATATTCTGGTTGCTATACCATAGTTTTGCAAAATGGTACAATTGGGGAAAACTGGGCAAAGTGTACAAGAGATCTTCAGCTGCATGTGAATCTACAGTTATCTCAATAAAAATTCAAGTTAAAAGAAGCAAATGCAAAAGCCCACACCGTGCAGGTAGTTGAATGATAACTGAATGTCCATTTGTACTGCAGGGACCACAGAAGCCACGGAGTCTGGCCTCCATCTTTGAAGGGCTTACAAACATGTTTTGCCGCATTCATCTTGTTCCCATTTGTGAACAAGTGATCACTTGCACAAGTGATCTGCATGAGCTTTGCTGTCTCTGTATTTTAAAGCGGTGATAATCCATGCTAATTCGCAGGGGCCTGTGGGCTTAATTGCCATTTGCTCCTTCACTTTAGACCAAATTGTATTATTGTAATCATTGGGAGCTGGAGAACAGAGGTATAGAGTAGCTGCATATTTATGAGGCATTTTGTTGCGGATGTACCTGCCAACAGAATATTAAGTAGAACATTTGCTAAGGTACCGAATTCTGCTTGTGATTTGGGTATATCACCTCATATTAAATCTTTGCGTTTTTTGAGCCCACATTTTGCATCTGATTTTTCTTTCAATCACGACCTCTGGAAATATAATTCAGAGCGTGTTTATTAGATTTGTGAGAGATAATGGTGACCAGAAACTGTCACAGACACATCTGCCTGTGGGGTAGAAAAAATATGAAATGAGCATCTTTAACATGATGAGAAAAAAAAATTGTTTTCAAAATGTTGTCTGTATTCAGTTTCCAGGCAAGGACATGAAAAATGAATCCTGCAATAGAGAGAGAGACAGGCTAGAAGCTTCCATCTCTGAATCCATAGGCGAATGTCACCCTGTGCAGGAGACTACAAATTAGGAGGTTTGAATGAACTACAAACAGCTCTTGCTTATCTTTCGTGATGAAAAATGAGGATAGCACAGAGAACTGATGTACAGGGGCAAAACCAAATTGCCTTTTAGCTAGAAGAGCCCATCACAATGAAACCTTTCCTATCAGAGCTGATAACTGGATAGAAGGCTTAATAGTGGGCCAAAGGCCTTAGAAAGTACATAAACTATATAGTCAATCTCTGCATATTTTAAGAATGGTTAGTTCATAAAGTAATTCAAAGCAGCTGGAGCATTAGATTAATTAATAAATCTTAGTAAATCAATAGCTACACACACACAGGGACCCTATGTTTTGATACAGGGTAGATTTTGCAGAATGGACTCAATTCATGTTACTTCATTCTTTCCCAAGAAGGGATTTCTCAAATGCATTAACTAAGAGTGATTTAATCTACATACCTTTAGGAAGTCAGAACAAATCCTTTGTTGGATCATGTGTCTGAGCTGAGATTAGGAAATTACTCTCAATTTACCTAGAGAGGAATTTTAGCTTCTCATCAGTCCCTAATGATCACATCAAGAAATTCCAGTCACCATCCATACCTTTTAAAAATACATTAGATTTTTGTCACAGCTAAAACCTGGATACAACTTAAAAGTCCTTCAAAGAAAGATCATTGAATAAATTATAGCATAGCTCTATCATAACCCCTACACCAAAAATAGTCAGGTAGGTCTATACTTTCTGATATGGAAATATCTGCAAAATATACTATCGAATGCAAAAAAAAGATACAGAGGACTATGCTTATGATGATGATCCCAACTGAGAAAAAGAAAAACAAAGAATATTTACACACAAACCCAAGTTTTAAATTGTTTCTGCAAGGATATATAAAAACTTTTTAATCATTACTTTTAGAGAGAAGCACTTGGGGTAAGGGGATTGAAGAGAAAGGAGACTTTTAATTTATATCTTTATGCATTGTTTGAATTTTAACCATGCATGTCTATTACTTTTACTGTAAAAACTAAATCAATTTTAATGAATAGTTAACTTAATAAAATAACTAGCAAAAAAGGTAAACCAACTTAAATTGTAAAAGCTTATATCCTTTTCTCTTAAAATTGTACATTTGATAATGTGTCCTATGAAATTACAAGCCCATGTATACGGAGATGTGTGTACAAGAAAATTCATTGTAGCATTACTTGTAACTGCAAAAATTTGGAAGCAATTTAAATGCTCAACCGTGGTGAGTTAGTTCAATAAATTATAGTACATCTATAAATGGATATATGAAGCCCCAAAATGGATGAGCTGGTTATAAACCTACTGATGTGTCCATGATAATATTAAGTTAAAATAAATCAAATTGTAAACCTATATGTACATATGCATATATTATTTTTATTTTTTTAACTATACACATCCATACACACCCATGCATACACACACACATTATAAATCCATAGGAAAAAAAATTCTAAAAAAAAAATAGACACCTCTGTGGAGAGGACGCAGGGTAGGTTTTACTTTATGCTTCACGTATTTTTGCATTGTTTGAGTTTGTTTTATTCACAATCATTTATTGCATTTGTAACTTTTTTAATAAAGAAAAAAGGCTTAAAAACTACTCCAAAACTAAATTACTAATGACTAGCACCTTTGCCATGATTATTATTTATCACTGCACTGTTTAAATACTCCTGAGACATCTCCAACTACAGTGAATACTTGTTTACTAAACTCAGGTAGCATTCATGGTTTTCAGCAAAGTTTCCCCCAAAGGCTTGTTCTCATGAATATATAGATATACACATATATAGTTTATGTGTAAATAGATTTATTGAGAATTGTAACCTAGCCATGTGTTCATTAAAATTTATTTTTGAAAGGTCATAATCCTTCTATGGACCATAAATAGCAATTTATTAGGCAAAAGCTGAAGCTAGACATGTAGTAACCACTCCTATCTATTCAGATAACTGCCTTCATTTTCCCCAGATGTCAGACAGCAAGATGGAGGTAGAAGAAATTCTATGGTGTTACAGCTCCTTCAGGGGTGAACAGGCAGCGACCATAGCTGGTAGCTTAATTTCCCCAGGTGGATTAACAACACCAGCAATTCTCTTCAAAGGAAGCTTCTAAGAGAGTGGCTCATGACCGTTTTGGGGCCACAGACTCCTTCGAGGCAGTCCTGCAAGGTGTGTGGGGTGAAAAGAATGGGCTTTGCAACAGGACAGATCTTTGTGCAAATCCCAGCTCCTCTACTGATTTGATGGGTGACTTTAAGCAATTTATTTAAGCTCTCAGGGGCTTTCTTTCTTCATCCATAATGTGCCTGACACACGGCAAGGACCTAGTAAAAGGCAGCGATTATATTATTTTAGAATATGATGAAGACTATAGACTGTCCTCAGGAGGAAAAAATTCATCTTGCATTTTTAGAATGGTGCGTACCATCTCAAGGGCTTTGCTCACCTGTCAAGGCCATTCTGGACCTCAGGTTAGGAAACCCTGTCTAAGGTTTGGAAAGAACATTTGAAGGAACCTGAATAGTAGAAATAACATTTTCTACTCCTTTTACTGATTGTCATTTTAGGTTATGTTTTCTTTGGCTTGTTTGTTGTATTGGATTATTTGTATATTATGCCCACCAAGACTTAATCAGACCAAGAGGATAGATTGTACATTAAAAAGTGTACAAAAGAGCGAAATAAATGAGGGTCATCTAACACTTTATCACTTCAGTTAGATTTAGTCATTTACCAGCAAAGTGGTATGAAAGGCCATGGCAATTCACTGGCCAGATTAGGATTTAATAGAGCCATACTTCTGGTTCCTTCCATCAATGATAAAGTTACTTTAAACTGCTTTGAGTGAGCTGTTCAGGCTTAACCTACTAGCTCGCTTTTGTAATCAGAGCCAGCTAGGACTTTTCTCTTTCATTTTCAAGCCTTCAGAAAGGAGAAAAACCAAATGCCTTCAGGTAGTAGCTCAAAGGAATGGCTTTCCTGTTCCTCTGCATTAGTCTGAGCTCAAAGAAACACAGAAACCCTCTGCCATTAACTCAAACAGCATCCAGACCGTTGGTGAAAACCTATCTCCATAGTCTGCAGGAGTCCTATTAGGCATGGATCTAGCCCCCCTTCCCTCGCTACCCCCTCCCAAATCCATAAGAACAGTAAATACTATTCCTCTAAGAATAAGTGAACATTTCAGGAAATGAGAAAAAATTCTATCTTGATGCTGTTATCAGTGACTTTACCCATGCTTCAGGACTGCAGCTGTTGACAATGGAGAAGATTGGATTTGACGGGAGAGTGGGGTTGGACAGAGAAAAACAACCTTATATTTCCTCCTAAAAACTGGAAAGAAGGAAGGAAATACATGTGTAATTCCAAAAACCCAGTTTTCTTACAAGAATTCCATCTAACAGTTCTCCCACAACGTCATTGCTCTCAAAAGAAAAATGAATTGGTTTATCAATATCATTCCCCACTAAAAGGGACTGGGGCTCTTTGGTAAAATGGCTGATTCTTGGGCTGAGTGGGAAGACTACAAGATGAGCCTGTAACATCTTGTTGTGCTAGAAAGTACGGAAGTGCTTGAAAAATAATGGGAATGTGTCAAAAGGACACAAGAGCCAGACTGAAGGACTCCCACTGGCCAAATCTGGGCCAATTTGAGCAATAAAATAAATGACAGCAACAGATTGTAACCCATTGAATAAACTAAGAGTCCATGAATTCATGCTGATATAAACATATAAACAACTGAAGGAATAAATAAGTAAATGTAGAAGAGAACACTCTCCCTCACAATAGAATACTAACTAATAAATGTAGAAAAATGATGGAGTTCTAAAAATCGTCATTTGGCAATCATCATAGTAATAAGTGATTGAGGCAAGAATCGTCGATAGATATAAAACTACTGGGTGAAAGTTTGATAAGAACAGGATATTGATATAGCCTCCTAATATCTCTCAGGAAATTACTCACTTATAATGGAAAAAGAGTAACTTTGCAGTGGAGAAATCTAACTATCATCATTAGCATCAAGTGATCAAAGTTACCGTCACCAGTATTGAGACAAATTGGCATCATGAAAGACAGGGAAAAACTAAGGGTCTGTTCCAGATTAGAATCTAGAGAGACACCATAACTAAAGGCAATGTATGATCCTGAATTGGATCCTGGACCAAGTAAAATATAACTATAAGAGAAATGATTAGTACAATTGGCTAAATTTGAATATGGACTATGAATTAGATATTAGTACCATATCAATGTTAAATTTCCTGATTTTGACAACTGTACTGTGGTTATGTAAGAGAATGTCCTTATTCTCAGGAAATTACACACTGAGATATTTAGGGGAAATGAGGCCCTATGTCTGCAACTTAATCTTAAATTATTAAGAAACAATTTGTGAGTGTGTGTGTGTATGTGTGTGTGTGTGTGAGAGAGAGGGAGAGAGAGAGAGAGAGAGAGAGTGTATGGAGTGGGGAAAGAGAAGGGGACAGAGAGAGAGGGAGAATGATAAAACATAGGAGGAAAATGTAACAGTGAAGCTGGGTAGAGAATATATAGAAAATTTTTGTCCTATTCTTGCAATTTTTCTGTAAGTTTGAAATCATATCAAAATACAAGACAAAAAGTACTATTTGCTCTACGTTAAAAAGTAGACGACAAAACTGTGGCAACCTTGGGCCCCTCTGAGGAAGACAGAGCCTGGGCCTAGGAGTGGGTTATTTATAGTAGCGAGCAGAAGAGTTCTGCACCACCACTACCCTTGCTAAGGAAGACAATTCATCAGTTTCTCACCGCAGCGCACTCTCATGTCAACGGTTGGAATGATCTTGTTGATGAGCCAAACATCTTCTTCCCAACTAACCATGTTTCCGCTCAAACGCTTCATAAACTCTTCATTTCCCAGGATGTGGTCCCAGAGTTGAAAGTAGTACAAGCTGCTGGTGAACCTAGGAACCATGCCTTTAACATGGTCGTCCACTTTCTTGCGAAAATGTCCTAGAACCAGAGTCCCATTAGGCGCCAGGTTTTGTGGCTGATCCATCATTACCAGTATCCTTTCTTTACTCAGGAAGAGCTCTAATCTGCCTTTCACACCATCCCATATCAAGCATATTGTGTGCCACTGAAATGGAGTCAGGTGGTAACGGATGTAAAAGGTCTTGCCCAAGTTGTACACAATTAGCTGCTGATGGTCTCCTGCAAGTCCAAGGTCTATGTCTCCTCTACCCAGGAGAGTAGTTTTAGTAATATAGGAGAAGGCCATCCAGTCGCTTGATCTGGCACCCACAAATCGCAGGTCAATGCGTACTGTGAATCAACTGAGTTCAGGAATGGTGTTGGTCAGGCTTACATATGTGTAGGCTCTGCCCTAAAAATCCAACATTTTTCCTTTTAGTGAAAGTGCATCTGTCCACATTTGGGGAAGGGAAAAGAGAAAACAAATGAAATTTTTTGTAACAAAAAAATCAATTTTAACATCTTTTTTAGCCATAGAGCCAAATCCAGATTATACAATACTATTATGAGTCAATACCGGTGCAAGTAAGCCAAAATAGTTGATGTACAAAAATCATCTCTATTTGACGTTAGCATGTGACTTGACTTTGGCAGAAGAGCTTCTTCCTAATTATATTTTGCCTGGGCTAATAAGAAAAGTTAGATTAGTGTTCCCAGAGCACACACCAACTGAACACTTTGAGGGGGCAGTTAGAAGTGGGGTTGGGGGGAGACCAAGGAAAAGGTAGCTTGGACTTAAAATTTGCTGCACATAATCCTCACTCATATAATCAAAAGATGACTATTTCCATCTACCTAACTGCCTTCTTATATTCACGGTGCAACAGCAGTTTATTTCTCCAATGCCTTTTCCTGAGCCAAATTACCTGATTTATTCTGTCTCTGGAGACGGCTTCTCACTGAGGCACTGACAGGGGCCTGAAGGATGGACAACGCTGAAGCTGCAGGGCTTCCGTTTGCGTTCAGGAAAGGGAGAAAGGGCGCTGCCCGGAGTGTGTCCTGATTCCTCCCTTCCATTTCCTCACTAAGGGGGCTGCAGCTTTAAGAGGCTCGAGATGGCCACGTACCTGGTTACCGCTGGCTCTGCAGTCAGGCAACCTGGGTTGGAATCCCAGCTCTGACGCTCATCAGGTGGGTCGCTTTGAGCAAGTGACTTAACCTCCAGATGCCTCACCGTTTGCTTCAGTAAAATGGGAATTCAGGGCCGCAGTGTTGCATGAATGCACAACCCAGGGCCACCACTATAGTCTACGCCAAATAACACCCCTACCTGCTGTCCTTACAAGATTGTTTGAAGATTAAGTGACATGATGTGTGCTCTCAAACGTTGCAGAAGGACATGCGCATTGGTACAGTCTTTTGGCGGGCAATTTGGCAATATCTATGAAAGTATAAACTGAGTATGCCCTTTGTTTCATAGGTAGCTATTAATGAATCATGATACTATCACCATCGCATACCTCACAACCCGGGGCACTAGGCAAATATCTGAGGCTTGCCGAACATCAACCTAATTCCACTCCCAGCATAGCCCAAGACAAAGCAAAAAGAGCTTTATGGCAGAATGGAACGTTAACCTTTCCCTGAATTAGGGGTGTAATGTTGGGACCGCCACTCTAGAACTGACAGCTGTAACAGCACACTACACAGGCTGGCAGGAAGTGACAACTTCCCTGCTTTGGGAAGATGTCCCCATATGAAAGCTTCTAGATACTCCCTAGCCCTACAGAATTCTCTCCCTCCATTCCTCCACTGAATATCTTCCAAAAGCAAATAAATACATGTCTGCCTACACATACTCGCCTGCACACACACACACACACACACACACACACACACACACACACAGAGAGAACCATACGCCAGAACTCATAGCATCCACCTGCCAGGGAGCTATTTCTGAACCATTCATGGTGGATGAGCAAGTGCTCTTTTCTGTCCTTGGCTTATGTGATTATAGTATCATCATCTTTCATGTGGCTAATAAATCAAGAGCTAATCCCACATGGCAATAATTGCTATGAAACCCAAGTCTCAATTATGGTTGGTTAACATTGCTTTTCTGTCCAGCCCTCCAAAATGACGTCAAATACAACACTTAAGAATGGTTATTATGGTGAACATAAATCTCCAGGGCTTACTTGTCCCTTAAAAGAGAATGTATCATAATTTCACATGCTCTACAAGGGCCTCTGCTCTCTGCAGTATGATAGTATAAAACCAGTTGCCAAAGGACATGAACAAGCAAGTAACTAAATCAGAAATATAAAAAGATGGGCTCTCACTATTTTTAAAACACAAGTTAGAACAACAATAAGATATCATTTTTTGCCTTTTAGGATGATAACACTTTAGATTGAGAATATCTGGTACTGACTAGCCTGTGGGGAAACAAGTCACTTTAAAACACTGCTGGTGGTCGAGTACAATTAGTACAGTCTGTCTTTTTTTTTTTGAAGGGCAATTTGCCAATATCTATGAAAATTTTAATTGTACATAATTGTGCATATGCTTTTGACCCAGCAATTCCATTTCTATCCATTTATTCTAGACAAACATACATGTGTACAAAGCTGCAAGTACAAGAATATTTATTGCAGCATTGTTTGTAATTGAGAAAAAAAGAGGAAAATCTCTATGTCTCAAGAAGTTAATTGTCACCTCTATACACTGGAATAGTAAAACAAACAAAGTAGATGTATAGAGTCATGAGAGATTTCCAAGGTTTATTATTATGTGAAATGGGAGTTACATAAGTATGGATATAGTATTATCCTATTTCAAAAATAAGAGAAAAATGTGTGTGCTGGCACACACTAGAAAAAAATCTGAAAGAATACACTCCAGATAAGAATGAGTATCTTCAGTTTTGAGATTTAGGGAGATTTTTACTTTCTATGTTATTTCAGTAATATTTGCGTTTTTTTAATAAACAATGTGTTACATTTATAATCAGAAAAATAAGGATGGATAGATGATAGGTAGATAGATAGATACATACATACATAGATACATAGGACAGATAGATAGAAACCACTTGTGGCCATCCTTAAGGTTCTGCAGACAGAGGTAAGTCTTGCTTAGATCTGAGCAGAAGTGTGGTGTAGTGGAATCCAAAAAGGCCAGATTCAAGTCTTAGTTCTGCCCCTTCCTAGCTGCGTGAACATGGGAAGTGAATGCAGGTAAAAGCATTTAAAATTTAAAAAAAAATTTTTTTCATGAAATATAGCTGATTTACAATGTTGTGTTAGTTTCGGGTGCACAGCAAAGTGATTTGGATATACATATATAATATATATACATATATAATATGTATATTCTTTTACAGATTCTTTTCCGTTATAGGTTCTTACATGATATTGAATATAGTTCCCTGTGCTATACAGTAGGTCCTTGTTGGTTATCTATTTTACATATAGTAATGTGTATATAGTAGTGTGTACATGTTAATCTCAAACTCTTAATTTATCCCTCCCCCATGTGAAAGCTTTTAAGACAGCGTCTGGCATACGGTGAGCACTATATGTATGTTAAACTCACGTCACTTCTCTGAACCTCATTCCTCCATGGTAAGATGGGCGTAATAATTACCTACCTAGTAGGGACGTTATGAAAGCTGATGCAATAACTAACAAACTGATGCAATAACTAATGTTTAGGTCACGTTTGTGAGAAAGTTGATAAACTGCGAAGCCCCGTGTAAATGTCAGCTGCCGTGTTTGCCATTGTCGTTATTAGAGGCCTCTTCTTCCACAACCTCCTCTGCGCCCTCACACATGCAAGCACGTCTGCGCTGAGCCCTTGCTGCAGCCTCCAGGCCCTGAGCAGGGCTTGGAGGAGGCTGGGCTGTGATGAGTTGGGACAGAAGCTTTGCCCTTCTGTTTGGCCAGGCAACCAGTGTTCTCTGGCGGGCCTCTCCAGGGCCCACTTCAAAAGCCACTTGTGTCTTTGCATATGATTTAACTATCCATTGCAGATGTCTGCTTGAACGCTGCCATCTGTTCCCTGGCAATTTTCAAGTTCAAATTGCATGATTGCTCCCCTGAAGCAATTGATTTGGCCATCCTCTGTGTCTCTTCGCCTCTATCCTCTGTTTCCTTTTGTTTTAAATTACATGTATTGTTTCCCCCACTTTAAAAAAAAAGAGGTGTTTTTTCCATTATAAAAGTGATACTGTACACGCTTTTTAAAAGAAAAAAATGGAAAGTATTAGAAAGTAAAAAGATGAGAACGAACTCAGCCAGAGTTCCACCACCCAGAGACAACCACCATTAACATTTTACAATATTTCTTTTGCTGTTTGGTTCTGTGCATGGGTTTTGCTTGTTTCTATGTGGCTGAGATCATATTGTATGAAAAATGTGGTACCCTGCTTTCCTCACTTAACATTATGACATAAGTGTTTTCCCTGTTGGGAAAACCTTATCATAAACCCCATTTAAACGACTATGTTACAGCCCCCAGGAGTGCAAGGCATCATTGTATTTGTATCGAGAAGATACACGTAACATAAAATTCACCATTTAAATCATTTTAAAGTGTACAATTCAGTGGCATTTAGTACATTTACGATGGTGTACAATCATCACCATCATCTAGTTCCAGAACTTTTCATCACCCCCAGAGGAAACCCTGTACCAATTAAACAGTCACTCCCCATCTGCCCCTCCCATCAGCCCCTGGAAACCACTAAGCTGCTTTTTGTCTCTGTGGATTTGCCTATTCTAGACATTTCATATAAATGAAATCATACAATGTGGCTTTTTGTGTCTGGCTTATTTCACTTAGTGTAGTGTCTTAAACGTTCAGCCATGTTGTAGCATGTGCCAGTACTTCGTTCCTTTATATGGCCGAATAATTTCCATCGTATGGGTATACCACATTTTAAACATTAATTCATCTATTAATGGATATTTGGGTTGTGTCTACCTTTTGGCTATTATGAACAGTGCTGCCACGAACATTCATGTTATTCATTTTGTTTGAACACATGTTTTCATTTCTTTTGTGTATATACCTAGGAGTGGGTCATATAGTAATTCTATGCTTAACTTATTGAGTAACAGCTGACCTGTTTTCCACAGTGGCTGCTCCATTTTACGTTCCCACTAGCAACATATGAGAGTTCCAACTTCTCTACCTCCTTGCCAACTCTTGTTGTTTTCTGGGTTTTTTAAAATTAGTATTATAACCATCCTCGAGGGTGTGAGTGACATCTCATTGTGGTTTTGATTTGCATTTCCCTAACGACTAATGACATTGAGCATCTTTTCACGTGCTTGTTGACCATTTGCATATCTTCTATTCAAGTCCTTTGCCCCCCTTTTTTTTTTTTTTTTTTTTTTTGCAGTACGCAGGCCTCTCACTGTTGTGGCCTCTCCCGTTGCGGAGCACAGGATCCAGACGCGCAGGCTCAGCGGCCATGGCTCACGGGCCCAGCTGCTCCGCGGCATGTGGGATCTTCCCGGACCGGGGCACGAACCCATGTCCCCTGCATTAGCAGGCGGACTCTCAACCACTGCACCACCAGGGAAGCCCCCTTTGCCCATTTTTAACTGGGTTGTCTTTTTATTGTTGAGTTGTAAGCAGTCTTTATGCATTCTGGATACTAGGACCTTATGAGATATATGACCTGCATATAGCTCCCTTTCTGTAGGCTGTCTTTTAACTTTCTTGATAGTGTCTTTTGATGCACAAAAGTTTTTAATTTTGATGAAGTCCAATTTATCTGTTTTTTCCTTTGTTGCTTGTTCTTTTTGTGTCATTTCTAAGAATCTATCTACTGTCAAATCCAAGGTCATGAAGATTTACCTCTATGCTTTCTTCTAAAAGTTTTATAGTTGTAGTTCTTACATTTAGATTGTTCATACATGTTGAGTTAATTTTTATATATGGTGTGAAGTAGGGGTCCAACTTCATTCTTTTACATGTGTTTACATGTATTTGTATGTATACATGCATATATGTTTACATACCCAGTTTTCCCATCACCATTTGTTAAGTAGATTATTTTTCCCCATTGAATGGTCTTGGCACCCTTGTAGAAAATTAATTGACCATACATGTATGGGTTTCTTTCTGAACTCTCAATTCTGTTCCATTAATCTATGTCTATCCTTATGCCAATAACACACTGTTTTGATTATTGTACTTTGTAGTAGGTTTTGAAATCAGGATGTGTGAGTCCTCCAACTTTGTTCTTTTTCAAGGTTGTGTTGGCTATTCAGTGTTCCTTGCAATTCCATGTGAATTGTGGGATTGGCTTTTCCATGTTTGTAAAAAAGACCATTGGAATTTTTTTTATTTATTGAAATGTTTTCTTTTTGGCCACACTGCACGGCTTGTGGGATCTTAGTTCCCCCACCAGGGATTGAACCCAGGCACATGGCAGTGAAAGCACTGAGTCCTAACCACTGGACCACCAGGGAACTCCCTAAAAAAGACCATTGGGATTTTGATAGAGTTTGCCTTGAATCTGTGGATCTCTTTGAGGTATATTGCCATCTTAATATTAAATCTGTAAACATGGGGTTTTTCTCATTTACTTAGGTCTTCTTTAATTTCTTTCAGCAATGTTCGTGGTTTGAGTGTAGAAGTCTTTCACCTACTTGGTTAAATTTATTCCTTGGTATTTTATTCTTTTAGAAAGTATTGTAAATGAAATTATTTCTTAACTTCATTTCAGATTGTTCATTGTTAGTGCATAGAATGTACTACTAATTTTTATGTGTTGATCTTGTATCCTGCAATTTGTTTGTTAACTTAATCATCTGTTTTTCAGATTCTTTAGGATGTTCTTTGTGTAAGATCGTATTATCTACAAACAGAGATCGTTTTACTTTTTCTTTCCAGTTTGGATGTCTTATTTCTTTTTCTTGTCCAATTGCTCTGGCTAGAACTTCCAGCACAATACTGAATAGAAGTGGCAGAAGTGGGCATTCTGGTCTTGTTCCGGATCTTAGGGGAAGATTTTAGCTATTCACAATTAAGTATGATGTTCACTATTAGGTTTTCATAGATGCCCTTTACAGCTTGAGGAAGTTTCCTTCTATTTCTAGAGTGTTGAGTGCTTTTATCATGAAAGGGTGTTGGATTTTGTCAAATGTTTTTTCTGCATCAATTAAGATGATCATATGTTTTTTTCCCTCCAATCTATTAATGTAGTGTATTACATTGGTAGATGAATTTTTATATGTTGAAACACCTTTGCATTCCTAATATAAATTCCACTTGGTCAGGGTAGATAATCCTCAATATGCTGCTGGATTTAGTCTGCCAGTATATTGTTAAGAATTTTTGCATCTAGATTCATATGGGATATTGGTGTGTAGTTTTCTTTTCTCATGATATCTTTATATGCCAGCTACCATTTTATAACTCTCTAGCAGATTGATATAGCAAGAGAATGTGCCCCAGGTCTTTCTCTGGCGGAGCCAGAGGGAAAATAATACTCTTGCCATATTGCCACAATACTCACTCAAGATGTCATTCTATTTTGCTTTTTGCTAAATTCTAAAGCTGCTTTGCCTGAGGATGCCAAGTTTAAGCAATTTTTAAAGCAGAATTGAATTCACTGAGCATAAAACAATGCCAGTTTTTCCCAGAATGCTCCAACTTTTGTATTATCTGATTTTCTGGGCAGTAGTATAACTGGAGTCTTGGCCACTATTGCCAGTTTCCAGTGCTCAGCATAATGGTTGGCACATAGTAGGTACTTTATTGCTATTTACTGAATATAATCATTGTTCCCTATTATTAGGGTACTGAGTTGGAAGCTGACAGGTGAGCATATGGTGGGCTGTCCCTTGTGCAAAAGTATCAGTGCTGTGGGTGAAGCATCTGGCATAAGATGACAAATTCTGAACTACAGACTGAACTTGTGCCCTGCCCTCTGTTTTAGAGAACCTTTGGCAAAAGATCAGGAGATAGTTCCCTCTCCCCATCAGACCCCAAAAGTAACAAATACATCCATTTTAAAAGTCAGTGAGGTTGGGCTTCCCTGGTGGCACAGTGGTTGAGAGTCCGCCTGCCGATGCAGGGGACACGGGTTCGTGCCCCGGTCCGGGAAGATCCCACATGCCGCAGAGCAGCTGGGCCCGTGAGCCATGGCCGCTGAGCCTGCGTGTCTGGAGCCTGTGCTCCGCAACGGGAGAGGCCACAACAGTGAGAGGCCCGTGTACCACAAAAAAAAAAAAAAAAAAAAAAGTCAGTGAGGCAAATCTGCAAAATTATTAGTGATTAGTAGTCCAAGGTCTGGCCAAAAGACTTGTAAATTGTGTCAAGTGTTCATTGAATTGAATCAGTGTTCACTGGTGTCTCCTCAGTGAACAGTGGAACGTACAGATAGAGAAGCTCTTTGTAGTTGCCAGATCAGCTCGGCTCATAAGCCTGAGTTTAAAAAGGCATCATTCTCCCCTCACACTTTAATACTGTACAGTCCAAACCCCTAGGACTCATGGGCAGTGCTTTGAGCCACTTTTTTGACAAAAATGGCTCCATTTTTCCACTCTACGGTTTTCTTAAAATAGCTCAGTGTTTTCTAGTCACCGTAAAGTAGTGTTGATTTCTAAGCTATCACATTTGACTTTATTCTTCTACTCTGAAAAATTTTGACTTGTTTGAGTGTATATAATATATATAAAGGGAGCCTTAATGGATTTGTTTTCATAATTTAAGATTTTTTGTATTTGCTCTTGTATAATTGTTTTTAAAGGAAAGCATTACAGAATTGAGGGTGGAATTCTTAGAACCAAAGTTGCTCTTAATAAAAATCACCACATACTTGGACCATGGAAAAAAAATAAAGGTCAGTGAGGGAATTCTCTGGGGGTCCAGTGGTTAGGAGGCTTTCACTGCCATGGCCCGGGTTCAATCCCTGGTCAGGGAACTAAGATCCCGCAAGCTGCGAGGCGTGGCTGATAAATAAATAAATAAACAAACAAACAAATAAATTAAATTAAATTAAAGGCAGTGAATAAAACGTTTAGAACTCTAAGAGATAGATAATTTGCATGATTTTTTTTCAGTAAAGTCCCTTTATTTTCTGAGGCAGCATTAGTAATCATCAGATATATTCTATACTTGTTTTCCTGTCTTCTCTTGGCAAAGATTCTCCTTGAAATGTGAAAGTATTTCAAAGGTTAGGGGACTGAGATTCTAGGTGCACTGCCCTGCATCGTCTTAGGAGGAGTGGACGAATGAGGTTTACCCCTGGTCAGGCATTGTGGGCATGATCTGGTCACTGTTTCTCCCCCATGAGGTGACCTGTTTCCTCTACTTTACCCAAGAGTTCTGATCCAGGGAACCTGACTGAGCATCAGAGTCTGAGTGTAATAGTTGCTAGGGCGTTGTAACAAAGTACCACAAACAACAGGAATGTATTGTCTCACAGCTCTGGAGGCTAGAAGTCTGAGGTCAAAGTGTCAACAGGGTTGTTTCCTTCTGAGGACTCTGAGGGAAAAATCTGTTCCAGGCCTCTCTCCTAGTTTCTGGTGGTTTACTGACAATATGTGGTGTTCCGTGGCTTCTGCTGCATCACCCCAATCTCTGCCTTTATCCTCACACGGCCTTCTCCTTGTGTGCTTGTCTGTGTCCAAATGTCCCCTTTGTATAAGGACCACCATCATATTGGATTAGGGCTCCACACTACTACAATGTGACTCCATCTTTCCTTGACTAATTACATTTGTAATGACCCTATTTCTAAACACGATCACATTCTCAGGTGCTGAGGGTTAGGACTTCAACATATGAATTGTGGGAGGGAAACAATTCAACTCATAATACTGCATAAGGCTCAAGGCCCAGCTAACCACCTGGCAATACCTTCTATTCAAGGAGGGAGAGGGAGCAGAACAGATTTGGGGGATGGATCCCACTGGAGTCATTGGCTGTTTCAATCCTGTAGAGAATCTGCCCACTGTGAAGGTAAGCATTCTGCCAAGGGCACACCATGCCTGCCTCAACTAGGAAATGTCATTACTCACTCATAAAAGGGCTCTTCTGGCTCTTACTATCACAAATCCTTGCAAATGAATAGCCAGGAGCATTGAAACACTTGGTAGACCAGGTGCTGGCAGACCCATGGCTGTCTGAGTGGATACAGTAGATTCATGTTTGATACTGGGAAGCTTCATTACCCACATCACCATGGCCAACCTGTGGACAACCACAGAGGCCCAGAGCTACTGCCATCTATTGCCTATACTTCCCACTTGTCTTGTGAGTAACCAACTAATCTTTAGATAAACCCTTGTACATTGTTGGTGGGAATGTAAATTGGTGCAGTCACTATGGAAAACAGTATAGAGGTTCCTCAAAAAACTAAAAATAGAGTTACCATATGACCTAGAAATTCCATTCCTGAGTATATATCTGGAAAAAATGAGAACTCTAATTTAAAAAGATATATGCACCCAACAATCAAAGCAGCACTATTTACAATAGCCAAGATGTGGAAGCAAACTGAGTGTCCATCAACAGATGATTGGATAAAGAAGATGTGATATCTATATCTATATCTATATAATGGAATATTACGCAGCCATAAAAAAGAATGAAATTCTGCCATTTGCAGCAACGTAGATGGACCTAGAGAATATTCTGCTTAGTGATATAAGTCAGACACTGAATACAGTATATCATTTATATGTGGACTCTAAAATGTAATGCGAATGTATATGCAAAACAGAAACAGACTCACAGGTATAGAAAATAAACTAGTGGTTACCAGTGGGGGAAGGAGGGGGGAGGTACAATAAGGGAGTAGGGGATTAAAAAGTATACACTATTATGTACGAAATAAGCTACAAGGATATATTGTATAGCACAGGGAATTCTAGCCATTATCTTGTAATAACTTTTAATGGAGTATAATCTGTAAAAATACTGAATCACTATGTTGTACACCTGAAACTAATATAATATTGTAAATCAATATACTTCAATAAAAATTAATTAGTTAATAAAAACAGATGATATATTAAGCCTGAAACATTGTATATGGAAAAAATTTCCTACCATCAATGAATAACTTTGCCCTCTACAAATGTAAAAAAGACAAAACCGAAAAACCAGATCTGCCATATACAGAAGCATCCAACTTTGAGCCTCATTTCTCTCACCAGTCACCAGTTACAGAGTTATCCACATGTCCCCTCCTCCAGTACCCAGGTTGCTGACCACGCATGTGGCCTGCCAAGAGTTCTTGTTGGAATGGGAGGCAAAGGAATTACCCTCACAAAGGTAATGAGATTGCTCCTTCAAAACTTGGGCCTAAGGCCCATGTCTCACCCAACAAAATGGATGCCCTTACTCATAAAGCCAGAAGTACCCTGGACCATTCATTTACTTGACACTGATGATCACTGAGGCCCAACTATATGGCAGTGTTGGAGTGCAGTGATAGAGCGAACACATGTCCACACCAGGTGCCTGGCCTTCGTCAGTTTAACATTCCAGAGAGAGAGAGGCAGTCACTCAACAAGGAGAGAGAATTACAAATTGTGAACAGTACTCGGAAGGAAATTAACAGGCTGATGAGCTAGATAATGCGAGGGGCAGGGATGAGGGGAACGGGAACGTCTACATTCAATCAGATAGTTAAGGAAGGCCTCTCTGAAGAAGAGTTATTTGGGACTTCCCTGGCGGTCCAGTGGTTAGAGGTCCACGCTTCCACTGCAGGGGGCACAGGTTTGATCTCTAGTTGGGGAACTAAGATCCTGCAAGTCAAGTAGCCAAAAAATAAATAAATAAATACACATTTTAAAAAACTTATGAAGAAGAGTCATTTTAGTTTAGTCCTAGGAGATGAAAAAGAGCCAGGGTTACAAAGATGTGAAGTAAGAGTGACCCAGACATGGGTAATAGTATGCGCAAAGGCCTTGAGGTGGGACTATGCTTGCCATTCTCAAGGACTAGGAAGGAAGCTGGTGTGTCTGGAGTGAGAGAGAGGGAGAGGAAGCATAGTAGGAAATGAGGTCCAAGAGGCACTGAGACCAGATAGCGCAGTGCTTTTTAGGGCTAATTAAAGAGTTGGGATTGTATTCTAATTGTGATGGAGACATATTGGCAAGTTTTGAGTAGAAGAGTGACTGATCTGACTTAATACATCAAAGGATGGCTCTGACTGCTGTGTTGAGAATAGGTTATCGCAGAGCAAGAATAAAAGCAGGGAGCCCAGAGGCTATTTCTGTTTTATTCCTTACCTCTACCCTTTCTTCCGCCCTCCCCCGCTCCACTCTGCAACTATTCAGTTCCTGACCTCAGTCTTCCTCCCTTCTTTCTGGCACTGCTCTCACCTTTAGACTTTACAATGATTTGATTTCTTCTTCTTGACCCTTGGTATTTCCTCCATGGGCATGGTTTTGCTCCACACTCTGGCCTCATCAAGCGACAGCATCTGAATCACCCTCTGCCTGATCTAGGCTTGGCCCTCGCCCTGTCTCCCACGATGACCCTCACAGTTGGGAGGCTGGTGACTCTTCTGGAGCCTGAAGGGGACTGAACCTTAGTCATACTATTTTTTTCAAGAACCAATTTTTGTTCCAGGAAGAAAATGATGACTTTCTCACCAACTGAAGGACAATGAAAACTGTTTAATAACCTAAAAGAAACACTGCCTTGCCTCATGGATTTGAAGGTTTAAAATCTGCACATCTATCATAATTTCCATTGACCAATGACATTCCTCACAAAACCCATTCTAACCTTCCAGTATCACACACTCTTCCACTTTTTCTTCCATGACTACACTAAAGACTTCTAGATCGCTCTATTCCTAGATCCCTCTTATCCATGCCCCATGCCCTGCCCACACACACACAAATCCACTTAGAGTTTGTGTCACATACACCACCACCGTACAGGTGTTCAAGGTTTTATCATTTCAAACTGCATTAATTTATTAAATCAGCAAATATGTACTGACAAGCTGTGTGTCAAGACCTGTGCCGGATGTTTTGGATAAAGAAATCGAGGAAACACAGTTTCTTGCCTTTGAGGAAATAGTCAGGGAAAAGAGAAATCAACATCCTAGCAGGTAGTCAAGGCCAGGCGACACAGTTGCCACTGTGCCCCCTAGATCCCATTTCAAGCTTTATGATAAGAAACATGGTTTCCCGTCAGGCTCTGCACACAGTCAGTGCTTGTTGTTGATGGCGATGATGATTTGGTATTTTTCCAGAAGATCAGCTCTCAAATCTGAGGGCCACTCAAATCAAACCCCACTTCTGTTTCATCAAGGAACTGTCCCTCATTGGCATGTATGGCCTTTTAGCTAAAGACTGATGTGCTAAATGAGCAATGTTACCAACTGAATTCACTTAACATGGACAAGATTGCAGTCTTCCAAGACAACCTCGTTCTTATGTCTCCAAATTACCAGCTACTTCGGTTCAACTGTCTCCATCATCTATTTGCTGCAGAATAGAAACAAAGACAGAAGCTATCTCCATTCTGATCAGAGTGTAGGCAAGGGCTGGGCCTCCCAGAACAGATGCCTGTTCATCACACCTCAGCTTCCCTGTCTATACTCTATGATTGTTGATATATATATATATATATCATGGAGACAGAAAGATGATATCATAATGCTCCAGGGAGCTTTAAATAAAGCATTATGCATAAGAGAAAACAGCCTAAAACAGCCTCTATGATTGTTGATATATATATATATATATATATATATATATATATATCATGGAGACAGAAAGATGATATCATAATGCTCCAGGGAGCTTTAAATAAAGCATTATGCATAAGAGAAAACAGCCTAAAAGAAAACCCAAATCTTATGTTAGGTGTGTATTAGCCACCAAATGGCATGTCAGAGTTTCATTAAGATATGTCAAAGACAGCAGTAGTCCAAGCTACTGTCTACTTGGGGCCAGTTCTCCACCAGTCACAGGGAATCCTGAGAGGGTGGATTCACTTGCTGAAGCTCCAGCTTGTCCTATAGCCATATGGACCGACAGGAAGCCATTGAGAGGCAGCCCAGCAATTTTTCAAATGGTTTATTTCGGTAACCTACTGTCCATGAGATATTGAAAAAGATAATAAGAATACATTTTCTTACCTGAGAGAAAGATAAAACTCAACATGAGAATGGTTCCATAAAGCCTCTGATATATGATGTGTTCTTTCATTGTCTAAACCTGCGTTCAAAAAGTCAGAAATATGCCCAGTTCAGATTCAGAACAAACGATCTCCAAGTACATGTGACTATACTTTTCCTTCGCATCCCACACAAGACTTTTTCCTCATGCTCAAAGCCATGGCAGCAGCCACAGTATAGACCCTTGCCTGAGTTATGCAGCCTGGCTGCAACCTCACCGACTGATTTTTTTGCATATCCGTTTAACACATTTTATTGAGTGTCTACTATGTATCAGACACCGTGTTGTACACTGGGAATACAGTGCTGGGAAGACAAGACAGAGATTCCTGCCCTCACGAGGCACTTAGTCCAGAGGGGAAGGCAGCCATTAAATGCATAATTACAAAATGTGATGTATTCAACATTAATGCACACAACTTCAACCCAACAACTTGCTGTTTTAATGATCCTAAACTTTTTGGAGGAAGCATTATGCAAGATCTTATTAACAAAAGTAACTCATCAAAGCATTGCTATTTTTTAATCTTTTTTGTTGTTGCTGTTTTTTTTGGGGGGGGGGTTGGCCATGCTGCACATCATGTGGGACCTACCAGGGATCAAACCCATGCCCCCTGCAGTGGAAGCACAGTGTCCCAACCACTGGATAACCAGGGAATTCCCAAATCATTGCTATTTTTAAAAAGCAGACCTGTTTAGAGAAACCTGACCACCTCATTACATTTATCCACCTTCTCTCCTTAAATAATCGTAACTAAAGCTACTTATTTGGGAAACACACTGGAAGTCCCCCTTTCTCCAACCAAAACGGTATTGAAACTACAAATCCTATGGAAACATATTACAGAAGCTTGGCAGTAAGATGCTGATGGGTATTTTCTGATTTTAAATAAAATACACTTCTGAATGATTTACTACTGATTTAAACATTTTTTTATAGGATAATGCAACATATTGTATTTCTTTCCACTTCTAAGCAGGGTTTGGAGTGAATAGACTCACTTTACATTTAAAGTAACAGAAGCCAATTAGGAAACCAAATGAGTCTTGGGCTTGCTATGAGCGCCAGCCATTAATAAACCTCTTCAAATTTACCAAGTGTTCTACTGCCATTCTCATTAGAATAATAAGGGAATTTGTATGACTTGGATGGATTTTCTAAACTACGAGCTTAGAAGTAAGGGGATGTCTAAATCTTTTATAACTTGCAAGATGAAAGGCAGCTTAAACTTCCAGTGCTGGAAGAGGAACAGACTGCGAATCCGTAACTAGCTTTGAGACCGTATTGCTGTTCCTTCATTTTCCTGGGCCTCAGTTTCCTTATCTGTAAAAATAGAGATAATAATCTGCCTACTTCCCAGAACTGCTATAAAAGAGGATCAAATGAGGTTATATTTCAAACGCAATTTTCAAAGTATAAAGGGCTATAGAAATGAATATGATTGCTATCTATAAAATGGAATTTTCAGCAGCAAACAATCTAATTTATACCTTTCTTGAATTTCCTCTAAACTTTTATAACAATTTCACGGTATGTTTCAGAAACTTACCTCACACCCCATAAATAAATCATGGGACATTCTCACTACAGAATACTATGCAGTCATTGAAAGGAATAAGGTAAGTCTCTGTGTCTATCAGGCATGAAAAGGTGGGTTGGTAAAGGGGGCAGGGACTGAGGACTTTTCCTTTACATACCATACAATTCTGTACTGCTTGATTCTTTTATAATTATCATACGTTACCTATGTGATTTTAAAAATTGAAGGAAAGGAGAAAGAAAGGGAGGGAAAGAGGAAGGGAGGGAAAACAGGAAGGAAGGGGACGAGAGAGATAGGAAGGAAGAATGGGAATGAAATCAGTTTCCTGTATGCCTCATACCATTCTGTACTGCTTGATTACTTTACAGTGAACCTGTATTACTCCCATAATTTTTTAAAAAATGAA
This sequence comes from Globicephala melas, assembly GCF_963455315.2. NCBI lineage: Eukaryota > Metazoa > Chordata > Mammalia > Artiodactyla > Delphinidae > Globicephala > Globicephala melas. The sequence goes on along the minus strand of NC_083335.1, from coordinate 16,176,037 downwards.
GGAAAGAAGGAAAGAAAGAAAAGGGAAAGAGAGAAAGGGAGGGTAGAGATTAAGGACCTTTATGCCTCATACAGTTACATGCAATTTGGTTTTGTATGATGAATATCTGTTACTTTTATAATTTAAAGAAATTTAAAGGAAGGAAAAAAAGAAAGAAGGAAGGAAGGAAGAGAGGAAGACCCTTACCTGAGAACTAGACTCCCTTAGCCTCCCACCCCCGTGTCACCGTGGGGTCCAAAAGAAGAGTTTGCTTTGCCAATGACCAGATCTGGTCTCTGAATCCCTATGTTTGATGTGAAATGAAACGAGCAAAAAAAAAGCAAGAGCTTCATTATCTGCTGGTCATGCCTCACTCACCTTCCTTTGTGGATCAGACCAGCCTCTCTGCTCTTAGCTTTATGGGGCTTGTTGGTCGGGCACATCCTCTTTTCGTGGCTGGTAGCACGTCATGGGGCTGCTCTCCCAAGCATGAAATCAGCATGAGCAAAGTTCTCAGGTTATTATACACCCGCAATAACCCATTAATTTGAGGGCTCTTTCCCAGTTTTCACTAACGATTATCTTCAGTCGCTAGTTGATTTTGGCTTTAATTAAATTAGATCTATTAAACAGGTACTTGCTCACTTAACTCAAGCTCATTTCACTTTATTGAGAAAGTGGGGAGGGGGCGTGGAGCAGAAAGCAGAGGCCAAGAAAGTATTAATTTGTTCACATCTCACACTGTCAGTATGGGGGAGCCAGCAGTTTACCGTCACTGCAGATCCATCCTTCAAGTTGCCTTGAAAAGAAGTAGAATTACTGAGGGACTTGCCTGGTGGTTCAGTGGTTAGGACGCAGCGCTTTTACTGCCCAGGCCTGGGTTCAATCTGTGGTCCAGGAACTAAGATCCTGCAAGCCGCTAGGTGTGGCTAAAATGATAAAAAAGAAGTAGACTTACTGAACTGGTTTGTTGGTATCATTCTCAAGATGGGGGATGTAGTTTTTACCCCAGAATGTGTCATTACAGCCCTTTGGGGATGATGGAAATGTCAAATCCCATCAACCATCCAGAGATGGTTCCTGCCACCCTCTGCATTTCCAAGCTCAGGACCCTGAGGTCCACAGGGTAGAATGATTTGCTCAAGGTCATGGACCTTATGAGAGGCAGGGCAGGAACTAGAACCGAGGCTCCGGACTCCCAGACCAATGTATTTTCCTTTCCACTTCACACCTTAAATGGAAAAAGTCAGTCTAAAAAGAGGCTGAGTCCAAAAAATAAAATAAAATAATAAAATAAAATAAAATAAGAGGTTGAGTCAACCTATTATCTGTAGGTACTCCATGGGGGGAGGAGGGGAGAAGGGGTGTATCAGAATCACGCATTACTCACCCCCAAGCCCAGAAACTGTGATCAACATGGTGGATGAGAGCCCCGGTTTTGCAGAAGATAGACGAGTTTGAATCTCCATTGTGTGATTTAGGGCCAGTTCCCTAACATCTCTGGAGCCCTCAATGTCCTCGTTTGTAAAACATGAATAATGGCACTCACCCCATATCACTGTGAAGATTACGTGAGATGGTGGGTGTAAAGGGCTTAGGCCAGGGCCTGGCACGGGTGTCAGTGCCCCCTGCTCTGCATAGAACTCCACCGCTTCCCCTTTTCACTAGCAACAAGGCTTAAGCTTTTGAGGTCTGCTCCCTACATGGGGCCATGCAGCTTACAAGAGGATGTGGGGCAATTGCTAGGCATCTTGGCGCCCCCTGGCGGTGGTTTATATTTCCCATCGTGCTTGCTCATTAGTCCGTCTCTCCCCGTCCCCCAGGAGTTCTGGAAGGGCTGGGGCTCCATGTTATTCAGTGGTTCACACATTGCCTGGCACACATGGAGCACTCAATCAAGATTTGATGAATGAATGACTACATCTTTCTCCCCTCCTAAGGACAGGAAAACACATCTCTCCTCTCGTGCCCCAAGAGTTAGCACAGTCCCTGGCACATAGTACGTGCTTAACGAATATTTGCTGAATTGAAAAAGAATTTAGAGGAGAATATATTCATACATACTTGGATATGTTTTTAAAAATCTCTGAAAGGAGACCCTGGTGAGAATAACTGATTCTAGGAAAGGAGACTGAGAGGTCTTGGATGGGAAGGAAACTCACTATTCTCTGCATATACTTTTGTACTATTAGAATTGTAATCATCTGTATGTGTTGCTTTTTCAAAGAAAAACACTGGGTTTTTGTTAATCCAGTGTAGTGCAAATGAAATAATTGACGGGAAAACGAAATGTGCAAAAAAATGAAGAGGTCAGAACCCTTTGGTCAAGAAAAAAAATACCACCTGAGGAGGAAGGGCTTCAATGGCTATCTTCCATTCTCAGGAAGGTTATAAGGAGAATGTTGACCATCTGTTCTCTGTATCTATAGAGTAATAGGAAATGGATTAAAATTGCAGTGGGAGATATGAGTTAAACATAAATAAGTCATTATTGACGATAGGGGTTGATAAACACCAGGAAAGGCTATCATGGGATGTTATGAGCCATCCATCCCTGGAAACTCGAAGGTCTAGATAGCCATATGGCTCTGCTGATTGAAGTATCCTCCCACACAGAGTGCTGAGCTTGGTGAGACTTTGTCCCCGTTTCTGACAATACAACAGACCCTTAATCTGGTGAAGGTCCAGGCTGTCATTGTTCCCCCTTCTCTTTCCTGCTATGAGCATCCCACCAGACCAATTAGGAGTCTGATGATTTCCATACAACATGTCCCCCCAACCACAAGCACGCTATTGAATTCAGGGCTCAACCATAGAAACAGTGGAAGTGTTGGTGACTACCTAAGAGATTTTCAAGGACAATCTTGATTATATTTGATTGCTACCTCAAACACTACCATCCAAAAAAATCCCTGCTGGTAGTGGTTTCTGTGCGTACCTTCATACTTTTGCTACATATGTAGGCATCCCTTGACAACATGTAATATTATTTTTAGGAAAATGCCAGCTTAGGTATTTGGGATAAAGTGTTCTTACATAAGCACAGTACAATCATCAAAATTAGGAAACTTACCTTGATGTACTCTTACCTCCTATACAGTTCATATTCACATTTAGCCAACTGTCTCACTAATGTCCTTTATTGGTTTTCCCCTCTGATCCAGGGTCCAATCTAGGATGACACACTGCATTTAGCTGTCATTATTTTTTAGTCTTCTTTAATGTGGAAATATTCCTCAACCTGTCTTTGACTTTCATGACATTGACCTTTTTGAAGTGTACCAGCAGCTGTTGTATAGAATGTCCCTCAATTTGGGTTTGTCTAATCTTTCCTCATAGTTCAGGTTATATACTTTTGTCAGGAATAGCACAGAAACGATGCTGTGTCCTTTGCAGTGCATCACACAGGACACACATGATGTCATTTTGTCCCGTTATTGAGAATGTTAACTGTGATCACTTGGTTAAGGTGATGTCTGACAGATTTCTCCATGGTAAAGTTATAATTTTTCCATTTGTAATTTGTAAGCGGTCTGTGGGAAAATACTTAGAGTCTGTGTAAATATCCTATTCGTCCTTGTCTTAGTTCATTCAGGATGCTAGAACAAATTACCATAGACTGGGTGACTTATAAACAAGAGACATTTATCTCTCACAGTTCTGGAGGCTGGGAAGTCCAAGATCAAGGCACCAGTAGATTTGGTGTCTGGTGATGGCCCACCTCCAGGTTCACAGACAGATTTCTTCTTGCTGTGTCCTCACAGGGCAGAAGGAATGAGGGAGTTCTCTGGGGCCTCTTCTATAAGGTCACTAATCCCATTCGTGAGGGCTCCACCCTCTTGACCCAGTCATCTCCCAAAAGCCTCACTGCCTAATACCATCACATTGGAGACTAGGTTTCAACATATGAGTTTGGGACATAAACATTCAGTGTATAGCACTCCTCAAACCTTCAACCATTAGTTTTAGCAGTCATTGTTAATTTTTGCCTGATGGTTGCCAAATGGCAATTTTCTATTTCCATCATTTGTCTTGCATTTATTAGCCAGCTTTCTACAGAAAGGGTTTTCCCTTCTCCCATATTCATTCATTCATTCATTTTTATCAGTATGAACTCATGGATTCTTATTTTATTCAGTGAGTTGCAATCTATTATTATTTTGATGTTCAAATTGTCCTAGATGGGACAAATTTCTCAACAGGAGCCCTTGAAAGCTGGCTTCTGTGTCCTTTTTGACACATCCCTATGATTCTTTGAGCACTTTCTTACCTTCTTGCACAAGATACTCCAGGTTTATCTTGCATTTTCCATGCCTCAGATCTAGAATCCACCATTTCTCTTAGGACCCCTGGTTCCATTTAGTGCGTAATAGTGCCTAGAAACCAAGATCTGGGTCATGACAGAGTTTTGAGTAGAAGAATAACGTGATCTGACTTTTTTTTTTTTTTTTTGGCAGTACACGGGCCTCTCACTGCCGCGGCCTCTCCCGCCGCAGAGCACAGGCTCCGGAAGCGCAGGCCCAGCGGCCATGGCCCATGGGCCCAGCCGCTCCTGACCAGGGCACGAACCTGCATCGGCAGGCGGACTCTCAACCACTGCGTCACCAGGGAAGCCCTATCCCCTTTCTCTGCATCTACTGAGATGATCATGTGGTTTTTCTCCTTCAATTTGTTAATATGGTGTATCACGTTGATTGACTTGCGTATATTGAAGAATCCTTGCATTCCTGGAATAAACCCCACTTGATCATGGTGTATGATCCTTTTAATGTGCTGTTGGATTCTGTTTGCTAGTATTTTGTTGAGGATTTTTGCATCTATGTTCATCAGTGACATTAGCCTGTAGTTTTCTTTCTTTGTGACATCTTTGTCTGGTTTTGGTATCAGGGTGATGGTAGCCTCGTAGAATGAGTTTGGGAGTGTTCCTCCCTCTGCTATATTTTGGAAGAGTTTGAGAAGGATAGGTGTTAGCTCTTCTCTAAATGTTTGATAGAATTCGCCTGTGAAGCCATCTGGTCCTGGGCTTTTGTTTGTTGGAAGATTTTTAATCACAGTTTCAATTTCAGTGCTTGTGATGGGTCTGTTCATATTTTCTATTTCTTCCTGATTCAGTCTTGGCAGGTTGTGCATTTCTAAGAATTTGTCCATTTCTTCCAGGTTGTCCATTTTATTGGCATAGAGCTGCTTCTAGTAATCTCTCATGATCTTTTGTATTTCTGCAGTGTCAGTTGTTACTTCTCCTTTTTCATTTCTAATTCTATTGATTCTATTTCATTTCTAAATCTATTGATTGAGTCTTCTCCCTTTTTTTCTTGATGAGTCTGGCTAATGGTTTATCAATTTTGTTTATCTTCTCAAAAACCAGCTTTTAGTTTTATTGATCTTTGCTATCGTTTCCTTCATTTCTTTTTCATTTATTTCTGATCTGGTCTTTATGATTTCTTTCCTTCTGCTAACTTTGGGGATTTTTTGTTCTTCTTTCTCTAATTGCTTTAGGTGCAAGGTTAGGTTGTTTATTCAAGATGTTTCCTGTTTCTTAAGGTAGGATTGTATTGCCATAAACTTCCCTCTTAGAACTGCTTTTGCTGCATCCCATAGGTTTTGGGTCGTCGTGTCTCCATTGTCATTTGTTTCTAGGTATTTTTTGATTTCCTCTTTGATTTCTTCAGTGATCACTTCGTTATTAAGTAGTGTATTGTTTAGCCTCCATGTGTTTGAATTTTTTACAGATCTTTTCCTGTAATTGATATCGAGTCTCATAGCATTGTGGTCAGAAAAGATACTTGATACAATTTCAATTTTCTTAAATTTACCAAGGCCTGATTTGTGACCCAAGATATGATCTATCCTGGAGAATGTTCCATGAGCACTTGAGAAAAATGTGTATTCTGTTGTTTGTGGATGGAATGTCCTATAAATATCAATTAAGTCCATCTTGTTTAATGTATCATTTAAAGCTTGAGTTTCCTTATTTATTTTCATTTTGGATGATCTGTCCATTGGTGAAAGTGGGGTGTTAAAGTCCCCTACTATGAATGTGTTACTGTCGATTTCCCCTTTTATGGCTGTTAGTATTTGCCTTATGTATTGAGGGGCTCCTATGTTGGGTGCATAAATATTTACAATTGTTATATCTTCTTCTTGGATCGATCCCTTGATCATTATGTAGTGTCCTTCTTTGTCTCTTCTAATAGTCTTTATTTTAAAGTCTATTTTGTCTGATATGAGAATTGCTACTCCAGCTTTCTTTTTGTTTCCATTTGCATGGAATATCTTTTTCCATCCCCTCACTTTCAGTCTGTATGTGTCTCTAGGTCTGAGTGGGTCTCTTGTAGACAGCATATATATGGGTCTTGTTTTTGTATCCATTCACCCAGTTTGTGTCTTTTGGTGGGAGCATTTAATCCGTTTACATTTAAGGTAATTATCGATATGTATGTTCCTATTCCCATTTTCTTAATTGTTTTGGATTTGTTATTGTAGGTCTTTTCCTTCTCTTGTGTTTCTTGCCTAGAGAAGTTCCTTTAGCATTCATTGTAAAGCTGGTTTGGTGGTGCTGAGCTCTCTCAGCTTTTGCTTGTCTCTAAAGGTTTTAATTTCTCCATCCAATCTGAATGAGATCCTTGCTGGGTAGAGTAATCTTGGTTGTAGGTTTCTCTCCTTCATCACTTTAAATATGTCCTGCCAGTCCCTTCTGGCTTGCAGAGTTTCTGCTGAAAGATCAGCTGTTAACCTTATGGAGATTCCCTTGTGTGTTATTTGTTGTTTTTCCCTTGCTGCTTTTAATATGTTTTCTTTGTATTTAATTTTTGACAGTTTGATTAATATGTGTCTTGGCATGTTTCTCCTTGGATTTATCCTGTATGGGACTCTCTGTGCTTCCTGGACTTCATTAACTATTTCCTTTCCCATATTAGGGAAGTTTTCAACTACAATCTCTTCAAATATCTTCTCAGTCCCTTTCTTTTTCTCTTCTTCTTCTGGAACCCCTATAATTCGAATGTTGGTGCATTTAATGTTGTCCCAGAGGTCTCTGAGACTGTCCTCAGTTCTTTTCATTCTTTTTTCTTTATTCTGCTCTGCAGTAGTTATTTCCACTATTTTATCTTTCAGGTCACTCATCCATTCTTCTGCCTCAGTTATTCTACTATTGATCCCATCTAGAGTATTTTTCATTTCATTTATTGTGTTGTTCATTGTTGTTTGTTTCATCTTTAGTTCTTCTAGGTCCTTGTTAAATGTTTCTTGCATTTTGTCTATTCTATTTCCATGATTTTGGATCATCTTTACTATCATTATTCTGAATTCTTTTTCAGGTAGACTGCCTATTTCCTCTTCATTTGTTAGGTCTGGTGGGTTTTTATCTTGCTCCTTCATCTGCTGTGTGTTTTTCTGTCTTCTCATTTTGCTTATCTTACTGTGTTTGGGGTCTCCTTTTTGTAGGCTGCAGGTTCGTAGTTCCCGTTGTTTTTGGTGTCTGTCCCCAGTGGCTAAAGTTGGTTCAGTGGGTTGTGTAGGCTTCCTGGTGGAGGGGACTAGTGCCTGTGTTCTGGTGGATGAGGCTGAATCTTGTCTCTCTGGTGGGCAGGTCGATGTCTGGTCGTGTATTTTGGGGTGTCTGTGGACTTATTATGATTTTAGGCAGCCTCTCTGCTAATGGGTGGGGTTGTGTTCCTGTTTTGCTATTTGTTTGGCATAGGTTGTCCAGCACTGTAGCTTGCTGGTCATTGAGTGAAGCTGGGTGCTGGCATTGAGATGCAGATCTCTGGGAGATTTTCGCCATTTGATATTATGTGGAGCTGGGAGGTCTCTTGTTGACCAGTGTCCTGAAGTTGGCTCTCCCACCTCAGGCACAGCACTGACTCCTCTGCAGCACCAAGAGCCTTTCATCCACACGGCTCAGAATAAAAGGGAGAAAAAGTAGAAAGAAAGAAAGAAAGAAAGAAAGAAAGAAAGAAAGAAAGAAAGAAAGAAAGAAAGAAAGAAAGAAAGAAAGAAAGAAAGAAAGAAAGAAGGAAAGAGGATAAAATAAGATAAAATAAAGTTATAAAATAAAAAATAATTATTAAGAAAAAACAGTTTTTTAAGAAAAAAAAAACGGACGGATAGAACCCTAGGACAAATGGTGAAAGCAAAGCTATACAGACACAATCTCACACAGAAGCATACACATACACACTCACAAAAAGAGGAAAAGGGGAAAAATAATAAATCTTGCTCTCAAAGTCCACCTCCTCAATTTGGAACGATTCGTTGTCTATTCATGTATTCCACAGATGCAGGGTACATCAAGTTGATTGTGGAGCTTTAATCCGCTGCTCCTGAGGCTGCTTGGAGAGATTTCCCTTTCTCTTCTTTGTTCACACAGCTCCCGGGGTTCAGCTTTGGATTGGGCCCCGCCTCTGCATGTAGGTCGCCAGAGGGCGTCTGTTCTTTGCTCTGACAGGACGGGGTTAAAGGAGCCGCTGCTTCGGGGGCTCCGGCTCACTCAGGCCGGGGGGGAGGGAGGGGCACGGAGTGCAGGGCGGGCCTGTGGCGGCAGAGGCTGGCGTGACGTTGCACCAGCCTGAGGCGCGCCGTGCATTCTCTCGGGTAAGTTGTCCCTGGATCCCAGGACCCTGGCAGTGGCGGGCTGCACAGGCTCCCGGAAGGGGGGTGTGGATAGTGACCTTTGCTCGCACACAGGCTTCTTGGTGGCGGCAGCAGCAGCCTTAGCGTCTCATGCCCGTCTCTGGGGTCCGCGCTTTTAGCCGCGGCTTGCGCCCGTCTCTGGAGTTCCTTTAGGCAGCGCTCTTAATGCCCTCTCCTCGCGCACCAGGAAACAAAGAGGGAAGAAAAAGGCTCTTGCCTCTTCGGCACCTCCAGACCTTTTCCCGGACTCCCTCCTGGCCAGCCGTGGCGCACTAGCCCCCTGCAGGCTGTGTTCACGCCGCCAACGCCAGTCCTCTCCCTGGGATCTGACCTCCGAAGCCCGAGCCTCAGCTCGCAGCCCCGCCTGCCCCGGCGGGTGAGCAGACAAGCTTCTCAGTCTGGTGAGTGCTGGTCGGCACCGATCCTCTGTGCGGGAATCTCTCCGCTTTGCCCTCCGCAGCCCTGTTGGCTGTGCTCTCCTCTGCGGCTCTGAAGCTCCTCCCTCCGCCACCCGCAGTCTCCGCCCACGAAAGGCCTTCCCACTGTGTGGAAACTTTCCCTCCTTCACAGCTCCCTCCCACTGGTGCAGGTCCCGTCCCTATCCTTTTGTCTCTGTTTATTCTTTTTTATTTTGCCCTACCCAGGTGCGTGGCGAGTTTCTTGCCTTTTGGGAGGTCTGAGGTCTTCTGCCAGCGTTCAGTAGGTGTTCTGTAGGAGTTGTTCCACGTGTAGATGTATTTCTGGTGTATCTGTGGGGAGGAAGGTGATCTCCGCGTCTTACTCTTCCGCCATCTTCCCCCAGAGCTCCTGATAAGGTCTTTTTAATTGAGGCTCAAGAGCAGTTTTTCTCCAGTGTCTCTTCCAGGAGACCAAATCCCCAGAGCACGCTGAGGCTGCTCAGGCAGATATTTTGGAAATGTGACTGGTACCTGTTGGTGATAAAGTCAGAGGTATTGTATGCGTCCCTTGCACTAACTAATCATATCTGCTTGTAATAGGGTAGAATCGAAGGCTGAGGGTGAGATTCCCAAACACATAGGGTTTATTATTTTATTAACCCTTATTAATTCATAAGCTAACTTGCAGGTCCCTGAGGGAGTTGATCTTACGGACATTAAAGCTAATGGTAATACTTTAGGTGATAGAAGTTTTAGGGCTTCTGACAGCATTGCCAGCTTTACTTAAAAGTAAAATACTAAAGTATTCCATTAATTCTCTCTACTTTTTACGAGGACTCTGGGTGATAAGGACAGTGGAAGTTTCTGGGTAAAAGGGAGAAGTTTAGAGCTCTTTAATAACGGTTCTGGTAAAATGAGTTCCCCTGTGACTACAGACATAATTTGGAATGCCCCAGGTTGGCAAAAAATGAGATCAAGTTTTTATTTTTCCAGGATTTCCCTGGTGATCCAGTGGTTAAGACTCCATGCTTCCACTACAGGGGGTGTTGGTTTGATCCCTGGTTAGGGAACTAAGATCCCACATGCCACGTGGCGTGACCAAAAAAAAAGCAGCAAAAAGATTTTATTTTTCCACAGTTAGGGCCTATTATGTGTTGACTTGTGTATCCCCCCCCAAATTCATATGTTGAAGTCCTAATATCCAGTACTTCAGAATGTGATCTTGTTTGGAAATAGCCTTTGCAGATGTAATTAGTTAAGTTGAAATGAGGTCATCAGCGTGGGCCCTAATCCAGTATGAGTAGCGTCCTTATAAAAAGGAGAAATTTGGACGCAGAAACAGGCACACAAACAGGGAAATTGATGTGAAGAAACACAGAGAAAACAGCCAACCATGAGCCAAGGAGAGAGGCCTGGAACAGATCCTTCCCTCACAGCCTCAGAAGAAACCAACCCTGCCCACACGTTGATCTCAGACTTCCAGCCTCCAGAACTGTGAGACCATCAATTCCTATCGTTCAAGCCACCCAGTTTGGGGTACTTCATTACAGCAGCCTGAGCAAACTAATCCAGGGCTGTAGCTCTCTGACAGGAAAAGCTTTAACCCACCCTGAAAATAAACAGTAACCAGACATATTTATAGCCTAGAGAGGAGACATTTGCAGTTCACTTGGAGGTATTCAAAGGGCCCTCCAAGCTTCCGTTCCTCTCCATGACCCACCTTTAGAGTTTAACCAGGATTGTGTTGTTAGCAGGTACGGCATGTTGTGCAAACATCTTTGACAATGCCTCTAAAATTACCTCATCCCACCAATGTTAAATGTGACATCATGGCCAATTTATCTCTGCTGTTGTGGTTAATATCATGAAGAATTCTGGCTAAAATCCATTTTAAAGGATTTGGTGCTACCAGTTAGCCATACTGAGAGTGCCAAATACTATCTTCATGCAATGAGCCTTCAAAATTTCCCAGTTATCTTTTTTCCAAATTAAAGGCTTCTCTCTGACAGTTAACAACAGTTTACAACAATCTTAGAGGAATCTATTAATTCCTCTAAGGCCTCTCCTTTCTGAGTGATTACAGGAACAATTATCTTGGTGAAAGCTGCTTGTTTAGTAGTGAAACCGTCCGCTAAGATTTTATCGTGAGATGCTGGGTCCTTGCACTTTGAATGATGCTCCACCTTTATTATAGCTATTTCCTTAAGTTAACAGCATCTAAAGGTTCTTTAGTTAGTCCATTTTTATAACTGTTTCGTCAAGGTCAGAAAACCTCTCTGTTTCAAAGCATTTTGAAGTCAGATTAACCTAAAGGCATATACTTACAACAAATATAAGTATTTTCTTTTCCCATTTGTCAGTAGGTAAGTCTAGGTGAGGGCAACCAGTTAAGCTATATGAACTGATTTAATTTCTATGAGAGCTTTATATTTTAAAAGTAAATGTAAGGGGGTAGGATAAACTGGGAGATTGGGATTGACGTATACACACTACTATATATAAAATAGATAACTAATAAGGACCTACTGTAGAGCACAGGGAACTCTACTCAATACTCTGTAATGGCCTATATGGGAAAAGAATCTAAAAAAGAGTGGATATATGTATATGTAAAACTGATTCACTTTGCTGTACACCTGAAACTAATGCAACGTTGTGAATCAACTATACTCCAATAAAATTTTTTTTAAAAAGTGAATGTAACTCTGTGATAGCGTACCCTGTTTGTCAATTTTGGTTTTACTTTTTATGTGTGAACAATTAACAAACACAATTAAGTTAGTGTTACTCAAGGAAGCCTCTAGAAGTTCTGTGCAGTGTGTGGTGTTGGGGAGGGGGAAATTTCCCCCTCTCTCCCTCTAGAGTTCTTGTGGCTGGACTAATAACAAAATGATGCAAGACAGAATAACAGGAGAAAAAGAAACAAATTTTAATTTGTGCACATGAAGGTCTCTTAGAAATAGGACCCAAGAAGTAGCCAAAGCTAGGCAACTTCTATACTTTTTAGACAAAGAAACAATAAACGTGTCAGGAATTGACAGGACAAAGAAAGGCAAATTTGGGGTGCTCAATTAGAGAAGAATCTAAACAGAGTATGAGCTTGGGGTAGTCAATGAAAGAAGTGAATTCCCCATCTCTGGTGATAAGCCATTTCCTAAAAACTTTAATTCAAAATAATCAACATGCCAATAAAGCATATTTGGGGGCAGCCTGTCCTGGGCCCCAACAATGAATACTTTTTTGTTGTTGCTATTTTGACAGAGGTTATGAGGTTTTCGTTTTTTCTTTTTTCTTTTTTTTTTTTTTGAGGTTTCCTTTTTTTAAGCAAGGGAAAGAGGCTGGATTTACAGTGTTGCAGGAATGGACAGTGATGCTTGAAGGAGAAAGCAACAATATTTTACAGGAAGTAGGTAACAAGTTAAAAAGTGGTGAACAGAAAAAGCTTTTGACAAAATTCAACACCCATTTATGATAAAAACCCTCCAGAAAGTAGGCAGAGAGGGAACTTACCTCAACATAATAAAGGCCATATATGACAAACACACAGCCGACATCGTTCTCAATGGTGAAAAGCTGAAACCATTTCATCTAAGATCAGGAACAAGATAAGGTTGCCCACTCTCACCACTCTTATTCAACATAGTTTTGGAAGTTTTAGAGAAGAAAAAGAAGTAAAAGGAATCCAAACTGGAAAAGAAGAAGTAAAACTGTCACTGTTTGCAGATGACATGATACTATACATAGAGAATCCTAAAGATGCTACCAGAAAACTACTAGAGCTAATCAATGAATTTGGTAAAGTAGCAGGATACAAAATTAATGCACAGAAATCTCTTGCAGTCCTATAAACTAATGATGAAAAATCTGAAAGATAAATTAAGGAAACACTCCCATTTACCATTGCAACAAAAAGAATAATATACCTAGGAATAAACCTACCTAAGGAGACAAAAGACCTGTATGCAGAAAACTATAAGACACTGATGAAAGAAATTAAAGATGATACAAATAGATGGAGAGATACACCATGTTCTTGGATTGAAAGAATCAATATTGTGAAAATGACTATACTACCCAAAGCAATCTACAGATTCAGTGCAATCCCTATCAAACTACCAATGGCATTTTTCACAGAACTAGAACAAAAAAATTCACAGTTTGTATGGAAACATAAAAGACCCCGAGTAGCCAAAGCAATCTTGAGAAAGAAAAACAGAGCTGGAAGAATCAGGCTCCTGGACTTCAGACTATACTACAAAGCTACAGTAATCAAGACAGTATGGTACTGGCACAAAAACAGAAATATAGATCAATGGAACAGGATAGAAAGCCCAGAGATAAACCCACGCACATATGGTCACCTTATCTTTGATAAAGGAAGCAAGAATATACAGTGGAGAAAAGACAGCCTCTTCAATAAGTGGTGCTGGGAAAACTGGACAGCTACATTTAAAAGAATGAAATTAGAACACTTCCTAACACCATACGCAAAAATAAACTCAAAATGGATTAAAGACCTAAATGTAAGGCCAGACGCTATAAAACTCTTAGAGGAAAACATAGGAAGAACACTCTGTGTTATAAATCACAGCAAGATCCTTTTTGACCCACCTCCTAGAGAAAGGGAAATAAAAACAAAATTAAACAAATGGGACCTAATGAAACTTCAAAGCTTTTGCACAGCAAAGGAAACCATAAACAAAATGAAAGGACAATCCTCAGAATGGGAGAAAATATTTGCAAATGAAACAACTGACAAAGGATTAATGTCCAAACTATACAAGCAGCTCATGCAGCTCAATATCAAAAAAACAAACAACCCAATCCAAAAATGGGCAGAAGACCTAACTAGACATTTCTCCAAAGAAGATATACAGATTGCCAACAAACACATGAAAGGATGCTCAACATCACTAACCACTGGAGAAATGCAAATCAAAACTACAATGAGGGATCACCTCACACTAGTCAGAATGGCCATCATCAAAAAATCTACAAACAATAAATGCTGGACAGGGTGTGGAGAAAAGGGAACCCTCTTGCACTGTTGGTGGGAATGTAAATTGATACAGCCACTGTGGAGAACAGTATGGAGGTTCCTTAAAAAACTAAAAATAGAACTACCATACGACCCAGCAATCCAACTACTGGGCATATACCCTGAGAAAACCATAATTCAAAAAGAGTCATGTACCACAATGTTCATTGCAGCTCTATTTACAATAGCCAGGACATGGAGGCAACCTAAGTGTCCATCGACAGATGAATGGATAAAGAAGATGTGGCACATATATACAATGGAATATTACTCAGCCATAAAAAGAAACGAAATTGAGTTATTTGTAGTGAGGTGGATGGACCTAGAGTCTGTCATACAGAGTGAAGTAAGTCAGAAAAAGAAAAACAAATACCGTATGCTAACACATATATATGGAATCAAGAAAAAAAAAAGGTCATGAAGAACCTAGGGGCAAGACAGGAATAAAGACACAGACCTACTAGAGAATGGACTTGAGGACACAGGAAGGGGGAAGGGTAAGCTGGGATGAAGTGAGAGACTGGCATGGACATATATACATGACCAAATGTAAAATAGGTAGCTAGTGGGAAGCAGCCACATAGCACAGGGAGATCAGGTCCGTGGTTTGTGACCACCTAGAGGTGTAGGATAGGGCGGGTGGGAGCGAGACACAAGAGGGAGGAGATATGGGGATACATGTATATGTATAACTGATTCACTTTGTTATACAGCAGAAACTAACACAACATTGTAAAGTAATTATACTCCAATAAAGATGTTAAAATATATATATATATAATATATATATATATAAATAGAGGGCTTCCCTGGTGGCGCAGTGGTTGAGAGGCCGCCTGCCGATGCAGGGGACACGGGTTCGTGCCCCGGTCCGGGAAGATCCCACATGCCGCGGAGCGGCTGGGCCCGTGAGCCATGGCCGCTGAGCCTGCGCGTCCGGAGCCTGTGCTCCGCAACGCAGAGGCCACAACAGTGAGAGGCCTGCGTACAGCAAAAAAAAAAAAAAAATATATATATATATATATATATATATATATAAAGGTGAGCATTTTTTTTTATTGCAAGAGGTTTTACAGCATGGAGATCCATGAAGTTTAGTTAGAACTAAACTCCCTGAAAATTTCCCATCTTTTGCTACTGCTGTTACAGTTTTTAAAGAAGTGGGATATGTCTTGGCTACAGGGTCTAATCAAAGGCTGAAATAAGCAATAGGCCCTCTGATGAGTGCCGTGGAGATTACGCAGTATTCCTAGTGCCTGTTCACACTCTTTATGAATGAGAGGGGAAGTGGGTTTGTGAGTCTAGAATTCTGGAAAAGATTTTTGTGGTTAACAGTTATTGTATTAGTCTTTGTGCTTATGTATAAATATGTTTCTTCTACCTTGAAAAGTATTCAATCACTGAAATATATTCATATATAGCCTAGTCCTGGTCCACTTACGTCACAGTTCAAGCCAGGTCATAGTAGGTTGATTAGCACAGAGTAGTGCCATCTGGGCAGGGCAGGGTATAAATACAGACTCACTCCCTGAGACAGCTCAGACTCTGGAAAAGAGCCTAGGTGAAGACATCAGAAACCCACCTTCGTGGCGAGGCTCACATCCAGAGAATTACCAACATCCATCCACCCACCAGGAGAACACTTGCACTTGACATCTATCAATTCCCATCAGAAGCAGCAGGCTTGCCCGAAAAAGAACAAGGTAGTGGGAGGGATGGTGGATGGGGTATATAGAACAAGCAGCAGAGTGGTCATCAAGCTACGGTTTCGAGGTGAAACTCTCCGAGAGACTATATATTTACTATTTATTCTATTTGCTTCAAAAAGATTTGGAGACAGCTTATAAGGATTCATTCAATAGAGGCATCTAAAAAAATTTTAAATAACGTAAGATAGAGGGCAAAGGACTAAAGGTACTAAGCAGGTAACCTAGTCCAGGAGCAAGAGACACTGGGTCTCAATTCAAACTAGCAGCAAAAGGAGCATTTAAACTAGAGGGTAGAAGGCTTCAAAGGAGATAATGGACCTGGACTTTGAAAGATAAGTGGGCTTTGTAGGGGTGAAGATGAAGTAACAAACATTTCAGGCCGAGGGTGAGCTCTAATACTGACTCTAGTTCTAGGTAAAATGCCTAGAGCAGAGATGATGGGGAGAAGCCTTCGGAGATGGATGGGGCTGGAGGGGGAACAGCTACAAGTCATACAGGGTCCGGAATGCCTGCTAAGGAGCAGGGCTGGGCTCCTTTTCAAGCACTCAACAGTTTTCAAAAGTTCTGAGGTGTGGAAAACTTAGATATGACTCAGAAAATACATTGGATAATTCGATGTGAGTGCACCTAGGCATGGGAACCAGCAGGGACAAGTGTTTTTACCAAGGGTTACCTGTGAGGGAGGCAGACTATGACATTACAGAATAACAGCTGGGCAACTGGGTGAGGATACGAGGGGACGAGGGGAAAGAAAAGGGATGAAGGGAGAATTCAGGGACCTCCTAGTAAATAACTGCCTTCTATATTTGCATTTCTGCCCCAAGGGAAGTTGTTCAGAGGGAGAGACACATTCCCTAACATCAATATTCGTGTGTGCGTACAAGGTGTCCTCTGAGTGGCTGAGGGACCCACAGGCCGGCAGGGGGCGGGTGGGGGGAGCCATGATGTCTCCATTGTGAGGCGTTGATAACCCCTGAAACTAGGTCTCCCATTGGTGGAAGCTGGCCAGTGGCTGCCTCCTACTTAATCACATATCCTGTATCAGCAGCCGAGGTGCTGTTTAGCACCCCAGTGCCCCAAATCATAAGGTCTGGCCATTAAGACAAATAGGGGTGGTCTTGGAAGGTAATGCTCCTCCTATCACACCTCCACCTCTACACAGCGCAATCCACCTTGGGAAAGGAGTTCAGAGGGTTCCCAGAAGTCATCCCTGACATTACTGTGCATATGTCTTACCAAGGTTCTCTCTAATTGGCTGAAGGGTCCCATGGGGGGAGAAGCCATGATGCCTCTGCTGTGAGATGTCAACTGGCCTCTGGAGCTACATATTCCCATTGGTGGGAGCTGGACCAATAGCTGTCCTCCTACTTAATATAGTTACACTCTGCCAACCACGTGGTGGTTTCCGTTAGACCTAAAGGTGAAAAGGTCTCTCTCCCATTACCACTCTCCTGAGTATACAAAAAGCATAAGCGAGTTTTAATGAAGGGATTATTATATCTTGAAACGTTAAGAGATAAATGTCGATGAGAGTTTGTGAAATAGGATATACAGTATTACACAAAATGGGAAAGGAATTTTTAAATCTTTCTGCGTAGTTATATGGAAATGTACATAATATATGGTCTATATAATTTATATACTCTATAAACATATAATGTAAAAACATTTCCAGTCGGAAAAGGTATAGGCCTTTTCCTGACCCCATTTGAATCTTCTGGAATTGATTTTAATTTGCGTTGGGGGTATATATGAATTGGGCCACCGTTGCTATGGAGATCTCAAAGCTCATCCTATCTTCTCTGTGGTTCTGTCTAAAATGATGTCTTTGGGGAGATTCAAATTATGAGAACGAGGACTGTGGGTGTCTGCCTCTGAAGATGCCACTTGTTATCAGCTACCGTCATCTACTAAACTAGAAAGACTCATAGATTCCCAATCTTAATAGATGATTACATTTCATAGTAGATCTTTTATCCTGTCAACCATCCTGAATAACACACCAAATTAACTTGGGGGCATAAATGGATGTGCTTTTTAGGAGAGTTTGGCTCTATTTTCAGCTGTGAATTATGCATTAGTAAGAATTATTTGGACAGCATTCATCATCATTTCCGAAGTTAATGAAATTCCATTACACTTCAGTACATTTTCATTTCACCCAGTGGTAAATTAATTCTCCTTCCCTCTTTCTGTCTCAAGTCTCTCTCTCCTCTTTTGCATCATTTACAGTAGTTACAGAGTGGGAACATGGAGAGGTTTCCTAACTCGAGTAAGTTAAATAAAGGCCAGGAAAGACAGATGTTACTGATTCCCTCTATAATGATGATGTTCTCTATAACTCAATGCCAAGATGAGCAAGGCTGCATGTTTTCACAGCTGTCACTGCCGTTTCCATTGCTCAAGAATTCAGGGCAGGGGCCGGGTTCAGGGGCTTAGCTGGGCTACAGCTTAGAAGTCTGGCGCATGTCTCATCTTAACACAGCAGCAGCCCAGGCCACCCAGTCACCACACTGAACAGATTGCTTGACCTGGGGAAGCTCTTTGAGCAAATGAGAAGGCCAGGAGCATTGCCAGGTCCAGCCTCTCTGAGACGCAAACCTGGAGCTCTCCTAGGTGCTGGATATTTCCCTTTCATTGTATTGGCCTTGTCCTTCCCTGGTCCTACCCTGCCTCCGGCCCTAGTCGCTGCTCAGACCAAATGGGTCCCCTGACCAATGGGCAAGAAACCTGTTTGTCTGGTTCTGTAGCAGCTGACCCAGGTGTACCCTGGAAGCTACTTTGACCCTCCCTTGTGGGAGGCTCTGTGCTATTCTAGACGCTTCTTCCAGCTAATAGTGGTTAAAAGGGAGTTCTGGCTCTGAACTCAGAAAGCCCAGGGTTAGAGGGCCTTGGACTTGTGTGGGAACGCTGCTGAGTTCGGGACCAACCTGAGGCCTAGCTTCCACAGCATGAAATGGAGGTGAGATCTCTCTTAGAGACTGATTATGAGGAAGACATGAGATAATCTATGGGAAAATATTGAGCATGGAGCCTGGAACTTGGCAAATGGCGGTTATAGTGATCAGTACTAGGCCATTGCTTTCTGATCCCCTGTTCCTTTCCCCTTCTGTTGGCTGTGGAGAACAGCCTCCTGTCCCCAGTGAGGCTCAGAGGGATACTGGTAGATAGCCCCACTCTCATAATACCCCTGGCTTCCTAGTCTGGGGCAACCTGGGCATGTGATTTGCTTCCTTCCTCATTCCCCCATTCATAAATCTGCCCAGATCCTATCGTTTACACAGGCTATTTAGGGGTTGGCATTCTGCCTACAGAAAGTTTGAGAAGTATAGGGCTTCTCTCTACTCTGTTTCATTCAGCCCAGCCCCGGGTCCCATCAGGCACTGTGCTGGACAAAGAAATATTTAGCGAGCACCTGTTCTATTCCAGACACCACACTAAATACTAAAGATTTAATGATCAGCAAAATTAGACATGGTCCCTGTTCTAACAGAACTTAGTCTACTAAGCTAAAAAAGCTAATGAAGCTTCAGGTAAATGTCAGGGCCCCTCATTTGAACAGGCCCCTGTAAGATGCTGGGAGTCACAGAGTGTTCTAGATGGAGAAGAGATATAGATAATTAAAGTCACCCCCAAGATGATGCAGGACTGGAGGTAAAGAGGAAGATCATTTTCAGAGTGTTTAGTGATTTCATTATACAAATAATAGGTGACATATCAGAAACTTTCAGCCTTCAGGCAGATGTGTGTTTTATTTTAAGAAAAAGAATGGAAGTTTTGAATCCTTTATAGAGGGAAGGGACTCCAAATTCCTAAATATAAAGCCATACAAAAATGTCTGTTTCTGTGACTGAAAAAGTCCTCAATTCTATCAGAAAGATTAGAAATGACCACAGTCAGATGAATTGTTTTCTGGTCGATGGTATTCAGCCAAACTAACTGGAATAAAATCAACCAGGTGGCAATCTCTAGTCCAAAAAAATGACCTCCACACGAGCAACCCAGGGATGTAATAACAACACAGACTCTTGCTTACATATAGTAGTTGTCACTTTAGATCACTCTGCAGCTGGATTTAGTTGACCTGTATAACACAATGTATATTTATTCAGATTACCTGATGGTCTCTACTTCAGTTAACTCCAGACAGGTTCCTTCCAGGGGTAAAGGCAGAGAGCGTATTTATTTGACTACTTAAACCAAATCGACAGGTAGTCAGGCAAACACAACCGTGACAACATCTGTCTAGTAAGCTGCCCCGAGCTCCCAGGCCAGGAGGGTGATTTGAGTCAGGTGTAGACAAGCAGGTAACCTTGACAACCTTCATAGTTGTCAGGGAAATGACAGAACGGGGGAAGTGCCCTACTGTTGCTCAATGAAAGCCGAAGCCATCAATGAGGGGAAGTAATCACTACTGATAGTGAAAGGTACAGCAAATCCTATGACCACACGCATCCCTTTATCAGGAGATGTTCTCCAACACTCACCGGTCCTGGGAAGCTCAGGGTGCTGCAACTAATTCAGGACACAGCAAATTTGTACATAAACCTGGGGACTAAAAAAGGCAGCATGACGCAGTCATTAGAGGGAGCACTGAATTAGTCTGGCCCCCGGAGACCCTGTAATTTTAATAGAAAGAATGTCAAATAAACTCCCCACTTTGGACCAGGCTTCAGGCTGATATAATGAACTTAAGTCTTTCTCTAGGGTTCTTCATTGTCACTCTGGAATGACTTAGTCGCCACATAACACTTGGCCATTACTGTTTTTAGCTATTGCCCCTGCTCATAACAATACTTCATTGTAGCTCCCGATAAAAAAAGCTCCATTCTAGACAAGAGACCAAATATTACACATTTTCATCCTGCTTCTTTGAAGATTTCTCATCTCATCAGCAATATACAAGAGGTCCAGATACTCTGCATCCTCATCAGCACTTGATAGTATCAGTTTGGGGGTTGCTTTTTGTTTTAGCCATCCTGATTGGTATGCGGTGGTATCTCACTGTGGCTTTAATTTGCATGTCCTTAATGACTAATGAGGTTTGAGCATCTTTTCATGTGTATATTTGGCACATTATGCTTGGCACATAATCATTGCTCCCTTCCAAGATTTCAGGTGGTTTCTACCCCCTTCTTCCCAAATACATGATTTTAACAGAGGTCATCCAGAGACAAGACCTTACCTACGCCCTCAGGATTTTGAGGAGAAAAGCATGGGAGAGCTAGGGAGAGAAAGGGTTGTCTTTGGGAATTTCTCACACATCACACCATGTAAGTGACCACAGACTTCTGGTAGTAAGAATTGCCCTAGTCCTAAAAATGCTTTTCAATATTATCTTCTTTGGATTAAACAACACACACACACACACACACACACAAACACACACGCACCACGGAGGGAGTTTTTTTGGAGGGAGTTTTTTTTAATCAAAAAATTATTTCACTGAATCGTACAGTAAAGGTAACAGCTAAATTGGAAGGCGGCTGTAACAAGTCACTGAAAAACTTCCCATACGCACTGCTGGCTGCATTATTACAGTTACGATTCATATACAATGAGATGAGAACATTTACTACCTTTACAGTCTCCCCTTCACACTCTGAAATGAAATCTGTATTTCTCATTTCTTTTGCGGTTTCGCCATGAAAAGCACCTTGATTCTCGAAGCCTGGAATCTCATTACAAAGTCCATTTTGACTCACTAAGTATTTATTGAGGATCTAAAACATACTAAAACTAGAGTAGGCAATCTGGGGGATTTTAACGGTATAGAAGACATAATCTCAACCCCTGGAGGCAACTTGTGGTCAGTCTACAGGCAGCTTGGGTTTATTTCAGGAAACAGCGGAAAATTCTGCTGATAGTCTAGACTTGGTGTGTGGAGTCCAGGCACGAGGTGAGGCCTCTGTTTTTCTTTTTAGAAGCCTCTTCTTTTTTGATGACCCTCCCGACACAAGGCTGTCTTTAGTCCCCGACTCACTTCCTCTTTTTTACCAGCATTCTCAGTTTGTGTTCAACTATTTCCTGTTGACCTTTTCTAAATGCCCTTGTTTATTATTCTCCGCCTTAAAAACAAAAATCCATAGAGAGATAGCATAACATGCTATATAAGCCTTCGCATGTATTCTTAGCCTAAGGAACCAAAAAAAAAGATCAAAAGCGAGGAGGGGTGGTGCAAGAGTAAAATTACTATTGTGCATATTCTGTTCATATTACATAGATTTATATGTAAAAGATGATACGCTCTTGTTCATGGAAACTCTTCACCTAATTGATAATGTAATGGGAGGAAGACAGGCTCATATTTGACAACAAACACTGGAAGGAAGTCCATCCCTTTTAGTGAATAATTCTGGGCATGCTTGTTGATTACTGAAGGGACTTTTGTGTGAGAGAGGAAGGAAGGTTTGAATCACTTAACTATACAGTCAATTCTTAAGAATCCATGTTAAGAGCGAGAAGCAATTGCAATTGTTCTGATGAGCTGAACAACAGATAATCAAAAATTCTTCCCCTTCATCACCTGTCTTCCTACGTCTATCCCCCCCTCCACCTCCGCCCAGCAAACAATTTGTTGGAAATTAGGAAAATGTTTTCCCGAGGTAATCTCTCCCCCTACAGGCAACTAGCCTACCAAACTGCTGGATCAGAGTGTACACTTCCTACTTCCTGACATTAGCGCATTTTACTCTGCTGTAAAATGAGGGTCGTAATTATTACCTCATTGGGCTTTTGTCAGATGTAAATGAGATAATAAAGGCAAAGGCCCTGCCTCAATGGATGCCCTTGGTGATGTTAGCCGTCATCATCATCATCATTAAAGGTGGTTGACTGTGCAGAGGATCATTACAAGAGTACGTGGGCCACTTCAACTAGGGCCTATGAGTTTGTTGCAAGTGATTTCTTATAATAGTAGCAAAAGCTTTTGACTTTTTAAATACATTCTAGCAGAGGCAAGTTATCCAGCAATAACCATTGCTTTCACTCTCACTTCTGATATTCTTTCTTCTTTTTTTTTTTTTTACATCTTTATTGGTCTGATATTCTTTCTCACAGGCAGAGGAAAAGGTATGGTCACTCCCCCAAGGGTGGGACTGCCTCTCAGGAAGATTGAGATCGCTGGCTGGGGGATTCCAGGAGTCCCAGGGACCGAGCCCTTCCCTCCTCCCTGCACAGAGAGTGCCTTCTAGTGCTTAAAGCTCTCCTCAGGGTCTGAGCCTCCTGGTTTCTGGCCTGACCACCCCTGCCTTCCCACCAGCACCCTCAGGCTTTCTTTAAATATGTAAATATCTTTGATTACGTCTCCTAATCTTGTTCCAGGCCCGGGAGCTATATTCACCTCAAAAGGTGATTTTACAAATATCTAATCTTGTCCATTTGGGGTGGATTTTATCAGAGCAGTTTTCAGAGTTCTGGGACCAATCTCTTGTCACCTCTGCCTATGTTAACTACCTGTGTGACCTTGGCCAAAACATTTTTCCTCTGTACTATGAAATGGGTTGCCCTAGAAATTGTTTGAGGATGTTTCTTTCCTGCTCAGACCTTCTAGGGTTCTGGGATTCCACCTGAGAGAGACAGAGGACCTCGGGAAAGGATCCAGTGTATACACAATATCACATCTACTTAATAATAATGCCCAGAGAAGCAATTCTCCCAACCTCATTTTAGTCAAAGGGAAAGCGATTGGCTTGTAGAAACCTTGTAAGATTTAACGTATCTGTGAAGTCCCGTATTACTGGTCAACTGGATGATTTCTGCTAGCTTTTCCCTAGGTTAGCACAGAAGGAGCGGACCTTGCCTGGAAGCCACGCTCCTTTTCTCCACTAGGTGGCAGCAACACTCAGCTTTGCCAAATATCAATAAAAACAGTGTCCTTTCTACTGTCGTTTCTATGATGACCTCCTCACCTGTATGTTGGATTCGGGACCTTGACACTTAGTATTTCTAGTTCTAGTCTCCTGAGCAACTAAACGGGTTTAATTCCAATTACAAGTAATCGCAAATAATGATACAGACTTCAGAAGAAGACATAGAATGTAAAGCTGGAAAGAACCAAAGCCATAAGGGAGTAGGAGCCTTTAATTTGTAGAGGATGGAATAGAATTGGAGTGACTTGGCCAAGGTCACCCAGGTAGGTAGTGGCACTGTGGGAACTAGAACTCGGGTCTCTTAAGTCACAATCCCCATGTCTTCTCCTTTCCTTCTTTTGGGAGGTGAATATGCTGATAGTTTCATTTAGTAGCTGTGTACCCTGGGGCAGACTGAGTTCCTCATCTGTAATATGGGCATAATAATAGTGTCTACCTCATAGGGTTTTACTAGAATTAGAGACCATGCATGTAGGGGACCGGGAATCAGAGCACACTCAGGAAGACGTGTCACAGACAGGCAGGCATGTCACACAAGCAGCTGCATCACACTCAGGTATGCCCAAAGGCATGTTGTTCCACAATTTCCCATGACAGAGTCTGATACAACACACAACATACACAGTTTTCCTTCTCTTTTCTGCATAGGCACAGTGCATGCATTTTTTTAAATTAAGAATTAACATAGGGCTTCCCTGGTGGCACAGTGGTTGAGAACCCGCCTGCCAATGCAGGGGAAACGGGTTCAATCCCTGGTCCGGGAGGATCCCACATGCTGTGGAGCAACTAAGCCCGTGCACCACAACTACTGAGTCTGTGCTCTAGAGCCCGTGAACCGCAACTACTGAGTCCATGTGCCACAACTACTGAGCCTGCGCGCCTAGAGCCCGTGCTCCACAATGAGAGAAGCCACTGCAATGAGAAGCCCCCGCACCGCAGTGAAGAGTAGCCCCTGCTCACCGCGTGCAGCAACAAAGAGAAAGCCCCCGCGTGCAGCAACAAAGACCCAACACAGCCAAATACATAAATAAATAAATAATAAAATCTATTTTTAAAAAAGAATTAACATAATTTATTGAGCATGTGACAAACAACATTCATCCATTGATCTTGTTATTTTTTTCTGTTAAAAATTCTCTTTATCTTTAAAAGATCTGTTTACCACTCTACATTCCATTAGAAACACGGAATCTAGAGAGCTCATGTAAATTTTTTTGCAAGCTTGGGAACTGAACTTTTTTTCATGTTAATATATGACATTGTATATGTAATAATCACTCATTTGGTAGCATATAATTTCAAAAAGAAACAATACTTCTTTCCTATTTCCCAACCCCTACTCTCTGACATCTTGCAGCCCCCTCCCCTGCGAGGAGAAATTTTTTTAAAGCTGTCATGACAAATGCCCAGTAGGCTCATGGGGGAAACCTTCTAGTACCGTAATAATGAAACACTTTATGTGTGGGAGAAGAATGATAGAAATAACAACTGTGCCACATCAGAGCTCATTAAAGTCAACGAACAGTGCATGCATTTTTAACAAAAACAATAAAGCTCTATTCAGGAAATAAGAAATGGTAGGGGTCGGTGTCCGGTGAGAGGCTATCTAAGGCCTCTTTCATGGCTAACAGCCTCCCAACGGTCTCTGGTTCAGGTATTAAGGTAAACTGTGCCTAACTCCTGGTTTCTCCCTCAGGAGAGGAAATGAGACGCAGCAGCTCCTTTGCTAACCTGCCAGTTTCACGACTTACCCACTCCAGTAAGACCTGGGCCGGATGAGTACCACGCCCCCATCTAGTCCACGTGACTCCTTTTGAAACACGGATCAGGCCATCGGAGCAATGGCACCAGCACCTGTGTGTCTCATCTTTCTCCTCACAGCTCTATCGTGGGGGGAGCACTGCATTTGCAAATATCACAGTGTAACTATAACTGGGGACCCACTTCTCAGAAATTGTTCTTAAAACAGAAATGACGGAGTATCTCCGGAAAGCCTAGGACTGGGTCAAGTGATGTGGCCCGGTAGAGTCCTATAGCATCACAGTAGCTAAATTAAATCCAAGTGATGATCATGCCTCACATTTATAAAATGCCTGCACATCTATACAATGTTTTGTTTACTCTTTACAAAGCACTTTGGGATTTTTCTCTCATTTGATCCTTGAAACAACACTGGAGTCAATATGGCAGATAAGTCACCATCACGTAAACCAAGAAAGTATGAGAGGCAGGACAAGATCAAGCACAAAGGCCTTGGAATCAAACAGACCTGAGTTCATATGACAGCTCTGGCACTTGCCAGCTGTGTGACTCTGGGCAAGTCAATCTTTCTAAACCTCAGTTTCCTCATCTGTAAAATGGGGATGATCATAGTATCCACTCCAAAGGTGGTTATGAGGATTAAATGAGATGATGCATGGAAGCACAGGGCCTTAACTCTCAAAAATGTAACTTGTTATTATTGAATCATTGACAGTTTGTGAGTGACAGAAGTCAGAAGAGACACCCCAAGTCCACTGGGTCAAATGTTCAAATTCAAACACATGGATACACAGATCCACAGTGAGATTTTTCTCTCTGAATTGGCAGGCTTTTCTTATCAACTGATCTTTGAAAC
This sequence comes from Globicephala melas, assembly GCF_963455315.2. Lineage (NCBI taxonomy): Eukaryota > Metazoa > Chordata > Mammalia > Artiodactyla > Delphinidae > Globicephala > Globicephala melas. Next base: position 16,149,794 of record NC_083335.1, on the reverse strand, counting down.
TAAAATCACCTTTTTGTCCATGATGGAAATTTACAGGTGAATCCCCAACATTTTATTTGGTGAAGCACTTGGGACAGTCACACTTCCGTGTGTTGCTTTTGTTAGATTTCACCTCTTGATTCAAAACTGTTCATCTCTTCTGTATTAGCATGGTTGCTTCCGCTCCAAGACTCTGTGCAGAAAGGGGAAGTTAGAAAAAAGGCCAGGAAAGCACTAACACTGCCGAGGGTTGAAGGGTGGGGTGACCAGGGGCAGGCTAGGAAGTTTCAGTCAAGAACCCCCAAGTTCCTTTTCTATGCCCAGACAGAAGAGTTAAACCACTTTTTTCTCCAATGCTATAGTCTCCCATCACCGATGACACACAAACACAGTAAACTGGTGAGATTTCTCTGGAGAGAATCTGCTTTGAAAGCTCTTTATACGTCTCATTCCATTTTTGAGAACATTCTCCACAGAAATCAACTAAAAAGGAGCACGGGGTGGGGGGTGGGAAGCTATGTAAGGTTGTTCCTAGCCCTGCTATATATAACGGTGAAACACTGGAAACCGCCCAAATGTTCAATAATGGTAGCGTGTATAAAAAAAGTAGAGTCTACGGGCCAGATGGAATGTTCTTTCGGCATTAAAATGGTAAGTATGGGGTCTGTGTTAAGTGAAAAAGAGAGATCAAGATGTGATATAGACACAAATGTTACAACACTGTAAACTCAAAATGTATGTGGACATAAATATCAAGGAAAGGAGTGTGTAATGGATAGAACATTTTAATTTCGTTTTGCTTAGCTACTGTGCATGCCACTTTGCAGACGTTATTGTTATTTAATCCTGGTGACAACCCATCAGCTTGTCGATTTCTACACACAAAAATGGCCCCTGCTGAGATGATCATTTGGATTGTGTATAACAGCATTTTGAAAATGGGACTTTAAAATATATGGGTCTGCCATTTACTCACTGTGTGACCTTGGACAAGTCTCTCTCTAAGTTGCCTCCTTTGTAAAATGAAGAGGGAAGCTGATTAAATTGTAAATCTCTAAGCTCTCAAAATTGTCTTTGAGGTATCTAAAAAGTTCTAATTTGAGTTTTTCTGTCCCTGGCCTTACCCCAAAAGTGTCCCTTCACAACAGGTTGTCTTGAAGTGTGGTTAAAACGCCACTGGAGAAAAACAGGACTTTTCGATTTTAAAACAAGACACAACACAAAATGTTATAATACTCTCTTTCATATTTCCATGAATTCTGGGGACCACACTGAAAGCGCTACTTTTCTACCACACCCAGAAATGTGGCAGAAGTGGCAGGGACGGGGAGACGTGCTCAGAAAGAATTTGGGACCGTGCACAGGCAGTGTTAGTGAAAAATGTCAAAATTCTGTGCTGTGGCTTCCCGGAGGCCAAAGGGAAAATAGAATCTGCTGTTTTCAGTTAGCATTTAAATAAGCTTGTCACGCAGGAGGCTTCACTTCCGAGTGCCAGCCGTCCTTCGGAGGTGGGCGGGGCGGTGTGTTCAGACACGTGACCTGGGTTAACCCCTTCTAGACCTTCAAGGTCCCTATGCTTCCCTCTGTGCCATGAGCCGCTGAGGCTGACTGTGAGCTCCTGAGGCAGATTCTCATCTGACGCTGCTTCAGCTTTTGCCTTACCCTCAAGAGAGATCGCAAGAGCTAACTTCCAACAAGGCCGTTTCTGTTTGTAAGAAATGAGGGGACAGAAAGCATCCTAGTGGCTGCCATCTGTCTGCTCCCGCCTTGTGTCTTCCCCACAGGGAGACGTGCCCCGGGGAGGGAGCGGCTGGGTCTCTGCACCTCAGGCTTTGCCGCCACCTGAAGGGAATAGGCCCTACCTGGCCCCGCTCTGAAACAGACCTTCTCCCCCGCCCCCCAACCGCTGAGGGAAGCTAAGAAGGAAGGGGGGCGGGGGAGTAGGAACACAAAGGGACTGGCCTCTGTGAAGCTCCAGTATTCTGATTTAAAAAAAGCTTTCAAGTATCTGAATGACTCTCGTGTTTGTTTCCCCTCAAATAAGCCTCTTTGTTAGTTCCACACAATTAGTATTCTTTGCATGAAAATTTGATCGCTTGTCTCTGACTGCAAAGCCCTCTTCCAGCATTTGGGTGGCAAAATGCTTGTTCCCTTGGCCTCCTGTCTCCATTCCCCTATCACCTGGTGAGACATCTCCAGCCCTCTGACCACAAATGAAAACCAGTGCGGACAGGGGTGGGGAGGTGGGCGGGCAGATGAGGGAGAAAAAGCAAGATTAAAAAGCATGCGATTATCCCAATCTGAGCTGTGTGGTATATCGTCATGATTAATAGTACTAGCATTTTAGGGGATAATTCTACTGACCTCGTAGCATTATTGTCAAAATAAGTGGGACAATGTGAAAAAAGCAAGTGCATAACTCGGTGCCCAGCACACAGTACCTGCCTCTGAAATATTAGCTATAGTTATTATTACTATTTTATTTTATTTTGTTATTTATTTATTTATTTTTGGCTGCGTTGGGTCTTTGTTGCTGTGCGTGGGCTTTCTCTAGTTGCGGTGAGCGGGGGCTGCTCTTCGTTGCGGTGCGCGGGCTTCTCATTGTGGTGGCTTCTCTTGTTGCAGAGCACGGGCTCTAGGCGCGTGGGCTTCAGTAGCTGTGGCACGCGGGCTCAGTAGTTGTGGTGCACGGGCTCAGTGGCTCTGCGGCATGTGGGATCTTCCCGGACCAGGGCTTGAACCCGTGTCCCCTGCATTGGCAGGCAGATTCTTATCCACTGCGCCACCAGGGAAGACCCTACTACTATTTTATATTGAGCTCATACTGTATATTGAGCTTTATATCAACTGATTTCAAGATTAGTAAAACAGTTTAAGCAACTGTTATTATCCTCATTTTACAGGTGAGGAAACTGAGGCTCAGGGTCGAAGAGTCTTTAAGTGGCAGGACTGGGAAGCAAGCCCAGATGTACTGCGCTCCAAAGCCCATTCTGTTTTCACCACACGGCAACGGGCAAAGGGCACGTTTGGGAACTTCGTAAGGCTGCCAGTTAGTCACTAAATTTCGAATGCTTGTATAATGACAGCATTTCTCCCTGAACCAGTTTTCTTCAAATGTCATTTCCTCCTTCTATAAACAGAGCAAACACATCCCCGACTCACATGTGAACAAAAGTCATTTCACATTTCGAATTTTCTTTCCCCTGCAGTCAGCCCTATGGCAATTCCACAGGCCCGGCGCCAGATTCCAGCTCATAGTGAAGGATGTGTGAAAACCATAGGCTAAGAAAATAGCATGAAACCAACTGACAGCGGTCCCCAAAGTGTCATCCTACCCGGCTCTTTCCCAGCAGGCTGGGGATTAAGATATAAATGAAACATATGGAGATGGGAAAAAGCATATGTCAGGCCGGCTGTGGCCCGTGTTCCTGTCGAGTGCATGCACGGGGTCATTTTTAATCATGAAAACACCACCAAGCAGACTGCTCAAATATTTCTACAGAACTAAAATTGAACTCAGTGCTTTATTCCTCACACCTTCTTTCTGAAGTCAGCCTCATCGGCAGCTTCCCAGTGCAGGCGTATCCAGAAGGAACCAGAATTCGGCATCCACGCCCCTCCTTCCAAAGAGAGAGAGAAAAGAACTGGGTAGTTCTGAACAGTTCCTCCTGGGTGTGTTTCAGTTGAATTAATTATCTCCAGGCATAATAATATCGACAACAAAAACATATTGAATACAAACCCTCTACAGAGCACTGCGCAGAGTTCTGAGGGTAACACGTATAACAAACTAGCCAGGGCTTCCCTGGTGGTGCAGTGGTTGAGAGTCCGCCTGCCGATGCAGGGGACGTGGGTTCGTGCCCCGGTCCGGGAAGATCCCACGTGCCGTGGAGCGGCTGGGCCCGTGAGCCATGGCTGCCGAGCCTGCGCGTCCGGAGCCTCTGCTCCGCGACGGGAGAGGCCACAACAGTGAGAGGCTCACCTACCGAAAAAAAAAAAAGAATGTACTAGCCAATAAATAGCCCCCATTTATAAAGCCTGGTTTTAAGAGCCGTTCCTTCCATGAAGCCTCTCGGGCTCGGCTGGTGCTCGGCCCATCTCCTCCATCCCCACCTCCACTCCTAGATTCAAATAGCAGCTGGATACGGCCACGCTTTTAGCCCCCGGCATAGACCACCAGGCACTGTTTTGAGCAGCCCTCTCTTGCTGTAGCTCCTCAGACCTCTGGAAAGCTCCAGAGAAGTCTGGAGTCCGATTATCCTGAACTTGAATCACACTTCCGTCAGGTGGGGGAAGAGTAGATCAAGAGGCCAGCCGGAGCCCAGGCGTTTGCCTGGTCTTGCTGTTGCAGAACAGGGTTCCTGAGAGGAAGTAGTGGGAATTGTGTGCAGCAGCAGGTAGGGGCCAGCTCATTGATTCCTTCACAGAAATAACGCCTGTTCAACATCCTTTAAGTGTGTCTTTCTCAACTTCGCGGGGTCTCCATCTGTTTCCCTCCCGTGTCCGTTTCAGTTTCATTGGGAGGATATAGGTCAAATTCCAGCTGGATGACATAGTGGTTCCCAGCACTGGGTCAGCAATTCTCACTTTTTTTTTCTTCTTCCAAAAGATTGTTTGGACAGCCTTTCACTTGTGGGCAGAGGTAAGGGCATTAGATAGGGTGTAGGGAGACCTGGGTTAAAGCAGTGGGAACTTGAGTCAACACGCCTCTCTGAGCCTCAGGGGAAAATGAGAGGACTCAGCTTAGTGGCCTTGACGTTCCTTCCCAGCTCTCACATTCAGTGATGTGTCCTCAACAGACACTAATATCTGGAAACTAAAGAAAAGCAAAGTCAAGGGTATGTGTCTTTCCTGAGAGCAGAGAACGATGGTCTATTCACTTGGCCTCAGGGATGACCTGCTCTTTTCCTCTTCTCCCCCCCATCCACCCCAAGAGTCTTCTCTGAAAACTCTGGAGGGTTTTCTTTTCGAGGGGCTGGCTGTGGGGCCTTTAGAAGTTTTGTTCCGTGTTGTTGCTGAGTCCTTTACCCCAGCTGCGTAGAGATGAGAGCCCTGCTGGAAGCCTGCTTCAGCTCTCTGCAGCCCACGTGTGCATCCCCACAGACCCACGTTTCCCGAAGAAGAGTGTGCGCACAGTTCCCCTTTGTCCTCTTGGGTCCTTTTGTCTCTCAAAGTATACATTCTCTAAATAGCTCTGGGAGCCGGCCATGAAAAAACAATGAGGTTTACAGTGCAGGCTTTCGGCTCTGCAACTGTAGCAGTTCAGCGACAAACAATTGAGTTTTGCAAAGGGGTCCTCAAGAAGAGGCAGAGTTAAGGACACAATTGTTTAACCATTCTGACCCCGGGAAACATTCCCCCCTTGGGTCGTGAGGAGAGGAGTTTCTTCTGCATTTCATTTCCCGTCTGTGATCTGGATGTCTTTACTCCGCCCCCCCCCGCCCCCCGCCACCCCCCCCCCCCCCCCCCGCCACCCCGTACCTATGTTAACTCCTTTTCAAATGTAGGTGTGTATGCACGTGGACTGTCCTGAGCAGGTGGAGGTGGGGAAGAGAAGGAAAACCGTGTATTCAGTGTGTTGTACTACACTCTGTCACAAGAAGCTGCGGTACAAAATGCTCTCAGGCATCCTTGCAGGCAGCTCCCTGTCTGTGATGCCCCTGCCTCCATTGCGATGCTCACCCACAAGGTCTTGGCCAGATCTTGACTTGCAGTGAAACCTAGGGCAAAGTATCTGTCTTCCCCTAGTAAACAAATGTCAAGTATCAGGATGTACATGACACTAGATCTGTATTAGAATTTTTAAATGTTTAGCATCATCAGAGTGTAATGATATTAAGCACTCAGCTGTACTTGACATCACAGTAGACATTCGGTACATTTCCTTAGGGGTATATGTTAGTTATACAACTAATAACACTTAGAGAATCAGAAACTCTGGGAATGAGGCCGAGCAATCTGTGTTTTAACAAACCATCCCGATTCCTCTTTTCTTCTCATTTTCTCCCATCTAGATTTTACCAATTTTTAGCTCTATTAGAAATTCCGAAGTGTCTTTAAAGGGCATTCTTTGATATTTTATACTTTCTGGCATCCCCTGAAGCTTCCTTTATATTATAGGCCCTGTATTTAGAATGAGAAGGCACAGCCCATGTTTGCTCTACTTTATTTGAAGTTAAGAAAAAAAATGAGGACATTTTCTTGCCCTTTGATAATTTTAAGTCTAGACCTTTTCAACACCCCGGTGGCCATCGAAAATTCCCCTTCAGTACTGTGGAGGCTTTCAATACTCTTTCATTCATTCAACAAGTATTCATTGCAGGATAAACAGTGCACTAGATGTGGCACATTTTCCTTTACACATGCATTTTGAAGTCAGTCCTGAGTACCTGGCATTTATGGACCCTGTGAGCCTTTCTAGAAGGAAGGCTGCTTAAGAGGAGTCTTATTTATCTTTACTGCCAGACATGTTAAACACCCATTTTTCAATGGTTTCTTATGGAATAGTTTGAGTCAATCCTAGTAAAGACTTAAGAGACTGCTATAGTGATACTTGGGTTAAGAGATGTAGTTGTACGAAGACGTTACCACTGATAAAAAGTGCATCTCGGGACTTCCCTGATGGTCTAGTGGTGAAGACTCCGAGCTTCCACTGCAGGGGGCACAGGTTTGATCCCTGGTCATCGGGAACTAAGACCCCACATGACACAAGGTGAGTAGCCTGAGTGTGGGGGCTGGATCAATGGAGAAGTGAAGACGTGGGTTAGGAGATGAGTAGACTAGGGCTCATCACCTGGTAAATTGGGAGACACAGTGGAAGGAGTACTAGATATATATGGCTTTGAATCCTGACTCTGCCACTTCCTAGCTGTGCTAACCCTGGGGAGGTTAACTCTTTCCTTATCTGCAAAATGAGGATGATAACAGAAGCTATCCCATGAAGCAGTGGTGAGGATCATATGAAACAATCCATGTAAAACCTTAAGCACTGTGCCTGCCAGTGCGTAGGCACTGGACAAATGACATATTTCTTACTGTTTACTTGTGAGTATCCGAGATGCACCTACTGCTCCAAGCAGATTGCCATCGCTGCCACCGTGCTCTCCCCCTCTGAGGTTTGTCTGATCCAACTGACAGTGGTGCCTCTTCTTCCTCTCCTCGGAAGCTCCCAGCCCCCCACCCTGGTGAGCTCAGGCCATGAGAATCAGTCCCCCACCCTATCCCTGGAAAGAGAGCAAGGTCACCCTGGTCCTCAGTGCAAAGGGAAGGGGAAGGGGAATGGGGGAGGGGTGGTGAAGGGTCATTGTGGGGAGCGGGGGCGAGGTGCTGCAGCAGGAATTCCGGAGCTGGGAAAGCTGCCATCAACCAAACAAGAAATGACCAAAGCCTGAGGTGAGTCTGTAACTGAGGAGAGAAGGAAAGTGCAGATTGGGGAAAAGAAAGGAAAATGTGAGTAGAATTGGCAAGAGGTGAGTCCAGAATGAAACATCACGCTTCCCCCTGCATCACAGCCAAGCTGCAACAGATGCGAGGCAAGAGTCAGAAATGAGAGGAGAATGAAAAACCAGAGCCCTGACTCCGCTGTGTGTGTGATGGCTGAATCCGACAGGTAGTTAAGGATGGAGAGGAACAGCCACCTCAAGGCTGTGAAGCTTAAAACTCTTACTACAGAGCTGTGATGGTGGCAGTTTAAATGCAAATTTGTTAGACTTGATAAGTCCACTGGGTGTTTATTACATGTGAATACAATGTTTTAGTGACACTTCCCAGACCTATTATGACTGTGGGGTTTCTGAATATTTTTCCTGCTGGTATCAGGTTTAAGAGAAAAAATAGCCAAGTAAAAAACTAGTGAGCAGGATTCCAGTTCTTTTTCGCTCACTGGGGAACATAGGCTTTCCAAACGGGGGCAGAGAGGAGTCAAGCCTCCTGGGTTCTTTCCCAGCTCTGACTGAGTTGGCTTCAGAATAGACTAACTCTCCCCAAGCTGGCGGTCTTTAGTTCCACTCATTTTCTGAGAAATGTACAGACAGTCTCGTGGGGGGCTCCTTAGGGAGCTGCCCTAGCCCCAAGGAAACATCTGAGGGGATCTTCCCTGTCTCTTTCTCCCCAATACTGAATGAATGAATGAGTTGTAAATTTCACAGTGATCTGTCAAAGATGTTAGAGGAAAAGGACCTTGTTTGGATTTTCATTTGAACATAAAAAATGAGATAATTGGGAAAGTCGAACATTGATTAGCTATCTGATCATTTTATTTGCCCTGCACCCTGTTTTGCAAAACTTTTAACTTTGTCATCATTGTTTAAAAAAAGATTTTACATTAAAACCTAGATTTCCATCTTATTTTGAGAAATAGTGCAATCTAGCCACAGATGGGCGCATTGCCTCACTAAGCTACCTGAGGACCTCTCATTTGGTCCTCAGGTCCAAAACAAGTGCCAATTTTTCCACAAAGCGTTCTCTGATCACCCCAACCACGAGTGATTTCCCATCCCTCTGAGCTCTTGGGACCCATTTTATTTTATTTCTTGAAAAATTTTTATTGGAGTATAGTTGGTTTACAATGTTGTGTTACTTTTAGGTGTACAGTAAAGTGAATCAGTTATACATATGCATATACCCACTCTTTTTTAGATTCTTTTCCCATGTAGGTTATTACAGAGTACTGAGTAGAGTTCCCTGTGCTATACAGTAGGTTCTTGTTGATGGGACCCATTTTACTTACTCACCCAGCTCCCAGCCTATTCCGCCTGTATTTGTTTTCTTGTAGAGACCTCTTATTGCTACTTGCCCCCCACAACACACACCTGGGCAGGATTAAGACCTTTAGAAGTTCTAAATGCTGCAAAGATTATG